>NW_026126760.1:1200000-1654375 GCF_943737965.1 Phodopus roborovskii | reverse complement strand
CTCAGGGATGGGGTCAGGGATGAGGATCCAGTAGAGGATGCCTGCAGAAACTCAGAGTGTCCCGCAGAGATAGGCATGTCCTGGGAGGGGCCGGGAACTCCAGCAGAGGACTGTAGATGGGAGTAGGTGGTGAAGCAGTTGAGAATTACAGTTGGTTTCATGTGGATAAGCCATTCTCCTGTCTTTCATGTTCGCTCCAAGAATTCCCCCAAAGTAGTGTGGTCTTTAGCCAATGGCTGCAGAAGAGGTTTAAAGCTAATTTGATACCTGGGATGTTTCTGCACCAATAGTCCAATCTCTGGGGAACTGGCACTCTCCACCTGAGGCCTCTTTCTTTGCGAATCTCTGCTGGGGTCAAGGACTTGCTGGAGGGAACTCAGGGCTGACCCATAGAGATAGGCAGATGTCAGGGAGGGGCCCAGGACTCCAGCAGAGGACTGGAGTTGGGGGTCAGGACCAGCAGGTGGAAATCACAGGTGGCATGCAGATAGGCAAGTCTCCTTTGTTCAGAGTTGCTCCGAAGTCCCGAAGTAGTGTGGACTGTTTGTTCCACCCTGTGTCCCAGTGAGTCTATCAGAGAAGTGTGACAGAGGTGCACAGGCTTGGGCGCTCGATGCACCACCCCAACACATCCCCACCAACAACCTGCCCTACTCTACCCTGTGCTACACTGCACCTTTGCTCAACACCCTGACCCCGTGCAGCATCAGAGCATCTGACAGCTATTAGGTTCTTCATCTCTACCTATTATCAGACAAACAATGTGATCCTGTCCTCACACTGCTTCCTCAGATTGACTGCTATATTTTTGATCCCTCAGATAACTACTCAAACAAAACCATCTCAATGCATGCTCTTCTGTCTCCTCTATTTTCTTCCCTTCCAGCCCTTTTAGCCATGTCTTTCTATCTCCAAATCCCTATTACATTAATGGCCTGAAATCCTAAGTCCTAGGATCACCTTAGGGTGAGCTGTTTTTTTTTTAGACAGACTTTTTTCTCCCTCTCTCTCTCTCTCACTATGTCTCTCTCCATCTCTCTAATAGGACTGGCCTTAAACTCACCCACTTCCATCTCCTCCATCCCCTTGGGCTGGTATGAAAGCTACGCCCATACCCTGCTCTGTTACAGAGATATGACCTCTCTGTTAAAATAGTGGCAGTTGTATAGCTAGACTAGTGATTTAGTGTGTATGACTAACTAGTGACTTACTGTATGTGGCTAACCTGTAGTTAGTGTATCTAACTAGTAACCTAAGTGTGTGGCCAACTATTGACTTAAGGTATGGTATGCTAGTAACAAGTGTGTTGGGCTAATTAAACTTAAATGTTACTGACTAGTGACTTAGCATGTGCGCAAACTAGAAACATAGGTGTGTGGCCTACTTGTGATAGTGTGTTTTAACTAGTAACCAAAGGAGTGGCTGACTAGTGACATGTTTACTGTGACTACTTAGTGACTTAGTGAATGTGGCTGAAAGGTGCCTCAAGTGTGTGTGGCCTAACTAGAGTGTTGATTAATGTATTGGTGACTTTAGCTAACTAGTGACTTAGTATGTGTGGATCCTAGTGACATAGCTGTGTGTCTGACTAGTAACTTAGATTGTGTGGCTAACTAGTAACTTAACAAGATTGGCTAAATAGTAACTTATTTTTGAGACTAACTAGTGACTTAGGTACCTAGCTATCTAGTGACTTAATGTGTGGTTAACTGCCACAGCCCCAGTGGAGACAGTGTAGCAATTGCTGAGAGAAATCTCAATAGCTACCTGTTCAGAGTTACGTACCACATGTGGTTATGCTTCCTGGGGAAAGTGTCAGGTTCCTGCAGGTGCTTGCCTGACTGGCTGATTGGAACAGGTGCTTGGTGTCCATTTGGCTAGATAGCTATAATGCTTTTGATCATGGATGTTTTGGCCTGTGGCTCCACTGTTAATTCAGAGAAGTCCAGAAAACACTTAGATATAGTTTTAGAAACTGAAAGAGATTTAGGGGCAGCAAACAGCAGATGGAGCGCTCCTCTGTGCCCTGAACTACAAATCCCACTTAGCCAGTTGAGACTTCAGGTGTCAGCACAAGACCCTAATAAATTAACATAGCTAAAGCTGTAGGACGGTACCCACAACTTGGACCCTTCTGTACTTAGCCTGTCCTCAGCAAAGCTGTTCAGGGATTTACCTACAATACTCCAACTTGAACACTTAGAGCCCCTGAATCAATCTAACAATACAAGTTCTTACCAATGTTATTAAAAGTTTACTGACTATAGACAATGATTATTCTCTAAACTCAGTAAATCAAATCACTGGTATGCTGACCACAAGCAGGCCAAAAAAAAAAAAAAAAAAAAAAAAAAAAAAAAAAAAAAAAAACAGTTTCCCAGCTACACAAGTGCTTAGATGTATTTATAATCTCATGCTTTAAAGTAATTGCTGACATTTTTATAGTATGTCTGTGAAATTTAAACAGTGAGCCAAAGATCTGTTCTTTCAACTTTCTGCATAAAAACCCAATGATCTGAAGTAGAAATTGAAGCAGTTGCGAAGCTCCTCGGGTGTTTTTTATGTCTGTCTGTCGAGCCAAAGCAACTCCTGACCTGTTAATCAGAGTCTTGGTTTCCCGCAGACCATTGCCAACTGGAAGGTCTGCTGCAGATATCCAAGTGACTAGTTTTTCTGGGTACTAGTGATATAATGTGTGTAGCTATCTAGTGACTTATTGTGTAATGGATCACTAGTGGCTTAGTATCTGTGGCTAAGTAGAAACTTACTGTGTTTGGCTAATTACTGACTTTGTGTATGTGAGCTAACTAGTATCCTAGATGAGTATGACTACTCCAGAGCTTTGGTGTGTGGCTTACTACTGACTTAGTATGTGTCTAACTAGTAACATAGTGTGTGTGTCTAACTACTGATATTGCATATGTGGATAACTAGTGACTTAGTGTATGTAGCTAACGAGTGACTTAGGTGTGTAGATGACTAAACCCATAGGGTGAATGGTTTAACTACTCTCTTAGTGTGTGTAAGTAATTTAGTGTGCGTGGCTGACTACATTCTTTGTGTCTGTGGCTAGCTAGTGAATTAGATAATGTGGCTGACTAGTGACTTAGTGTGTGTGGGGTAAGTAGTGGTATAATATGTGTGGTTAACTAGTGACATAGTGCCTGTGGCTAACTGGTAACGTAGAATTTTTCTACCTAGTGACTTAGTCAATATGGTTAACTACTGCTTAGGCATGTAGCTGACAAGGGACTTAGTTGTGTGACTAACTACCATTTTACGTGTGTGTGGCTAAGTGCTGCCTTATTTGTGTGGTAGAATTGTGACTTAGTTTTGTGACTAACTAGTGACATAGGCATGTGGCTGACTATAGATTTAGGTGTTTGCCTAACTAGTGACTTCATGTGTGTGGCTAATCAAGTGACTTAGGTGTGTGGCTAACAGGTGACATAGCGTATGTGGGTAACAAGTGAGCTAGTATCGTGTGGCTAATAGTGGGTTATTGTTTGTGGCTAACTAGTGACTTACACTTAACCAAGTGTGTAGCTAAATAGTGACTCAGCTTAGTAATCTGATCTTCAGAAATTTGATAGATCACAAACAAAATAGAGCAGTAATTAAGAAGAGATAGACTGATGCTGCCCATATGCTGTTATTTTGTGTTGAGCATAGTAACCTGACACATAGTCAATGATCTCCTTCTCAAACCTCTGAGTTGGATAGTAGTGTGTCATGCGGGATTGAACATTTCTGCACAAAGAGAGTTACGTATTGGCAAATTCAACATTCATTGGCTCTGAACTAGCTTCCCAAACTGTATACCCACATACTCTGGTTTGAGTTCATACACATGGCATGGATTCAAACATGATGGGAAATTAAAATCACTCTCCCCCTACCACAGTCAGCTCCTTTTTTTCATAGTGGTGACTCAAGTACCTGGTTGCTTACCCTGAATCCTCCTTCAGTGTAAATAATTTTGCTTATTGTGATCTGATAGCAGAGGCAATGCGCCAATCCTTTCCGGTGTAACTGCAATGGATAGTTCACTACCTGACCCTAATGGAAATTTCTAAATCTCTGAGGTGTTACAGTAATTTAAGAATTTTGAAGGAATAGTACAGAACACAGCAAGGCCATTGTTTGGAGAGCAACAGACTGCAACTAATGCCACCTGCATCAACATAAGAGCTTGCCTCATAAACATTCTTCTAACAGGATGAAAATACATCTGTTCTAGCCTTAATATGCCTTCCAGGGAGGAAATCACTTCACCCACAGTGGATATCTATAAAACCAAATACATCTAACATAACATGTATCCATCTTAGAAAATACTCAAACAGGAGCCAGCCTAGACATATTTTTACATTTCATATATTTTATCCTTCTTAAATGGCTTTTTAAGTTCAAGCTCCATTTTAGACATTGAACAATTTCAATGTCTAGCTACTAAGGAAAATGAGAGGATTATACAGCAAATGTGTTCAAAATACTATTTCTTAAGGACATCAGATACCTGAAACTAATGGATCTGCTTCACATGTAGGATCCTGAGGTGAAGGTATTGGGTAAATGTAGAAGGTAGAAAATATTAAAAAAAAAAAAAAAAAAAAAAAAAAAGCTGGGATGGGGAGAAGTTTCCCATGCCAAGTAAGCTTCTTAAGGAGAATAGACTGTTGTACACTACTTCCAGGAAGGAAAGGGAAGGAAACAGGAGGAATTCCTTGAAGTCAGTAGAAACTCATTCAATGGGACAAACTCAGGAGAAGACCACTAAAACAATGCCACACAAGGGGGAACACAGCGTATCTCATGATTATTACTGACTAAGCCCACAGTGGCCTTGGGACTGATAAATACATTTCTATGTAGTTAGATCTACAGACTTGAAATAACCTGTCCACAAAGGCTTTGTTCTAAGCAATTACCAGCTCTTCTCCCCAGCAAATACCTGATTTTGGACAAGGTACTCTGTTTTGTGGTTAATACACAAGGGCCTTGGGGAAGCTCCCAAGGCCTAGACAAGGCTGTTACTATCTCTCCAAAGAATGTTTGTCATGCCTGCCTGAGAGACTAAATGAAAGCTGTGCTTTATCTGGCCACTCATACATCATTGGTTTACTTTTTAAAATCTGGTGTCCTATTGACAATCTGGTAGAACTATGCTGGTTATGGACAAGTTTTTTTTTTTTTTTTTTTTTTTTTTTGATATCAGTAAGGGACTACATGCTGTTATAAAACAGGAGTGGCTTTTTTGTAATGGTTTGGAGTCAAATGTCTGGAAAATCATGGTGAACAAATGTGTATTTGGGATTCAAAATTCTATCAGGTCTGGTCAGCATACACTTATCTTTGTGTGTTTTAGAGGCAGTCCTACCTCAGTTAAATTCTACTTTCGTGAGACATGCTCATCTCCAAAGCATTTGTAAATCCTTTGTCTTGCAAATTTACTCCTGTAGATCACTGCTCAATAGTGAACTGCTACCCTTACTTGAGATGTCTTTTACAACCTGCAGAAAATTAACAATAAATGGATCTTACACATAAAATTAAAATGCAAAATGCTGATCTTCTAAAAGATACTTACCTAAAAGGCCTCTGGAAGTTTGTCACCATGCTTTCAATGGGTATGTAGGTTTGGACTAAATAGATGTTTCTACACACACCTCCTGCTCCCAGTGCTCAGATCAGATACAGCCCACAGAACAGTTATTTAGAGGCCTGTCTCTCACTTCTGGGAATTTTATGGACTGTACGACAACACAGGAAATACCCTCCAAACTGGATCCCATACCTCACCATCTCCCACTACCCATCTGAGGACAGCAGACCCTCACTCACCATGCTGTGGTTTTCCAATTTGCCCTTCCTAAAAGCACATTATACAAAACCACTGCCTCCAGTTTATCTTCAAATCCAAGACAGAATGGCTCTGTACTTCTTCTGACAGGCAGGTAACCTTGGGGTCTGATTGGCTAGTAAGGCCTTAGTGATAAGAGTACCTCACAGCTGGATGCAGAGTGCTTAAGAAACATTACAATGGGTCCTGATTGCCTTCTATCACAGACAAAGACTTTTCTATGTCAGCAGAGATGTGCATTTCTCTATCACTTGTTCTATAGCTGACCCCTGCTATCTTCCTGCAGTTCCCAGAAATTTTCCTTTCTTCCTCCTAGACACAGTGTGGCTAGCTAACTATACTTACTTAAGTGGGTTGAGTTATTCTTGGTGAACAGGTTGGACGGGGAGCTCAGAATATTTTTTTATTACATAGAGATTTAGGGATACAAAAATTGATATTTGTTATTTGGCTTAACACTGAATTTATGTGAACTAAAGTAACTTTTTTACTGGTTGTCTTGGGAGACTTCAAACAATCAGGAAAGAAAAGCAGGAACCAGATCTCAAAATAAAAAAAAAAAATTGTATGTCTTTCTCCTGTCAGATAGCTGGATGATGGCTCCATGGGTGTAGAGTTTTATCCCTGAAACTGAGAGCAAACTCTTGGCAAATGTGTAATAATGAGAAGAGTAGTCTTCATGGAAAATTGAATATTTGGAGAGGAATTGAACTAGGAAGTATGTATTTATGAGCACTATTGTCCAGCCAATACATCTTCACTGATAAGACAAAAAAGAAAACAAAACAAGTTCCTACCCCGACCAGAGGGAACCATGTTATTCGTGGATCGAGGTGGGCTAGAACCTGAAAATAAATGGGTGAGAAAGAAGGAATGAGACCAAGCAATGTTTTGTCAAGGTCTCAATTTTATTAGGCCAAACAGAGGTTTTGTGTAAACCAAAGCAGGGAGGAAGTAGGGAGGGGGTAACTTTGTGCCCAATCTGGGGCTCTGGTAATGTCCCCAGGCCATAAACCTCAGACCATAAAATGTATGCTTATCTCAATTCCTGCTGTCTGGTTCACCTTAGTTCCTGGGGTTAGTGAAACAGACTGTTTGTTTAAGAAGTTTTCTGTTTACCAAGAGAAGGCTCAATTAGAGTTTAAAGGTGTAAATAATTCTGCAAGAGGATGTGACTCAAGGCCGGCTCCCAAGAAAAACCAAGTGAATTATTCAATGTTCTCTACAAGAAACAGAATGTATGATGAATCTCACCATTATGTAGAAAGTGGATTTATTATAATGTCTCACAAGCTGTGATCTAGTTAGTCCAACAATGGTTGCCTACCAATGGAAATCTTAGGAGTACAGAAGTTTTTTTAGTTAATCGGGATGGATGTCTCAGCTGCTCATTATATACCAAAATTACAAAGACATGGGCTCTGATAGTATTAAACGAATACATTTGGTAGCCAGAGCAAGCGTTAGCAGCCAAAGAGGAGAGCTTCCTCCTTCAATAACCAGTATATATGCTGGCTACCACTAGAAGATGGATCTGGATTCTTCCTTTTATCTGATTTGTTTTGTTTTGTTTTTTGTTGTCAAAACAGGTTTATCAGTGCAGCCTCAACCTCAGAAAATCAGGCTACCTCCTTTGTCCTGGGATTAAACATGTTCACTATCACCAAGCAGTTAAAGGTAGATCTCATCATCTATTTCCTTATGAGGCTTCTGTGTGCATTTGGCAGTCCTGGAATTTATTCTGCCAGTCTGACATTCCTCAACCCACATATGGATATGCATTCCACATGTCATAAGTTCATAGAGCTCAGATAACTCCTATTGCCCTTTCTACATTACCTTTCCCTGCTACAGGTTGCCTGTGTCTTGATGATGATTGACTCCTATCTAAATAACAAGAGATTTGGCCTAGACAGCTTTGCATGCACCCTGAAGGAAGGAAGGGAGGGAGGAAGTGCACCTATGGGGAGCAGGAAGGCAGATAGTATGTACAGTTATGAAGTGCCTTTGACATTAGGGGAAGTAATTTCTGTTTTCCATTCATATTAATACTAATAGAAGTCCCCTTCCATTGCCCCACCCTTTGTTTGACTATTTAAGTTAAATATCCTCTGGGAAGAAAGAAAGAATTCACAAGATACAATTTAACACCAATAAGGTGGACCCAGACTCCACTCTTCCTGGAGTAGAAAAAGACAGATTTGAATAATGAAATAATCAGATAGTTCGATCGTCTGTCACACTTGAGTCACACAAGGTAGCACCAAACTTCAGGGCTCACAGATAATATAATGAAAGAATTTAATAATTTCATCTTTAAATATGTAAGCTGTTGACCTTTTTTGTATCATCAATTCGTGGGAAGACTTGCCAGGTATGAAACTATATGCTGTCATCACGCATTTTTAAAATGCCATCAGTTAATCATCAGATAACCATACTGTCTTGCCTGATGAATTCTGTTGGCCTGACACCTGAATCTCTGTTGTGGTGCTGCAGGACGTGAGATAATGGGACCAATCCTGGCGTAGCAGTAGTAGCCACAATGTTGATAACAGCTAAAAACATGGCTGCAGCAGGGGGCATCACCAGCATCGCTGAGAGAGAGAGATGTACTTCCATGTTCTGAGTCGTCATCCTTTTGCCAGGTCTCGGTGATGGTGCCGACCTCCTAGTGCCACTCCTTCTTCTCAAGGTAGATCACAACCGATGTGAAGATGTGGAGGGAAGAAGAACAGGTAGTCAACACCCAGACCACCGTGCCGGCCTTCGTGAAGTCCTTGTGCTTCTCGGAGGGCACTGTGCAACCTTCTGGACTCAATCATCCAGCATCCCTCGTACTCTGCGAGATGCATAGATCATTCAGAAAATGCTCTGCCCGTGTCTACAACTTTCCTAAATTTGTCCCTGAGAGATATTTGCACCCTAACCGTAATCGGTGATGGCACTGTCTATCGTTTACATAATTTAAAGAATTAAATAAGTCAGTAATAGCTAACTGTCACAATAAATAGAGGAAGAAGCATTTTACTGGCAGGGAAGCATGGCCAGACTGCAGTCATGAAGGATGTCATCATCATCAATTGTGTCAATGAATCACAAAATATGATGATATTGCCCATTAACTCAACAAGAGGGAGATTTACAGGTCTCTTCATGAAATGGAGGACTGTTGTTTACATAACTATACAACTATTTACATTATCTTGGGGATTAACACAGATTGTCAATTTAAATACATTAATTATGTAATTAGCTGATCTGTGGCACCAGATTCCAGGTGTCATGGATGATATAATCATTGTTTTATCTAATAAAATAATCAAATAATGAGTTCATGTAACATCATCTACTTCCCTAAGGTGGCTCCCAACCAGGCTCATGAACGATGCTGTCGTGATGAATTTAAATATTTTAACTATACAATTGATATTAAGATGATCTATCATAATTGCCTCCCACATCTTGTCACCACAATCCACTGATCATGGATTATCTAATGTCCCATTTTAATAATCAAATAACAACATGATCAGAGGATGAAATGGTCTGCCATACTCCACACAATTGAGTCTCAGTTGACTCCCACATGATTGTGGGAAACTCCCAGGTTCATCCCTTATTTAATTGCAGAGCAGAGTAGTAACATGTTTAAATGCTGAACTGTCATTTTGTATGCAGGGTTTTTAGAGGATATCACATATTTTATGTTGGACTGCTGCCTAAAAAGAGATGCACTGAAATCCAATAATAACTAAGTCTACTCTAACAAATGGATTATCACCTTCCTGAAGGTAGTCAACAATGGCATACTCATCTTATGATGAATAACTGTGAATCTTATTATCTTTTGTTCCATAGTTTTACTTCTTAGGAGAGAGAGTATTCATAAACGGAAGACTTTGAACTGTTTCTCCACAGACTACGTTCTCTGATGATTAGGTAATCTTGAATTTGGTAACCAGTAAAAGCTGTAGGCACACTTCCAGAGGTGTGGCTATGACTTGTTTAGGCGAATCAAATGCTGTCATTAACAGTTTTAGGTGATAGTTATCTTCGGAGACTGCAATGTCCCATAACACTTTCTCGAAGCTGTTCTCTGGTCCTTGGCCCATGATACCAGGATACAGAACGCAAGCAGGGTTGCCAGGCAAAATTCATGAACCAACATTCTGTCACATTCTAGTGCCCCTCCTCCATGCTAAAAGTTGTATACCCACTGATGAACTAACCTTACATCCTCACTGAGTTTCTCACAAAAACATAGCAGGGCTCTTTCTTTTGAGTTCTACATATTTACCAGTCTCTCAAGCTACAACATGCCTAGAGTGACATAAGCACGAAAACGAAAGCATCATTGTGTTATTCAAGTACAATGATGAGTATTTTAAACCTGTTTTCTATGCTTTAATTTTCTAACTTCTAGAACGGAAACAATACAATTAATCGCCTCTACCATAATTCTTTTCCCCTTATTGAAAATAAAATAAACTCCTCTTCCTCCTCTTCCCTTTAAAAGTGCTTGATCCCATGGTTTCTAAGAGTGGTTTAGATTTGCATTAGGCTGATGATTAAGGAATTTGAGCAGTGTCTTATGTTTCTTTCAGTCATTTTGGATTCCTCAATTGACTGTTCTCTATTATGTCCTGTACACCGCTTTCTAATATTGTTATTTAGAGTTATTTATTGTTGGTGGTATGTCATGTTATCAGCCCGACAGAGTTCATTAGATGAGATTCCCTGATCAGGAAATTATACAGATCTTCCATTTTTAAAATTGGTGGTCACTGTGTCCTTCATGTGTTAGTTCTATTGCAACCTCTCAGAAAATGATGATGCGAAACAGTACAGTTTTTTAAAATCGTGTAATCATTCGATTGTTAAAAATCTACCATTACATAATCAGTAATCACTGTATAAGGTAGTGTCCCCCATTCTCTGGGCACTGCTTCTGGTACCGATCTCCTGCTGCTCTCTGGTCCTTGGCCCATGTTACCAGGATACAGAATGAAAGCAGGGTTGCCAGGCAACATTTATGAACCAACATTCTGTCACATTCTAGTGCCCCTCCTGCATGCTAAAAGGAGTATTCCCACCATTGAACTAACCTTATATCCTCACCGAGTTTCTCACAAAAACATAGCAGGGCTCTTTCTTTTGAGTTCTACATATTTACCATTGTCTAAAGCTACAACATGGCTATAGTGACGTAAGCACAAAAAACGAAAGCATCATTTTGCTAATCAAGTACAATGGTGAGTATTTTAAACCTGTTTTCTATGCTTCAATTTTCTAATTTCTAGAATGGAAACAATAGAATTAATCACCTCAAACATAATCCTTTTCTCTTTATTGAAAATAAAATAAACTCCTCTTCATTCTCTTACTTTTAGAGGAGCTTGATCCCATGGTTTCTCAGAGGGGTTTAGATTTGAATTAGGCTGATGATTAAGGAATTTGAGCAGTGTCTTATGTTTTTTCAGACATTTTTGATTCCTCAATTGACTATTTTCTATTAAGTCCTGTGCCCCGCTTTCTAATATGGTTATTTAGAGTGATTTATTGTCGGTGGTGTGTCATGTTATCAGCCCGACAGAGTTCATTAGATGAGATTTCCTGATCAGGAGATTATTCAGTTATTCCATTTTCAAAATCGGTGGTCACTGTGTCCTTCATGGGTCAGTTCTGTTGCAACCTCTCAGAAACCGATGATGCGAAACAGTACAGTTTTTTAAATATCGTGTAATCATTCGATTGTTAAAAATCTACTATTATGTAATCAGTAATCACCCTATAAGGCAGTATCCCACATGCTCTGGGCACTGCTTCTGGTACCGATATACTGAGGTGTCAATCCCACAGAAGCCAAAAGACGGATGACACAATCTTTACTTACACAATCAAATGAATTAATAATTGGATAGTCCTCCATACTTAAATTTCATAAGATGGAACCAAACTCCAGTGATTGCCAAGGAAATAGTACTTAGATAATCAAATAATGCCACGTGATTAACTCCCATGTAGGAATAGCCCGACTCCTGTCAAGAACAACATCTTCATCAATTTAAATAATGAATATATAATGAAAAATGATTGAATAATGTGATGGTGGTGAATACTTAATCCCACATGGACTAGTCAGACTGATCTCTTCCTGGAATGATGAGGAATTTAATAAATTAAATTGATAATTAATTAGTGGGCCTTTTATATTAACACTGATGTGATGGCACCAAAGTCCTAAACCTTTCGCTGATGTAAAGATCTATTTACATAGCTAAATGGTGAAGTAATGTGATGATATTACATCCTCAACTACCAAAATCTGACTCCAAAAGGGACTTAAAGTCCATAACATTACCTATATTTTAAATACGTAAATTAAATGATGAATTATTACTTAATTTCCTAGTTTAACAGTTAAAGAAGTAAGTGTAGTATTAGATGACATGATGGTCAGGTACAACAGTCTCCCCTAAGGAGGCTCAAAACTCCAGTGATCACTGAATACATAATGACAGATTTTCATAATTAAATGAATAAATATTAAACAAGTGGATGGTGTTTTATGCGTGAAGCCTAAATGATTGCTCAATACTGAAGAGACATTGAGTTCTTAATCATAGATTTGAACCAAAAAAAGAATGAATGAAGAGATAACTTCTTATAATTCAACCACAGAGAGATAACAAAATGATATCAACATAGATTCAAATAAAGAAAGGAAGAAAGAAAGATAGAAAGAAAGAATAAAAGAAAGAAAGAATTAACAAGATACAATTTAACACCAACAAGGTGGATCCAGACTCCACTCTTCCTGGAGTAGAAAAAGACAGATTTGAATAATGACATAATCAGAAAGTTAGATCGTCTGTCACACTTGAGTGTGATACAAGGTGGCGCCAAAATTCAGGGATCACTGATTATATAATGAAAGAATTTAATAATTACATCTTTAAATATGTAAGCCATTGACCTTTTTTTGTATCATTTAATCCTGGGAAGACTTGCCAGGTATGAAACTGTATGCTGTCATCACGCATTTTTAAAATGCCATCAGTTAATCATCAGATAATCATACAGTCTTGCCTGATGAATTCTGTTAGCCTGCCATCATCACAAGCGCCTGATTCTCTGTTGTGGTTCGGCAGGATGTGAGATACTGGGCCCAATCCTGGCATAGAAGTAGTAGCCACAATGTTGATAACAGCTGAAAAGATAGCTGTAGCAGGGGCAGCACCAGCATAGCTGAGAGAGAGAGATGTCCTTCTGTGTTCTGAGTCGTCGTCCTTTTGCTAGGTCTCGGTGATGGTGCTAACCTGCTAGTGCAATTCCTTCTTCTCATGGCAGATCACAACCGATGTGAAGATGTGGAGGAAGAGCAGGTAGTCAACAGCCAGACCACCGTGCCGGCCTTGGTGAAATCCTTGTACTTCTCGGTTGGCACCATGCAACCTTCAGGTCTCAATCATCCAGCATCCCTCGTACTCTGCGAGATGCATAGATCATTCAGAAAATGCTCTGCCCGTGTCTACATCTTTCCTAACCGTGTCCCTGAAGATATTTGCACCCTAACCGTAAACGGTGATGTCAGTGTCGGGTGTTTACATAATTTAAGGAATTTAATAAGTCAGTATACCTAACCGTCACAATAAATAGGTGATGTAGCATTTTACTGGCAGGGAAGCATGGTCAGAATCCAGGCATGAAGGATGTCATCATCATCAATTGAAAAAATGAATCTTATAAGATGTGATGATATTGCACATTAAATCCTCAAGAGGGAGCTTTACAGGTCTCTTCATGGAGTGGTGGATTGTGGTTTACATTACTATAGAAATATTTACATTACTAAGGATTAACACAGATTGTCAATTTAAATACACTAATTATGTAATTAGGTGATCTGTAGCACCAGATTCCAGCTGTCATGGACGATATAATCATTGCTTTTTATAATTACATAATCAAATAATGAGTTCATGTAACACCATCCACTTCCCTGAGGTGGCTCCCAACCAGGCTCATGAACGATGCTGTCGTGATTAATTTAAATATTTTAACTACATAATTGACATTAAGATGGTCTATAATAATTTCCTCCCAAATCGCGTCACCACAATCCACTGATCTTGGATTATCTAATATCCTATTTTAATAATCAAAACAATATAATCAGAGGATGAAATGGTCTGCCATACTCTACACAATTGAGTCTCAGTTGACTCCCACATGATTGTGGGGAAGCTCCCAGGTTCATCCCTTATTTAATCGCTGAGCAGAGTAGTAACATGTTTAAAGGCTGAACTGTCATTGTGTATGCAGCGTTTTTAGAAGATATGACATATTTAATGTTGGACGGCTGCCTCAAAAGAGATGGACTGAAATCCAACAATCCCTAAGTCTACTCGAACAAATGTATTATCACCTTCCTGAAGGAAGTCAACAATGGCAAACTCACCTTTTGATGAATAATTGTGAGTCTTATCTTTTGTTCCATAATTTCACTTCTTACGAGAGAGAGTATTCATAAACGGAAGACTTTGTCCTGTTTCTCCACAGACTACGTTCTCTGATGATTAGGTTATCTTGAATTTGGTAACCAGTAAAAGCTGTAGACACACTTACAGAGATGCGGCTATGACTTGTTTAGGTGAATCAAAGGCTGTCATGAAAAGTTTTAGGTGATAGTTATCTTGGGAGACTGTAATGTCCCATGATAACACTTTCTCAAGCTGCTCTCTGGTCCTTGGCCCATGTTACCAGGATACAGAATGCAAGCAGGGTTGCCAGGCAACTTTTATGAACCAACATTCTGTCACATTCTAGTGCCCCTCCCGCATGCAAAAAGGAGTATACCCACCAATGAACTAACATTACATCCTCACCGAGTTTCTCACAAAAACATAGCAGGGCTCTTTCTTTTGAGTTCTACATATTTAGCAGTCTCTCAATCTACAACATGCCTATTGTGACATAAGCAGGAAAACGAAAGCATCATTGTGCCATTCAAGTACAATGAAGATTATTTTAAACCTGTTTTCTATGCTTCAATTTTCTAATTTCTACAATGGAAACATTAGAATTAGTCGCCTCTACCATATTCCTTTTCTCTTAATTGAAAATATAATAACCTCCTCTTCATTTTCTTACCTTTAGTGGAGCCTGATGACATGGTTTCTCAGAGTGGTTTAGATTTGCATTAGGCTGATGATTAAGGATTTTGAGCAGTGTCTTATGTTTTTTCAGTCATTTTGCATTCCTCAATTGACTGTTCTCTATTAAGTCCTGTACACCGCTTTCTAATATGGCTATTTAGAGTGATTTATTGTTGGTGGTGTGTCATGTTATCAGCCCGACAGAGTTCATTAGATCAGATTCCCCTGATCAGGAGATTATTCAGTTCTTCCATTTTTAAAATCAGTGGTCACTGTGTCCTTCATGGGTCAGTTCTGTTGCAACCTCTCAGAAACCGATGATGCGAAACAGTACAGTTTTTTAAAAATCGTGTAACCATTCGATTGTTAAAAATCTACTATTACGTAATCAGTAATCACCGTATAAGGCAGTGTCCCCCATTCTCTGGGCACTGCTTCTGGTACCAATCTCCTGCTGTGTCAAAACCACAGAAAACAACTGATGGATGACTCCATCATTACTTATGCAATCAAATGAGTTAATAATTGGATAGTCCTCCATACTTAACTTTCAAAAGATGGAACCCAACTCCAGTGATTGCCAAGGAAGTAGTACTTAGATAATCAAACACTGCCACGTGATTAACTCCCATGGAGGAATAGCCCGACTCCTGTCAAGAAGAGAAATATCTTCATCGATTTCAATAATGAATATATAATGAAAAATGATTGAATAATGTCATGGTGGTGCATACTTAAATCTCACATGGAGTAGTCAGACTGATCTCTTCATGGAATAATGAGGAATTAAAAAAATTAAATTGATAATTAATTAGTGGGCCTTTTACATTAACACTGATGAGATGGCACCAAAGTCCTAAACCTATCGCTGATGTAAAGATCTATTTACATAGCTAAATGGTGAAGTAATGAGATGATATTATACCATCAACTAACAGAATCTGATTCCAAAAGGGACTTATGGTCCATAACATTACCTGTATTTTAAATACATAATTTAAATGATGAATTATTAGTTAATTTCCTAGTTTAACAGTTAAGGAACTAAGTGTAGTATTAGATGACGTGACTGTGTGGTACAACGGTCTCCCCTAAGGAGGTTCAAAACTCCAGTGATCACTGAATACGTAATGACAGATTTTCAAAAGTAAATGAATAAACATTAAACAAGTGGATGGTGTTTTATGCGTGAAGCCTAGATGCCTGCTTAATACTAAAGAGACATTGAGTTTTTAATCATAGATTTGACCAAAAAAAATTAATGAATAAACAGACAGTTTCTCATCATTCACCCCTAGAGAGATAACACAATGATATCAATATTGATTTAAATAAAGAAAGGAAGACAGACAGACAGAAAGAAAGGAAGAAAGAAAGATAAAAAGAAAGAAAAAAGAAAATTCACAAGGTACAATTTAACACCAACAAGGGGGATCCAGACTCCTCTCTTCCTGGAATAGAAAAAGACAGATTTGAATATTGAAATAATGAGATAGTTAGATCCTATGTCACACTTGAATGTGACACAAGGTGGCGCCAAATTTCAGGGATCACTGATTATATAATGAAAGAATTTAATAATTACATCTTTAAATATGTATGCCGTTGACCTTTTTTTGTATCATCAATTCCTGGGCAGACTAGCCAGGTATGATATTGTATGCTGTCATCATGCATTTTTAAAATGTCACGAGTTAATCGTCAAATAACCATACTGTCTTGCCTGATGAATTTTGTTGGCCTGTCATCATCACAAGCACCTGAATCTCTGTTGTGGTGGGGCAGGACATGAGATAATGGGCCCAATCCTGGCATAGCAGTAGTAGCCACAATGTTGATAACAGCTGAAAAGATGGCTGCAGCAGGGGCATCGCCAGCATAGTTGAAAGGGAGAGAGATGTTCTTCTGTGATCTGAGTCTTCATCCTTTTCCCAGGTCTTGGTGATGGCGCCGATCTCCTAGTGCCACTAATTCTTCTCATGGTAGATCTCAACCGATGTGAAGATGTGGAGGAAGAGCAGGGAGTCAACACCAAGACCACCGTGCCGGCCTTGGTGAAGTCCTTGTACTTCTCGGTTAGCACCGTGCAACCTTCTGGACTCAATCATTCAGCATCCCTCCTACTCTGGGAGATGCATAGATCATTCAGAAAATGCTCTGCCCGTTTTTACAACTTTTCTAACCTTGTCCCTGAAGATATTTGCACCCTAACCGTAAACGGTGATGTCAGTGTCGGTCGTTTACGTAATTTAAAGAATTTAATAAGTCAGTATACCTAACTGTCACAATAAATAGGTGATGTAGCATTTTACTGGCAGGGAAGCATGGTCAGAATCCAGGCATGAACGATATCATCATCATCAATTGAAAAAATGAGTCTTGTAAGATGTGATGATATTGCACATTAACTCCTCAGGAGGGAGCTTTACAGGTCTCTTCATGGAATGGTGGAATGTTGTTTATATTACTATACAAATATTTACATTATCTTGGGGATTAACACAGATTGTCAACTTAAATACATTAATTATGTAATTAGATGATCTGTAGCACCAGATTCCAGGTGTCATGGACGATATAATCATTGTTTCATATAATTAAATAATCAAATAATTAGTTCATGAAACATCATCCACTTCCCTAAGGTGGCTCCAAACCAGGCCCATGAACGATGCTGTCGTGATTAATTTAAACTACATTATTTTAACTACTTAATTGACATTAAGATGGTATATTATAATTGCCTCCCACAGCATGTCACCACAATCCACTGATCATGGATTATCTAATGTCCTATTTTAATAATCAAATAACAATATAATCAGAGGATGAAATGGACTGCCATACTCCACACAATTGAGTCTCAGTTGACTCCCACATGATTGTGGCAAACTCCCAGTTTTATTGATTATTTAATCGCAGAGTTGGGTAGTAACATGTTTAAATGCTGAACTGTCATTGTGTATGCAGCGTTTTTAGAAGATACCACATATTTAATGTTGGACTGCTGCCTCAATAGAGATGGACTGAAATCCCACAATCCCTAAGTCTACTCGAACAGATGGATTATCACCTTCCTGAAGGAAGTCAACAATGGCAAACTCACCTTTTGATGAATAATTGTGAGTCTTATCATCTTTTGTTCCATAGTTTCACTTCTTAGGAGAGAGAGAGTATTTATAAACGGAAGACTTTGAACTGTTTCTCCACAGACTACGTTCTCTGATGATTAGGTAATCTTGAATTTGGTAACCAGTAAAAGCTGTAGGCACACTTACAGAGGTGCGGCTATGACTTGTTTAGGCGAAACAAATGCTGTCATGAAAAGTTTTAGGTGATAGTTATCTTGGGAGACTGTAGTGTCCCATGATAACACTTTCTCGAAGCTGCTCTCTGGTCCTTGGCCCATGATACCAGGATACAGAATGCAAGCAGGGTTGCCAGGCAACATTTATGAACCAACATTCTGTCACATTCTAGTGCCCCTCCCGCATGCTAAAAGGAGTATTCCCACCATTGAACTAGCCTTACATCCTCACCGAGTTTCTCACAAAAACATAGCAGGGCTCTGTCTTTTGCGTTATACATATTTACCAGTCTCTAAAGCTGTAACATGCCTATAGTGACGTAAGCACAAAAACGAAAGCATCATTGTGTTATTCAAGTACAATGATGAGTATTTTAAACCTGTTTTCTATGCTTCAATTTTCTAATTTCTAGAATGGTAACAATAGAATTAATCGCCTCTACCATAATCCTTTTCTCTTTATTGAAAATAAAATAAACTCCTCATCATTCTCTTACCTTTAGAGGAGCTTGATCCCATGGTTTACCAGAGTGGTTTAGATTTGCATTAGGCTGATGGTTAAGGATTTTGAGCAGTGTCTTATGTTTCTTTCAGTCATTTTTGATTCCTCAATTGACTATTTTCTATTAAGTCCTGTACCCTGCTTTCTAATACGGTTATTTAGAGTGATTTATTGTTGGTGGTGTGTCATGTTATCAGCCCGACAGAGTTCATTAGATGAGATTCCCTGTTCAGGAGATTATTCAGTTCTTCCATTTTTAAAATCAGTGGTCACTGGGTCCTTCATGGGTCAGTTCTGTTGCAACCTCTCAGAAACCGATGATGCGAAAAACTACAGTTTTTTTTTAATATCGTGTAATCATTCGATTCTATTACGTAATCAGTAATCACCCTATAAGGCAGTGTCCCCCATTCTCTGGGCACTGCTTCTGGTAACGATCTCTTGCGGTGTCAATCCCACAGAAGCCAAAAGACGGATGACACAATCTTTAATTACGCAATCAAATGAGTTAATAATTAGATAGTCCTCCATATTAACTTTCATAAGATCGAACCAAACTCTAGTCACTGCCAAGGAAGTAGTACATAGATAATCAAATAATGCCATGTGATTAAGTCCCATGGAGGAATAGCCCGACTCCTGTCAAGAAGAACAACATCTTCATCGATTTAAATAATGAATATATAATGGAAAATGATTGAATGATGTCATGGTGGTGCATACTTAAATCCCACATGGAGTAGTCAGATTGAACTCCTCCTGGAATGATGAGGAATTTAAAAAATTAAATTGATAATTAATTAGTGGGCCTTTTATATTAACACTGATGTGATGGCACCAAAGTCCTAAACCTTTCCCTGCTGTAAAGATCTATTTACATAGCTAAATGGTGAAGTAATGAGATGATATTACATCATCAGCTACCAAAATCTGACTCCAAAAGGGACTTAACGTCCATAACATTACCTATTTTTACATACGTAAATTAAATGATGAATTATTACTTAATTTCCTAGTTTAACAGTTAAAGAAGTAAGTGTAGTATTAGATGACATGATGGTCAGGTACAACGGTATCCCCTAAGGAGGCTCAAAACTCCAGTGATCACTGAATACATAATGACAGATTTTCATAATTAAATGAATAAACATTAAACAAGTGGATGGTGTTTTATGCGTGAAGCCTAAATGATTGCTCAATACTGAAGAGACATTGAGTTCTTAATCATAGATTTGAACCAAAAAAAATGAATGAATGAAGAGATAATTTCTCATAATTCAACCCTAGAGAGATAACAAAATGTTATCAACATAGATTTAAATAAAGAAAGGAAGAAAGAAAGAAAGATAGAAAGAAAGAATAAAAGAAAGAAAGAATTCACAAGATACAATTTAACACCAACAAGGTGGATCCAGACTCCGCTCTTCCTGGAGTAGAAAAAAACAGATTTGAATAATGAAATATTCAGATTGTGAGATCGTCTGTCACACTTGAGTGTGACACAAGGTGGCGCCAAACTTCAGGGATCACTGATTATATAATGAAAGAATTTAATAATTACATCTTTAAATATGTATGCCGTTAACCTTTTTTTGTATCATCAATTCCTGGGCAGACTAGCCAGGTATGATACTGTATGCTGTCCTCATGCATTTTTAAAATGTCATGAGTTAATCGTCAAATAACCATACTTTCTTGCCTGATGAATTCTGTTGGCCTGTCATCATCACAAGCACCTGAATCTCTGTTGTGGTGGGGCAGGACGTGAGATAAAGGGCCCAATCCTGGCATAGCAGTAGTAGCCACAACGTTGATAACAGGTGAAAAGATGCCTGCAGCAGGGGGCATCACCAGCATAGCTGAGAGAGAGAGATGTTCTTCTGTGTTCTTAGTCTTCATCCTTTTCCCAGGTCTTGGAGATGGTGCCGATCTCCTAGTGCCACTAATTCTTCTCATTGTAGCTCACAAACGATGTGAAGATGTGGAGGAAGAGCAGGTAGTCAACACCCAGACCACCGTGCCGGCCTTGGTGAAGTCCTTGTACTTCTCGGTTGGCACCGTGCAACCCTCTGGACTCAATCATCCAGCATTCCTGGGAGATGAATAGATCATTCAGAAAATGCTCTGCCCATGTCTACAAATTTCCCAATCTTGTCCCTGACAGATTTTTGCACCCTAAACGTAATCGGTGATGGCACTGTCTGTCGTTTACATAATTTAAAGAATGAAATAAATCAGTGATAGCTAACTGTCACAAACAATAGGGGATGTATCATTTTACTGGCAGGGAAGCATGGCCAGACTGCAGTCATGAAGGATGTCTTCATCAAAAAGTGAGTCCATGTGATCACTCACAATGTGAAGATATTGCACATTATCTCCACAAGAGGGAGGTTTACAGGTCTCTTCATGGAATGGAGGATTGTTGTTTACATAACTAAAAAATATTTACATTATCTTGGGGATTAACACAGATTGTCAATTTATATACATTAATTATGTAATTAGATGATCTGTGGCACCAGAGTCAAGGTGTTATGGATGATATAATCATTGTTTTATATAATTAAATAATGAAATAATGAGTTCATGTAACATCATCACCATCCCTAAGGAGGCTCCAAACCAGGATCATGAATGATGCTCTCGTGATTAATTTAAATATTTTAACTACATAACTTATATTAAGATGTCATGCATCTGGCACCGATCTCCTGCTGTGTCAATCCCACAGAAGCCAAAAGACGGATGACACAATCTTTACTTACGCAATCAAATGAGTTAATAATTGGATAGTCCTCCATACTTAATTTCATAAGATGGGACCAAACTCCAGTGATTGTCAAGGAAGCAGTACTTAGATAATTAAATAATGCCACATGGTTAACTCCTGTGGAGGAATGGCCAGACCCCAGTCAAGAAGAACAACATCTTCATCGATTTAAAAAATTAACATACAATGAAAAATGATTGAATAATGACTTGGTGGGGCATACGTAAATCCCACCTGGAGTAGTCAGACTCATCTCTTCCTGGAATAATGATACTTTTAAAAAATTAATTTGATAATTACTTAGTGGACATTTTACATTAACACTGACGAAATGGCACCACAGTCCTAAACCTATCGCTGATGTAAAGATCTATGTGTATAGCTAAATGGTGAAGTAATGAGATGATGTTACATCAACTCCCAAAATCTGACTCCAAAAGGGACTTATGGACCATAACATCAGCTGTATTTTAAATTCGTTTATTAAATGATGAATTAGCATTATTTTCCTAGTTTAACATCTAAGGAAGTGTAGTATTTGATGATGTGATGGTCTGGCACGATGGACTCCCCTAAGGAGGTTCAAAACTCCAGGGATCACTGAATACATAATGACAGATTTTAATAATTAAATGAATAAACATTAAACAAGTGGAAGGTGTTTTATGCGTGAAGAAGCCTAGATGATTCCTCCATACTGAAGGGTCATTGAGCTCTTAATCATAGAGATGAACAAAAAAAATGAATGAATAAAGAGATAATTTCTCGTAATTCACCCCTAGAGAGATAACAAATTGATATCACCATTGATTTAAAGAAAGAAAGAAAGGAAGAAAGAAATCACAGGAGTCAATTTAACACCAACAAGGTGGATCCAGACTCCACTCTTCCTGGAGTAGAAAAAGCAGATTTGAATAATGAAATAATCAGATATTTAGATCGTCTGTCACACTTGAGTCACACAAGGTGGCACCAAACTTCAGGGATCACTGATTACATAATGAAAGAATTTAATAATTACATCTTTAAATATGTAAGTCTTTGACCTTTTTTTGTATCTTCCAATCCTGGGCAGACTTGAAAGATATGAAAATGTATGCTGTCATCAAGGATTTTTCAAATGCCATAAGTTAATCGATACATAATCATACTGTCTTGCATGATGAATTCTGTTGGCCTGACATCATCACCAGCTCCTGCATCTCCGATGTGGTGCTGCAGGATCTGAGATAATGGGCCCATTCCTGCTTAGAAGTAGTAACCAAGATGTTGTTATTAGCTGATAAGGTGGCGGCAGCTGGGGCATAACCAGCATATCTGAGAGAAAGATGGTCTTCCATGATCTGTGTCGTCACCCTTTTGCCAGTTCTCTGAGATTGTGCCGACCTCCTAGTGCAACTGCTTCTTCTCATGGTAAATCACAACCGATGTGAAGATGTGGAGGAACAGCAGGTAGTCAACACCCAGACCACCGTGCCGGCCTTGGTGAAGTCCTTGTACTTCTCGGTTGGCACCGTGCAACCTTCTGGACTCAATTATCCAGCATTCCTGGGAGATGCATAGATCATTCAGAAAATGCTCTGCCCATGTCTACATCTTTCCTAACCTTGTCCCTGACAGATATTTGTACACTAATCTTAATCGGTGATGGCATTGTCTGTCGTTTACATAATTTAAAGAATTAAATAAGTCAGTAATAGCCAACTGTCACAATAAATAGGTGATGTAGCATTTTACTTGCAGGGAAGCATGGCCAGACTCCAGTCATGAAGGATGTCATCATTCTCAATTGAATCAATGTATCATAAAATGTGATGATATTGAACCTTATCTCCCAAGAGGAAGCTTTACAGGTCTCTTCATGGAATGGAGGATTTTTGGTTTCATAACTTTATAAATATTTACATTATCTTGGGTTAACACAGACTGTCAATTTAAATACTTTACTTATGTAATTAGATGATCTGTGGCACCAGATTCCAGGTGTCATGGATGATATAATCATCGTTATACATAGTTAAATAATCAAACAATGAGTTCATGTAACATCATCAACTTCCCTAAGGTGGCTCCATACCAGGCTCTTGAACGATGCTGTCGAGATTAATTTAAATATTTTAACTACAAAATTGATGTTTAGATGGTCCATAATAATTGCTTCCCACATCGTGAAATCCTCTGATCATGGATTATCTAATGCCCTATTTTAATAATCAAATAACAACATAATAAGATGATGAAATGGTCTACCATACTCGACACAATTGACTCTCAGTGACTCCTACAAGATTGTGGGTAACTCCTAGGTTCATCCCTTATTTATTTGGAGAGCAGAGTCGTGAAATGTATAAATGCTGAAATGTCATTGTGTATACAGGGTTTTTAGAAGATCCTACATATTTCATGTTGGACGGCTGCCTCAAAAGAGATCGACTGCAATCCAATAATCCCTATGTCTATGCTAACAAATGGATTATCAACATCCTTAATGAAATTAACAATGACAAACTCACCTTTTGATGAATAATTGTGAGTCTTATTATCTCTGTTTCCATAGTATTAATTCTTACGAGAGAGAGAGAATTCATAAACAGAAGATATTGAATGTTCTCTGATAATTAGGTAATCTAGAATTTGGTGACAAGTAAAAGCTGTACACAAACTTCTAGAGATTTGGTTATGACTTTCTTACGGAAATCAAATGCTGTTATTAAAAGTTTTAGGAGATAGTTATCTTGGGAGACTGTAATGTCCCATGATAACACTTTCTCGAAGCTGCTCTCTTGTACTTGGCCCATGATAACAGAATAGAGAATGCAAGCAGGGTTGCAGGCAACATTTATGAACCAACATTCTGTCACATTCTAGTGCCCCTCCCACATGCTAAAAGGAGCATACCTAAAGGTGAACTAACCTTACAGCCTCACTGAGTTTCTCACAAAAACAAAGCAGGGCTCTTTCTTTTGGGTTCTACATATTTACCCGTCTCTCAAGCTACAACATGCCTTTAGTGACATAAGTATGAAAACCAAAGCATCTTAATGCCATTCAAGTACAATGATGAGTATTTTAAACCTTTTTTCTATGCTTCAATTTACTAATTCCTAGAATGGGTACAATACAATTAATCACCTCTACCACAAACCATTTTCTTTTTTTGAAAATAAAATAATCCCTTTCATTCTCCATGTAGAGGAGCTTGATCCCATGGTTTCACGACATTGTTTAGATTTGAATTGGTGCAGCACAGCCAGTGCCAGTGCCAGGGCCAGGGCCAGGGTCCAGAGGCAGGGGCCAGGTGCCAGTGGCCAGGTGCCTGTGGCCAGGGGCCAGGGGCCAGGGGCTAGGGGCTAGGGGCCACGGACCAGCGGCAGGGCCAGGGCCAGGGCCAGGGCCACGGCCAGGGCGCAAGATGGTCAAATACAATGTCTGCTGCCATGCAGGTCCCAGCTCAATCTTTGTAGATGCTGAAAAATTATTTGCATCAGCTTTGCCTAGACAAAAGAAGGTCAGTCTTTTCCATGTCTCTCTTCTACAGAGAAAAGCAAACAAACAATCAAAAAGCCTCTCACATTATGTATTTGGTGAAGAACTTCTGCCCTCAAACCCATACACAATTTGTTATGGATTGAACATTTAATTAACTATATCCTCCTCACATCTGACAGTTTTGATGACTGGGCTAACCATAACTTTGTCAGCTGGGCAGTATTAGGCAGCATTAATATGGCTCCAAAATAAGGATTTAAAATCATAAAAGTAATTTCTGAACATTTATTTATTAATTATGCATACAGTGTTCTACCTTCATGTGTCTGCAGGCGAGAAGAGGTAGTCAGATCTCATTACTGTTATTTGTGAGCCAAAATGCAGTTGCTGTTGATTGAACTCAGGACTTCTAGAAGAGCAGCCAGTTCTCTTAACCAATGAGCCATCCATCTAGCCCAAGACCTATGTGTCTTAAAATATATAAAATTAATTTACAATATAAAAATTCATAGCTTAACTTTTAATCAATTTCTGATAAGCTAGTCTAGCAGGGACTCCCAGCTGTTTATTCACAAACTCAATGTTTTATGATTTATGTTGGGTGTCATCGAAGTGTAAATATGAAGGATATTTCATTAGGCCTAATGCACCACTGACCAATCTATACATGGATCGCTCTTGACAGAAGAAAAAGCTTCTAACACAAATCTGTAAATTTTGCTAGGACTCAAAGACATAAGTACTTTCCTGCTGTTTTACAGATACCCAATATCTACTTTTTCTACTATATAGATTTCAGTACAGAGTAGTGATGATAATATATCTCAAACTTATGTTCCAAATTTAACCATGTCTCAGTAGATTTGGGCTTCTGGCAGATGAGTATCAGTTACTGACTACATTCTGCTCCTAAATACTGCTCTAGACTTACTGTGAACCAGCACAGCCAATGTGAATCTTCAACAGGTTCTATAAACTAATTCTTCTGATAAATGTGCAAGTTGCTGAAGCCCCCCTCCTTTTTCTACTTTTTTTTAAATTGGTTTTATATAGCATTTTAGCCATCTCATGCCCAAGAAAACACTGCAAAGGTAAGCAGGAAGTAGTACAGGAAAAGAATACATTTCATCTTTTCCCTGGTTGAGATGCTATATCAAAAGTAAACAAAAGTAAACTCCTATACATAGGAGGGAATGTGAATAACCTGTACACCAAAAAAACACCAGAAGTCGTTTACCTATTGGAGCCCAAAAAATTGGGCCTCTAATGTTTGTTGCAAAGAGGAAATGTGATGGAAAAATTATTAACTAAAAGTTATAAAATTAGGGCTTATTGCAAGAAGGAAAAAATAATGAGAACAAGAATTTCTGCCAATACAAAATCCCTGACTACAGAGTACAGAACCCACATCCTGTTCTCAGGAGAAGAAGTAAAAACAAAGAAAAAACACCAACCTTTCAGGTGTGCTTATCAATCTTGCCTAAACAAATGCTGGATAATATTAACTTAGTTCCATGATGACCTTGTAAATAAATTTGTACTCTATGAACAGCCTGTATCTTCGAAACCTTGTGAACTGAGATTAGTGGTCTCAAGTTTCCCTTTCTGTTTACCCTGTTATAAACCCCTCACAATTTTAAGCCACTACCTTACTTTTCTGACAGAGTGAGGTCCCAGCTGGTTTGATTTTTACCAGTAAAAACCATTTGCTTTTGCAGCCAGGAGTCTCTCCCTTGGAAGTTGAGGAAACCAGTAGGCATAATAGTAACAAGCTGCTCAAGGAGGCTTTATAGGCTATAGAACTCCAGGTGATAGCTATTTGAAAATCAAAACACTGTTGTGCCAGCGACATGCCTGTACTACTTCCTGCTTACTTTTGCAGTGTTTTCTTAGCTGCAAGTAGGCTAATACAATACCAACAAAAGGAAGTGTGATTCAGGAAATGGACCATTTATCAGAGGCATCAGTTTGTAGACCCTGTTGAAGATTCACTTTGGCTGGGCTGGTTCACAGTAAGTAAAGAGAGCACTATAGAGGAGCAGGCTGTAGTCAGCAACTGATACTCATCTGCCAGAAGCACAAATCGTCTGAGACATGTTTAAACTGGGAACAAAGGTTAAAATGTATATATTTAATTGGAACTCTTTGTTCCTTACCTTTGGTGATCAAGTAAGACAGCAAGACCAGGGAGAAAATTCCATCCTCAGGATAGCTGTATTAATCTGCAGTCCTTTTGACCTGTAAGAAGTGGATCCAAGCTTTATGACATTTGTCCCTCTGAAGCCTATATGAACTGTGGTATATAAAAGGACATAAAAGTTTTAGATATATTATCATCACCAATCTGTGCTGAAATCCAAATTGTATAAAAAAGTAGGTTTTGAGGGCCTCTATCATTTTTATGATGGTGATTTTTAAGTCGTACCCTTCTGCTTCCTCTGCTTTGTTGCTGTGTTCCATTCTAGTTGGTGTAGATTCCCTAGATTCTGGTGGTGTCATGTTTGTCTTTCTGTTGTTAGGTGTTCTCATGTATTGCCTTCTTCCCATAGTTTCTTCCAATAGGTTTTGGTGGTGTCTCTTCCCTCTCTCTATGGTACTTCCCCGATGGGCTTATGTGGATCTGAGATTCAATATCTGTAGCTCTGTGTGGTCCAAGCTCTCTAGGAGGTTTCTCCCCAGACAGGGATCCAGGGATGGGGTCAAGGATGAGGATCCAGAAGAAGATGCCAGACCGCCTGAAACAGAGTACAAGCTGATCCTATTTTCAAAACAGCTGGACAAAACAGCCCTACAGACTACAGATAGGATATCTGAATCTTCTTCGAATCCCCCAAGACAGCGCCCCTTACCAGCAGGAAGTAGTTTGGAAAGAACGACGCCCAAATTCCCAAATATTGGGTATAAATGTTTGTTTTCATTTAATTGGAGTTTGTTATATAAAATTTAATAAAACAATTAAAAAAAAAAAAAAGTAGGTTTTAGGTATCTATAAAACAGCAGGAATGAACTTATGACTTTGAGTCCTAGCAAAATTTACAGATTTGTGTTAGAAGCTTTTTCTTCTGTCAAGAGCGATCCATGTATAGATTGGTCAGTGGTGCCTTAGGCCTAATGAAACATCCTTCATATTTACACTTCGATGACACCCAATATAAATCATAAAACTTTGAGTTTGTGATTAAACAGCTGGGAGGTCCTGCTCTATTAGCTTATCAGGACTTGATTAAAAATTAAGCTCTGAATTTTTATATTGTAAATTAATTTTTTATATCTTTAAGAATTATATGTCTTGGGCTAGAGAGATGTGGCAGAGGTTAAGATTACTGGCTGCTCTTCTAGAACTCCTGAGTTCAATCCCCAGCAACTACATTGTGGCTCACAAACATTTATAATGTGATGTGGTATCCTCTTTGGGTGTGCAGACATGTATGCAGGCAGAACAATGTATGCATAATTAATAAACAAATGTTCAAAAAAGACATATATCTTTATATTTTTAAATTCTTATTTAGGAGCCATATCAAGGCTACCTCTATTGCCAAGCTCACAAAGTTTTGGTTATCCAAGCCATCAATAGAATTAGAGATCTGAGTAGGATAAACTATATGTTACTTTTGAATCTATTAAAAAAAATCACAGGGACCATTCCTTATATTCTTAGCCATATCCAATTTTCTATGGCATTGAGGGGAGACATTTTTCACCAAGTACATAATGTGAGAGGTGTTCCCCCCCGCCCCCGTGGAACCTGGAATTGGAAAAGTCTGAACTTATTTTGTCTAGGCGAAGGTGCAGACAATTTTCCAGTACCATGCAGCCTCTACACAGTCCGAGCTGCATCCTATTATGCTGTAGGCATTGTGTTTCAGCATCTTGCTCCCTGGTCAGTGTCATCACAATCCATGCTGCCCCACAATGTTCTTTAGAGACCTTTGATCATTGTTAGGTTCTGTGATTCTTTGTCTGAAATTATTACAGCTTTTTAGTTAATATTTAAAAGCCTTATTCTACAGAACTCTGTAGTATTAGAAGTCTTTCTAGGTAGATATTAATGGACAACTTGGTTTTCAGTTCTCGATTTAAACTTAAACTTTTAGAATATGTATAGGAGACTGAGTGAGGTTTATTCCTGCTATTAATCATTAATACTTAGCTTGACTATACCCAACAGTTAATCTAAAAGGATGTTTGGTAACTTGTGTTTCTTAACATTTTATAATAGTTACCAGATTTTATAAAACTAGAACTTTGTATTGTCAGTACTGATTTTAATTTGAAACTCCTTTTAGGGAAACATAAAACAGCTATGTGATTCAGTTTATATAACTAACTTATGCTTACCAAATTTATCAAAAACAAGGATGGATTACCCTAAGTATCATAAAAAAAATGAGCTTCTCAAATTATGGTTAGTATATACAGTGTATGGCTATGATCTTAAATTTTAGCCCTTTAATTTAAGTACAAATATTAACAATGTAATAAAGCACAGATATAATGTAACCTTCTGAATTTAAACATTTAAAAACTGTTTTATAAAAAAATTAATCATTCTGTAATGACTTCTTATAATATCAAATCATTTTAGCACCCTTTATGTCTTTAAACCCATTGTCACCTTGGTGCCTGTTAAGTTTGTTAATTTCCAGTGTTAATAATTATAACTTTTAACTAGTTTCAATTTTTAACAGCTTTTGACATAAAACAGAATTAATGTCATCTACATTAAAAAGACATCTGATTTTCTGATAATCTGAATTTAATGACAGCACTCAGAGGTAAATTTTGAGCTGAGGGCTGTTACCATTAGACACCAAAAACGTTTAAACCATTTTTGTTTTAGCTACCTTCTTGTAATAAAACAGGTTTCTAACAAGAAACACAGATAGACCTTTTTAGCAAGTACATATATTTTTCCTGAGAGAAATAAATGGAAATTTTAAACAATTAACCTGGTATGGTCAAAATTTTTAACTCACATTACTAATCTTAAATATATATTTGTAGATTCAGAGCCCTCAGCAAACAGTTTTCATCTTGTTCTTACTTTTTTATGACTTTTCTTTGAACCTCTATATCTTTTCACATTACCTGTAGTCTCTTTCTCTGATTTTCTCAGACATCCCTAGCGTAGAAAAATCTCTCAATTTCTCTTTTTCTTTTTCTTTTTTCTGATCAGTGACTCTTACTCAGAGGTACATGGCTGAAGTGAACATCTTATTTATTTAATTCCTGACAGTACCTTCTTACATTGATGCTTTCCCCTGAGCCTCTCTGCAACTTCTGCTCTCTTAACAGTTGGGTCCTTATTCGGATTATGTGGGGTACACCAGCTCTCCTTTTATGTTATCTTTCATTATTATAATTTTATTTTTATCTCTTTTTGACTCTTATGGATCTGGCCAAGCCTTTTTTCCTGTTCTATGTTTTATTGCCCAGAGAAGTGGAATCATACTCGCAACACCTGAAGTTCCTTTTGATGTTCTCTGTGCAGCTTTGATGAGTTGCATTGACCTATAAATCTACAGGCCTTTTGACCTCTCTACTAGACCACTGTTATCTTATTTTGACTTCTTTGCTTCAGACTGATTGTAACAAATCTGCACATACCCATCACATCTATTTACCATCTATTTTATTAGTTGTATTTTTTTAGTTGACATAAAAATCTTTACCAAAGTTATTTTCCCCAACACCCCCTTATCCTCCACCTCCCCACCATCACCCCCACCCCTGTCCCTACCATCACAGTCACTGCCACCTGAGGAGAGGAGGGATGGGCCAGGGGCAACCTCGGTCATTTGCTGCTAGGGTTTCAGAATTCTTCTCCTCTCTGACTGCCCAAAAGCTTGCCCAATGCACGTAGCCCATCAATAAACCAGCATGGCTCCTGGATGAGCATGGTTTATGATTTTTGTACCAGGAAGAGCCTGGTGCTGTTTACCCTGGTTTTCTGCATTACCAGCAGCCTGTATGTTCTTGGCCTGGGTGATTTTCTGTTTGTTTCTTTGTTTTGGTTTTTTAATATTCTAATTTATTTTTTATTTCACATGTCTATCCCAGTTCTCTCTCCCTCCCTCCATTCCTCACGCTGCCCCCTCTCATGAACCCTGACCACTCTCCCGTCCATCCCCCCACCCCAATTCCACATGAATAGCAATGCTATCCTGGTGGGGTCACGTATATCTGTCAAGTCAATTGAAGTAGGGGCTAGGACTTCTCTCCTGTTTCTAGGTTAAGGGAGTCTCTCCATGTGTCTGCAAATTCTTTTTTGCCCCACAATACATCCTGGATCCACTATCTGAGGTCCCCAAGACTGCTCAGTCCTTCTGGCTGAGACTCATATTCAGAGACACCTGAGTCAGTCCCATTCTGGATGCCAAGCTATCAGTGTAGAGGCCCGTTATCTATTCCTTGTTCAGGTCAGCTGTTTGTATGTTTCTACAACCTGGTCTTTTCCTCTCCCTTTGCATCTAGATTCTAGTTTGACTCAGTGTTTAGGTACGGGTATTTGCTTCTGTTTCCAACAGTACTAGAGGAGGGCTCCCTGATGGTGAATAAGGTAGTTGTTGATCTCAGTACCTATGAAGGGAATTTATGGTAGCCTTTCCATGGTTGCTCAAATTGTTAGTTGGCAACAGGTTTGTAGGTCTCTAGTCCTTTCTTTAGATTCAGTTTTCTCTTTAAACCACTAATGGCTCCCTCTTTTATGCTGTTTCTCTCTCTCCCTCTCTCTTCTCTCTCACTCTCATTCTCTCTCTCTTCTGTCTTCTATTCCTACCCTGACTCAAGCTTCATAGGATCACCTGCTTTACTCCTTCCACTCTCTCCTAATTCTCTCTACATTCTGTGACACCCCCCCCAAACCTCGCATGTGCTCTGGGGGGACTTCTCCTTTCAACATTCTGTGAGGGACTTTATATGAATCTCTTAGAATACACCTTGTATCCTAGTTCCACTGGTGGTGTGAATTATAGGCTGGTGATCCATTGTTCTAGCTCTAGAATCCATATATGAGTGAGTATATTCTGTGTTCATGTTTTTGTGATTGGGTTACCTCATTTAGAATGTTTACTTCAAGAGCCATCCATTTACCTGTGAATTTCAAGATTCCATTATTTTTTTTTTCTGCAGAGTAGTATTCCCTTGTGAAGATGTGCCACATCTTCTTTATCCATTATTCAATTGAGAGGCATCTAGATTGCTTCCAGGTTCTTGCTATTACAAAAGATACTGCTATCAACATAGCTGAGCAGATGTCTTTTTGCATGGATGTGGATCATTTGGGAATATGTCTAAGAAGGGGATGGTAAACTAATTCCCATTTTCCTGAGGAAATGCTATACTGATCTCCAAAATGGGTGTACGAGTTTGCACTCCCACCAGCAGTAGAGGAGTGTTCCCATTTCTCCATGTCTTCTCTGGTATAAGTTGTCATTGGTGTTTCTAATATTAGCCATTGGGGCAGGAATAAGATGGTATCACAAAGTTGTTTTGATTTGTATTTCCCTGATAGCTAAGGATGTTGAACACTTTCTTAAGTGTTTTTAAGGTTTTTTTTTATTTCATCTATTGAGAATTCTTTCTTCAGTTCTGTACCACATTTTTTAATAGGCTTGTTTGGTGTTTTGTTGATTAGTGTATTGCTTTCTTTGTATATTTTGGAGATCAGCCCTTTGTCTGATATAGTATGGGTGAAAATCTTTTCCTAGTCAGTAGGCTGCCATTTGGTCTTGTCCACTGTGTCCTTTTCCTTACAGAAGTTTCTAAGTTAGAAGAGCTCCCATTCTTTAATTGTTGCTCTCAGTGTCTGTGCTCCTGGATTTATGTTCAGGAACCGGTCTCCTATACTAATTTGTTCAAGGGTATCTCCTACTTTCTCTTCTAACAGGTTCAGTGTCGCTGCATTGATGTTGAGGGTCTTTGATCCCTTTGGACTTGAGTTTTGTTTATGGTGACAGACTTGGGTCTATGTTCAGTCTTATAAACACCATTATCCAATTGTACCAAAACCATCCCTTGAAGATGCTTTCCTCATTCCATTATATACTTTTACCTGTTTTGTCGAAAATCAGGTGCTCATATGAGTGTGGGTTTATATCAGAATTTTTAATTCGATTCCACTGGTCTACCTTTTTGTTTTCTTTCTTTTTTATGGCAATTCCAGGCAGTTTTCAGGATTATGCCTGTGTATTAGAGCTTACACTCAGGGATGGTGATGTCGACTGATCATTCCTCCCATTGTATAGTTTTAACTGTTTTGTCAAAAATAAGGTATTCGAAGGTGTGTGCATTACTATCAGGTTTTTTATTCAATTCCATTGGTGTACTGCTCTATTTTGTTGCCAATACCAGGCTCTTTTCAGGAGTATTACTCTGTAGTAGAGCTTAAAGTTGGGAATGGTGATGCCTCCCGAACTTCCTTTATTGTACAGGATATTTTGCCTATCCTGGTTCTCTTGTTTTCCCATAAAATGTCCATTATTATTATCCTTTCAAGGTTCGTGAAGAATTGTGCTGGGATTTTAATGGGGATGGCACAGTATCTATGGATTGATTTCGACAAGATTGCCATTTTTACTATGTTCATCCTATCTATCCAAGAGCATGGGAGATCTTTCAATTTTCTGCTATCTTCTTGAATTTCTTTCTTTAAAGCCACAAAGTTCTTCTTATTAGGTCATTTGCTTATTTGGTAAGCATTACCCCAAGATACTCTATGTTGTTTGTGGCTATTGTAAATGATGATATTTCTCAGATTTCTTTCTCAGCCCCTTTGTTGTCTGAATAAAGTAGGGCTACTCATCTTTTTTGAGAATATCTTGTATCCTGCAAGTTTGCTGAAGGTGTTTATAAGCCTCAGGTGTTCCCTGGTAGAAGATGGTTTTTTGTTTGTTTGTTTGTTTGTTTGTTTTTTGTTTTTGTTTTTTTTTTTTTTGGTGGGGGTTCAATTTTGTAAACTATCATATCATCTGCAAATAGAGAAAGTTTAATTTCTTCATTTCCATTTTGTGTCTCCATGATCTACTTTTGTTTTCTTATTGCTTTAGCTAGTACTTCAAGTACAATGTTGGAGATATGGAATGTGATGTCAGCCTTGTCTTGTTCCCGATTTTAGAGAAATCCCCTTAAACTTCCCTCCATTCTGTTTGATATTGTCTGTTGGTTTATTGAATAGTGCTCTTATTATGTTTAGGTATGTTCCTGTTACCCCTGATCTCTCCAAGGCCTTTTTCGTGAAAGGGTGTTGATTTTTGCTGAAGGCTTTTTCAGAATCTAAGGAGATTATCGGGTGGTTTTCTTTTTCAGTTTGTTTATAAGGTGGATCACCTTGATAGATTTTCGAATGTCAAACAACCCCTGCATACCAGTGATGAAGCCTACTTGGTCATGGTGGGTGGTTTCTGTGTTGTATGCTTGGATTCGGTTTGCCAGTATTTTATTGAGTAATTTTGCATCAATATTCATTAGGGATATTGGTCTGTAGTTTTTATTCCTAGTTGTGTCTTTGTGTGGCCTGGATACCAAGGTGATTGTGGCCTCCTAAAAGAGTTTGACAATGAACCTTCTGTTTCTATTGTGTGGATCAATTTGAGGAGTATGAGATTGAGCTCTTCCTTGATTTTCCACTAGAATTCTAGACTGAAGCCATCTGGCCCTGGTCTTTTGTGTGTGTGTGTGTGTGTGTGTTTGTGTGTGTGTGTGTGTGTGTGTCTGTGTGTGTGTGTGTGTGTTGTAAGGCTTTTGATGACTGCTTCTACAAGACCATGCGGCAGAAACACATACAGACAGCTTACCTGAACAAGGATGAGCTAATGGCCACTAGACTGATAGCTGGGAAGCCAGCATGGGACTGAATCAGGCCCCCCTGAATATGGGTCTCAGCCAGAAGGACTGAGCAGTCTAAGAGACCTCAGACAGTGGAGCCAGGATGTATCCCTGGTGCACAAAAGGACTTTGAAAACACATCCCCCATGGAGGGATAACTGCCTTAATCTAGAGACAGGAAAGAAGCCCTAGTCCCTACTTCACAAGACCTGTCAGATCTACATGACCCCAACTGGATGACATTCCCCTACATCTGGAATTGGGGTGGGGGATGGGAGGGAGGGTGTTTAGAGTGCATGGGTGTGGGCAGAGAGAATAAAAAGGAGGGAAGGAGGGAGGACGGGCTGGGGGAGGGAGGGAGGGAGGGAGGGAGAGGGAACTGGGATCGACATGTAAAATAATAAATTAAAATAAAATGCTTTGACTCCAAAATTTAAGTTGAAGGACAAGTTACTGGGGAAAAGGATTTCTAGTTTTGTTTCCACAGAAAATGAAAAGATGTGGATTCCTTCCAGACTACTGTGGTTTGATCACGCCAGACCACCTGAAATAGAGTACAAGCTGATCCTACATTCAAAACAGCTTGACAATGCAGCCTGACAGACTACAGCCAGGATATCTGAATCTTCTTCGAATTCCCCAAAGACAGCGCCCCTTACCAGCAGGAAGTAGTTTGGAAAGAACGACGCCCAAATTCCTAAATATTGTGTATAAATGTTTGTTTTCATTTAATTGGACTTTGTTATATAAAATAAAATAAAAATAAAAAAAAACTTTCAGAACATGTATAGGAGACAGACTGGCGTTTATTCCTGTTATTAATCAATCATACTTAGTTTTACTATACCTAACAGTTAATATATAATGATGGCTGGTAACTTTTGTTTATTAACATTTTATAATAGGTTACCAGCTTTTATAAAAGTAGAACTTTGCATTGTCAGTTTTAGCTTTAAAAATATTGATTTTAATTTGAAACTCCTTTTATGGAAACATAAACAGCTGTGTGACTCAGTTTACTAAATACCTTATGCTTCCAAATTTAGGAAAAAAAACAAGGAAGGATTGCCTTCCGTATCAAAAAAAAAAAAAAAAAAAATCAGCATCACAAATTTTGGTTAGTATATACAGTGTATGGCTGTGATCTTAAATTTTAGCCCTTTGATTTAACTACAAACATTAACAATGTCATAGAAGCACAAATACAATGCAACTTTCTGAATTTAATCATTTATAATCTGTCTTATAAAACAATTCAACATCCTGTAATTTCTTTTTGTAATATCAAATTTAAGCACCCTTTATGTCTTTGAACCTGTTATGACCTGGGTAACTGTAAAATTTATGTTAATTTCCAGTATTACTAATTGTAACAATTTAACTAGTTTCAATTTTTAACAGCTTTAGACATAAAACAGTATTAATGTCATCTACATTAAAAGGACATCTGATTTCCTGATAATGTGAATGTTTTTTTTATTTATTTTATATAACAAAGTCCATTTAAACGAAAACAAACATTTATAGACAATATTTGGGAACTTGGGCGTTGTGCTTTCCAAACTACTTCCTGCTGGTAAGGGGCTCTGTCATGGGGGATTCAGAGAAGATTCAGAAATCCTGGCTGTAGTCTGTCAGGCTGCATTGTCAAGCTGTTTTGAATGTAGGATCACCTCGTACTCTGTTTCAGGTGGACTGGCTTGATCAAACCACATTAGTCTGGAGGAATCCACATCTTTTCATTTTCTGTGGAAACAAAAATAGAAATCCTTTTCTCTAGTAACTTGTCCTTCAACATAAATTTTGGAGTCAAAGCATTTTTTAATTTAATTTATTATTTTGCATGTCCATCCCTGTTCCCTCTCCCTCCCTCCTTTCTTCCCTCCCTCCCTCCCTCCCTGCCTCCCTCCTTTCCTACCTTTTACCCTCTCTGCCCTCTCATATGCAATCTAACCACCCTCCCCTCCTATCCCCCCACCCCAATTCCATATGTAGGGGAATGCCTTCCAGTTGGGGTCATATAGATCTGACAGGTCATGTGAAGTAGGGATTAGGGATTCTCTCCTGTCTCTATATTAAGGCAGTTATCCCTCCATGGGGGATGTGTTCGCAAAGTCCTTTTGTGCACCAGGTATATATCCTGGCTCCACTTTCTGAGATCCCTTAGACTGCTCAGTCCTTCTGGCTGAGACCCATATTCAGGGGGGCCTGATTCAGTCCCATGCTGGCTTCCCAGCTATCAGTCTAGTGTCCGTTAGCTCCTCCTTGTTCAGGTAAGCTGTCTGTATGAGTTTCTGCCGCATGATAATGTGAATTGAATGACCAGTGCTCAGAAATAAATTTTGAGCCAAGCATTGGACAGCAAAAATATTTAAGCCATTTTTGTTTCAGCTCTATTCTTGCAATAAACAGGTTTCTAACAGGAAAAACTGATAGAACTTTTTGACAAGAACATATATTTTTCTTGAGAGAAATAAATGGAACTTTTAAATAGTTAACCTGGTATTGTCAAAAATTTTAACTCATATTACTAATCTTGAATTTATATTTGTAGACATGATAGCCCACAGCAAACAGTTTACATCTTCCTTTGACCTATTTACTACTTTTCTTTGAACCTCTATATTGTTTAACATTACCTTTAGTCTCTTTCTCTGATTTTCTCAGACATCCCTAGTCTAGATAAATCTCTCATTTTCTGTTTTTCTTTTTGTTTTTTCTCATCACTGAGTCTTACTCATTGTTGCATGCCTGAAGTGAAATCTTATTTATTTATTTAATTCCTAACTCTACCTTCTTGCTATGGTGCTTTCCCCTGAAACTCTCTGCACCCTTTGCTATATTAACTGTTGACTCCTTTTACAGATTATGTGGGGTATACCAGCTCTCCTTTTATGTTATCTTTCATTGTTAAAATTATATTTTTATCTCTTTTATACTCTTCTAGATCTGGCCAATCCTTTTTCCTGTTCTACCTTTTATTGCCCAGAGAAGTGGAATCATACTTGTAACACCTGAAGTTCCTTCTGATGTTCTCTGTGCTACTTTGATGAGTTGCCTTGATGTATAAATCTCCAGGCCCATTTGAATTGTCTACTAGACCACTTTTATCTCATTTTGTTTTCTTTACTTCAGACTGATTTTACCAAGTCTGCACAAAGCCATCACATCTATTTACCATATATTTTGTTAGTTGTATTATTTTAGTTGACATAATAATCTTAACCATAGTTTTTCTCCCCCAAACTGCCTCATCTTCCACTTCCCACCCTCACCCCCTCCCCCCCCCGTACCTGCATGCTTCTCTGTGGTCCCTGCAGTCACAGTCACTGCCACCTGAGGGGAGGAGGGAAGGGCCAGGGGCAGCTTCAGTCATTTGCCCCAATAGATCAGAATTCCTCTTCTCTCTGGATGCCCACCAGCTGGTCCAATGCCCATAGGCCATCAGCAACACAGCAAGGCTCCTGGATGATCATGGTATAGGGCTTTTGTACCAGGAGGGGCTGGGTGCTATTTACCCTGGTTTTCTGTATTATTACAAGCCTGGAAGTTCCTGGCTTGGGAATTTTTTTTTTGTTTGTTTGTTTTTAATTTCTTATTTATTTATTTTTTTACATGTCGATCCCAGTTCCCTCTCCACACCAAACTCCACCCCATCCAGTTACACTCTCTGCCACCTTACATGCACTCTGACCACCCTGCCCTCCCATCCCCCAACTTCAATTTCACATATAGGGCAATGCCATCCAGGTGGGGTTATGTAGATCTGTCATGTCACTTGAAGTAGAGACTAGGACTTCTCTCCTGTATCTAGGTTAAGGCAATATCCCTCCATGGGTGATGTGTCTACAAGGTTCTTTTGTGCACCAGGAATACATCCAGGTTCCACTGTCTGAGTTCCCTAGGACTGCTTAGTCCTTCTGGATGAGACCCATATTCAGGGAGGCCTGAGTCAGTCCCATGCTGGATTCCCGGCTATCAGCCTGGGGGCCTGTTAGCTCCTTCTTCTTCAGGTCAGCTGTCTCTGTGTTTTTCTTAGTCTTGTTGGCTCGTCTGTGGCTGGATACTATTTCGACTCTGTGTTTAGGTATGGGTATTGCCTTCTCTTTCCAACAGGTATTAGATGAGAGCTCTATGATGGTGGATAAGTTAGTTGTTAATCTCACTATCCAGAAAGGGCATTTATGGTAGCCTTTCTATGTTTGCTCAATTTGCTGGTTATTAACAGTTTTTTAGGCCTCTAGACCTTTCTTTAGGTTCAGTTTTGTCTTCAAACAATAATGTCTCACTATTTTTGTTATCTCTCTCTCTCTCTCCTCTCCTCTATTCTATCCCTGAGTAAATCTTTCTAGTCACACATTCTTTCCTCTCTTCCCCTACGCTTTTTCCTAGTTCTCTGTCTATTCACCTCCCCACCTCCCATGTGCTCTGGGGGACTTGTACCTTCCACGTTCTGTATGGGACTTTATATGAATCTCTCAGAATACAACTTGTATCCTAGTTCCTCTGGTGGTGTGAATTATAGGCTGGAGATCATTTGCTCTAGGTGTAAAATCCAATTGTGAGCTAGTATATACTATGTTCATCTTTTTATGACTGGGTCACCTCATTCAGGTGTGTTTCCTCAAGTGCCAACCACTTGCCTGCGAATTTCAAGATTACATTATTTTTTCTGCGGAGTAGTATTCCATTGTGTAGATGTGCCATATCTTCTTTAGCCATTCCTCAACTGAAGGGCATCTAGGTTGCTTCCATGATCTTCCTATTACAAAGAATGCTACTATGAACATAATTGAGCTCATGTCTTTGTTGCATGGATGTGGGTCTTTTGTGTATATGCCTAAGAGGGGGTTTGCTGGGTCCTGTGGTAACCTAATTCCCATTTTCATGAGGGACTGCCCTATTCATCTACAAAATTGCTGTACGAGTTTGCACTCCCACCAGCAGTGGAGGAGTGTTCCCCTTTCTCCACATACTTTCCAACAGGAGTTGTCATTGGTGTTTCTAATTTTAGCCCTTCTGGCAGGAGTGAGATGGTATCACAAAGTTGTTTTGATTTTTCATTTCGCTGATAGCTAATGATGTTGAACACTTTCTTGAGTGTCTGTCAGCTTTTTTGATTTCCTCTATTGAAAATTCTTTTTCAGTTCTGTACCCTATTTTTTAATTGGGTTATTTGGTGCTTCATTGACTAGTTTCTAGAGTTCTTTGTATATTTTGGAGATATGCCGATTGTTTGATGTAGTATTGGTGAAAATCCTTTCCCAGTCTGTGGGATGCCTTTTGGCCATGTCCACTGTGTCCTTTGCCTTACAGAAGCTTCTAACTTTGAAGTGTTCACATTTTTTAATTGGTGATCTCAGTCTGTGCCCATGCAGTTTTGTTCAGGATGTGGTCTCCTCTACCAATTTGTTCAAGGGGACCTCCTACATTCTTTTCTAAAATGTTCAGTTTGGTTTGATTGATGTTGAGGTCTTTGATCTATTTGGTTGAGTTTTGTGCATGGGGATAGACATGGGTCTATCTGTAGTCTTTTACACACCCTTATCCAATTTTGCCAGCACCATTTGTTGAAGATGCTTTCTTCGCCCCATTGTATTCTTTTAGCCTTTTTGTTTAAAGTCATGTGTTCATAGGTGTGTGGGTTTGTATCAGGATTTTCAGTTCGATTTCATTGTTCTACGTTTCATTTTTGTGCCAGTTTAGCTGCGTAGAGCTCTGTAGTAGATCTTAAAGTCAGGGATGGTCATGCCTCCTGAAGTTCTTTTATTTTACAGGGCTGTTTTGGCTATCCAAGTTCTTTTTTTCCCACATAATGTTGATTATTATCCTTTCACGGTCCGTGAAGAATTATGGTGGGATTTTAATAGGGATTGCATTGAATCTCTAGATTGGTTTTGGCAAGATTGTCATTTTTATTATATTTATGCTACCTATCCAATAACCCGGGAGATCTTTCCATTTTCTGGTATAAACTTTAATTTCTTTGTTTAGAGCCACAAACTTCTTATTATATAGGTCTTTTGCTTGTTTGGTACTTTATGTTGTTTGTGGCTATTGTAAAGGGTGATGTTTCTCTGATTTCATTCTCTGTCTCTTTGTCATCTGAATAAAGTAGGGCTACTGAATTTTTTGAGTTTATCTTTTATCCTGCTAATTTGCTGAAGGTTTTTAATAATCTGAAGGAGTTCCCTAGTAGAGTTTATTGGTTCGCCTATGTAAACTATCATATCATCGGCAAATACAGACAGTTTGACTTCTTCCTTTCCAATTTCGATCCCTATGATCTTCTTTTGTTGTCTTATAGCATTAGATTGAACTTAAAGTACACTATTGGAGAGATATGGAGAGAGAGGGCAGCCTTGTCTTGTTTCTGATTTTAGAGGAATCGCCTTATGCTTCTTTCCTTTCAGTTTGATGTTGGTTGTTTGTTTACTGTGGGTGACTTTCTATTTGGGGTATAAATGTTCAGAATTAAGAGTTTGTGATGATGGATTTTTCCTGCGATGAATATGGAATGGCCATCTTCATCTCTTTTGATTACTTTAAGTTTGAAGTCTAACTTATTAGATATTAGGATAGCCTCACCTATGTTCTTCTTGTGTCCATTTGATTGGAAGATATTTTCCAACCTTTTACACTGAGTAAATATCTATCTTTGAAGCTTAGATATGTTTCTTCTATGCAGAAGAAGGATGGACTTTGTCTTCATATCCATTCTGTTAGTCTGTGTCTTTTTATAGGTGAGTTAAGACCATTAATGTTGAGGGTGACTAATTACCATTGATTGTTGATGCTAGTTTGTTTTAGATTTGCTGTTGGCAGTGGTATTGTGAATATATTTGACCTCGTTTATACCCATGGTTTCTGGTGTAGTGATATTATCTGTTGCCTATAAATTTGTGGGTGTAGTTAACTTTCTTGGGTTGGAGTTTTCCTTCCAAAACTTTCTGTAGTGCTGGATGTGTAGATACATATTGGGAAAATATGATTTTGTCATTAAATACCTTGTTTTCTCCACCCATAGTGATTGAGAGTTTTGGTGGTTATAGTAGCCTGGGCTTGCCTCCATGGACTCTTGGTACTTGTAGAAAATGTATTCAGGACCTTCTGGGCTTGAGGGTTTCCATGGAGAAACCAGGTGCAATTTTGATAGGTCTGCCTTTATGTTACCTGTCATTTTTCCATTGGTGCCCTTAATATTCTTTCTTTATTCTGTATGCTAGGTGTTTTGATTATTATATGTTGAGGAGTCTTTTTTCTTTGTTCCAGCCTATTTGGGGTTCTGTATGCTTCTTGTACTTTCATGTGCATGTCCTTCTTCAGATTTAGAAAGATTTCCTTGATGAGTTTGTTTAATATATTTTCGGCTCTTTTGAGCTGGTCTTCCTCACATTCCTCTATGCCTATTATTCTTAGGTTTGGACTTCTCACAGTGTCCCACATTTCCTGGATGTTCTGTGTTAAGGATCTGTTGGATTTACGATTTACTTTGGTTCATGCATCTATTTCCTCTAGTTTATGTTCCGTGCCTGAGATTCTTTCTTCCATCTCTTGATTTCTGTTGGTTATGCTTCTGACTGTAGTTTCTGAATTTTTGCCCAGTTTTTCTATTTCCAGCAATCCTTCGTTTTCTGTTGCCTTTATTTTCTCTATTAATTTTTCAAATCTTGAACCATTTTATTCACCTATTTAATGTTTTTTCTTGGCTTTCTGTAACTTTTTTACTTTTGTTAAGAAATATGTTCATTTCTTCCTTTTTTTTTTTTTTTTTTTTTTTTTTTTTTTAGTTTTTCTTCCATTTCTTTTGGGATTTTCTCACATCTTCTTTCAGGGCATCTTTCATCTCTATGATGATAATTTTTAAAGTCATTCCCTTCTGCTTCATCTGCTTTGTTGTGTTCCGGTCTAGTTGGTGTAGATTCCCTAGATCCTGGTTGTGTCATGCTTGTCTTTCTGTTGTTAGGTGTTTACTTGTATTGCTGTCTTCCCATAACTTCTTGTAGTAGGTCTTGTTGGGGTCTGTCCCTCTCTCTATGGAACTTCCCTGGTTGGCTGAGTTGGGTCAGAGGTTTGACGACTTTAGCTCTGTTTGCTCCACGTTCTCTAGGAGGTGTCTCCACAGGCAGAGTCCCAGCGATGTGGGTCAGCAATCAGGCTCCAGCAGACTGTCGATGTGAGTCAAAGTTCTCAAAGCCTGGGGTTCAGGATGTTCCTTTTGCCTGTTGGCAGATCTAGCCTGGGCCTGGCACTCTCCACCTGAGCCCTCTTTAGCAGAGTCCCTGAAATCTGTGTCAAGGATCATGCCAGGAGGAACTCAGAGTGGTCCCACAGAGATAGGTGGATCTCTGGGAGTTGCCTGTAACTCCAGGTGATGACCAATTGCGGGGGTCAGAAACCTGGCACATGGAAAATACAGGTTGTCCTGTATTGATAGGCAGGTTTTGTGTGTCAGAGCTACTCCCAGAGGTTACCCAAAGATGTCTGGACAGTTGGCTCCACCCTCTGTCCCAGTGCTCAATCAGATCAGAGGGACACTTGGCCAAGTAGGGCACAAGGTAGGGAGTTTTTAGTCTCGCGGTGGGGGTGGGTTTGGGTATATCAGAGCTTAAGTGTGCTCTCAATGAGGACAGGAAACAGGGGAATGGGGATCCAGGAACAAACCAGGGAAATCCTGTGGAAGGTTGTAGGGGAGAGTCCACCCAAATTGGTCCCAGACTTTCCTCTAACCAAGGCCTGTTGATAGAGGACAAAGACTGGGCTAATACTCAGGATGTTTCTGCGGGGATAGCAGATCTAGCTGGGAATTGGCACTCTCCAGCTGAGGCCTCTTTATCATGTCAAGGATCCAGCCAGCAGGAATTCAAAGTGATCCTGCAGAGATAGGCAGAACTCTGAGAGGGGCCAAGAACTCTAGTAGAGGACCAGTGGTGGGGATCAGAGACCAGGCAGGTGGAAATTAGGCATGGTCCCACATAGATAGACAGGTCTCCTGAGTTCACAGCCACTCCCAAAAGTTCCCAGCCTGGCCTGGGAGTTGATGTGGCAAAATGATTTATGTTTTTACACAGAAAAGGAAGGAGTCAGTCCTATCTTAGTTTTTGTCTGAGGTAGCATCCATAGGGGACAGACAATGGAAAAATACATCACATAAGTAAACATCACAGACAGAGGGCCCAACACAAAGATTTACATACACTAGCTCCTCTCAGATTCAGATGAACTGACTCCCATTTCCACAGGAAGGTCTGTAATGTCAAACATTTTACATATGGGAGGTGGCCTCTCCATTAGGATGATTCAGTCCTTGACCAAGTCTTCACACTCAGATAGCTGGTTGGTGAAACCCTCTGATGTATCTATGCCTAGATAAGAATTTGAGGTGTACACAAAATTCTCCAGGTGTGATCCCTTCAGTGCATCCACTGAGGTGCTATTGACCTGTGTACATATTGAGATACCCACTACTGAGCCAGAAAAAAAAAGTTCAGACAGACAGACAAACATTCAAGAGGACTAGTAGAAATTTTTCAGGGTAAGTGTCCTGGGTGGCTGGGGGAAATCTGGCATAAGCCCACAAACTTTGTACCTCCTGGGTTTCCTCAACATTCAATGAAGTTATTTCCAAATGCAAAAGAAAAAGTTTTTAATTGGGAAGAACCTACCATGATAGGACTTAACTCTATTGGAAGACTAAGACACCTAGCAAGTAAAGTGAAAGGGAGGCTTGAGACTTCTACTCTCAGTTCATAGGGTTTTCAAGTTTACAGCATTTCATAGTTGATTAAAAGGTCATCATGATTGATTAGCACACCTGCAAGGATTTTTGTTTTGTTTTGTTTTGTTTTTTTACTTTATCTCCTGAAAATAGCTAGCATGTGGGCTCTATACTCTGAAGTCAGGAAGTTATCTACTAGATATTCTTGTTCTTTATAGTTTTCCCTTCTTGCCATAAGCCCAAAATTTTAATTTTTCCATCATTTCACATAAAGTAAAATATAAATTTTAAATGTCTCCATGCACTGCACTCTTTCCAAGGATGCACAAAAATCTCATTGAATTCCATTAAAAGGATGTTTCTACACAGGGCTCCCTGCTCCCAATTCTCTGAAGAGATTCAACCAACAAAGTTTTAGTCAGAGTCCTATCATTGATTCCAGGGAGTTTCACGTATCTCATGAAAACCGGCAGGAAGAAAGAACTCTCTTCATGTTCCCACTCAGATGTTGGCAGGACCCACCACATGGCTCATATACTACACAATGTACTCCTCCATCCTGGGGACAGCAGAACCTAACTAACCATGGTGGGATTACTGAACTCTCCCAAGCTCTCCAATAAACTTCCTGTAGCAGCAATCCAAGAACAGCACGGAAAAGAAGGTGCCAGCTCTCCCTCAGAGAAAATCCTTAATCTGGCATTATGATGGTCTCTGTACCTTTTATGATTGACAGGTCATGAGGAGGGTCTCAATACCTAGTGATGACTGAGTGACAAGAGCACCTCCTAAAGGAATGCATTGTCCTTAAAGACACAGCACAATGATTCCTGAGCGGGCTTTCCAACCCAGACAAAAACCTTTTCTAGGTCAGCAGACATATGCATTTATATCGCACTGACCTTGACTCCAATAGCAAACACTGTTCTCTTCCTGCACTCACTCCTTTCTCCTGAAAAGAAGGTGGCCAGCTAGCTTGCGTAGGCCACTACATAATCACATGATGTGATTATTCCCTTTCCTGACTACTAGCGAGAGATTTCGGCACAGAAAAGTAGATATATGTTCTGTAGTTTCCCACTGAGGTCAAATGAACTGAAACCACTTATTTCATGGTTCGCACTGGGGCTTCAGACAAGTAGGAAAAAAAAAAAAAAAAAAAAAACAGAAAAACAACAGAAAAGAAACCAGAAACCAGATCTCAAACAAGAAAATAAGTCTTTCTCCAATCTAAAGGCTGGATGATGACTCCACTTATTTATAAACCTGAACACAATCCTGTTCAAGAAGAGAACATTGAATAATGCAGTGATTTTCTCACCTGTACACTGAGGAAGCTGTGTCGGGTCATCACAATGCTTGTAGAAGTAATCTCCCCAGACCAGTTCTCTCAGATTATTCAAATTACCATGAACACAACACTTTTTATTATTATTCATTTCTCAAGAATTTCAGGAATAAAACTCCCAAATGCATTAGAGCTATCACCCAAGCATCTAACAGGAGAAAGATATATCAATTTCTTTGTGATATGGCTCCTTACCTTCTTTCCTATTTTTCTGAAGTGTCTGTGGCTACTAGATAAAATGTACACCTAGTTCCCCTGATCTTAGCAAGAAGCCACAGAACAAATTATTTCTCTGCCATATGCCCTAAAATCTCTCTAAAGTTTTTAATATTCTGGGCCCCCTTCCCTCTGTTGAATAAGATAATCATTCTAGTCTGCATTGTGTAATTGTATATGCAACATCTGCACATTAAGTGGGAGAGGGAGATGATGATCTCACCCACTGTTGGAAGACAATGGGGTTGTCTATTTTAGACAGGGGGGAATGACAGTGAGTTTTTTGTCTCTACAGGTGTCTACAACATCTTGGTCTTGAGTAGAAGCCAGAGCCAAGGAACCCTGTGATGTGTCTTTAAGCACATTCTATCCCTTGAGGAAGTGCTCTTCTTAGTCAGCAAAACCAGGCCAACCTGCCAGTCACAGGCATTGCAGGACACTTCCAGTAAACACACTGTAGGCTTTTACTCTTGCTTCCGGTTTAGTTTTAAGCAGAACAACTGCCAGTGTATTGATTTCTGTTCTGGGAGTGCTACTATAGTAAATTGTGAGTGGACCAAGGATGAGCACAGAAGCCACAACACGGTGAGTGAGGGGATGCTATCCTAAGATTGGGAGGATAGGATGGGGAGCCCTGGGAGTTGGTGTGGCAGGCCCTCCATGTGGTTTTGTGGGAAACTCTGGCAACAATCGGTGATCTGTGAGGTACCCTATGATCCTAGCAACTCCCCAGGCCTGGGTGCTGGAGTATGAATACTTCACACAGTGGAAAGCATTTTATTTCCATCAGAGAGCTTTGTGTAGAAAAACATTGGTAGTCATCACCAGAGTTCTTTTGGTGCACAGGAAGGCAAGTAGCAAAACTAGGAGAAGGGCTAATTTCTCCAGGGTCTTCTACAACTTCTGCAGTAAACATTTAATGCTGAGGTACAAGATTCATGTTTAGTTATTTGTGTGTGTCCTGTAAAAGACATTTTCTTTATTTCTGTACAAACTTATATTTATTTATTTTTGGTTTTTTGATATAGCTTTTTTCTTTTATTTTTAAATATTATCATTTTTTATTTTACATACTGATCACAGTTCCCAGTCCCTCTCTCCCATGTAATGCAATTTGGCTCCCATCCTATTCCTGTCCCCCCTCCACAGGGAGGGTGATGCCTCCCATGAAGAGTAAAAAATCTCTCAAGTCATTTGAAGTAGGAACTATGCCATCCCTCCTGCCTCTAGGCTAAGGGAGTATCGTTCCATTTGAAATGTGCTCCCAAAGTCCTTTCCTGCTCCAGGGATACATCCTGGTTGCAGGAAGGCAACAAACTTTTTTCTTAGTATAGCATTTGAACATGACATGAACGTTGCTCTGTATAGCAGGCTAGTCCCAAACTCATAGAGATGTACATACCTCTGACTCCTGAGAGTGATATTATAGGCTTGGGACACTGAACATGTCCATGCAATGGCATTCTTATGTTTAATTGTGCTCCACTAATAAAGTGTGATGTGAAAAAGTAGAATTGTTCAAATAAAAGACTTACCAAATTGTAGTGATAGTAGGACCCACAAAAGCGGATATAGCTGAGGGAGTGCTGCATATAAAATTACGCAAAGATGAGTAGTGTACTAATAAGGCATGTTAGAGATTAGGATGCTAAAATATACATTTGATATCTAGGATTGTCCAGGACATTTAGCTCCAAACCATGACAAAGGAGATCCTCCTGATTTGCAAAGAGACACCAGTCCCATCTCTTTTTGACAAACCAAGACTTTTAGAATCTGTTCTGGGGACATTGATAGATCACAGTGAACATCAGGGCTTGGTGTTCCAGAAAGGGCCAGTTTTCTAGAGAAAGTATCCCTCCAAGATTGGCAAGATGAACCCAAGTGATGACCATTTGAAAGGGAAAACCCTTTTGTTTTGAGGGTTGGACTGAGCAAGCAAGATTTTCAGTTTAGGTCCTCAATCATAGAGATGGTACAATGCTCCTTCTCAAAACTAGAAACTTGATTGGCAGAAACAGTAACAGCCTGGAGGTTTTGCATTAGGACTTTGCCATCATACCCTGAGATATGCAGAATAAAATAGAGATCCTCATGTGAAACGAGGAAGATGCTTATGGGGGAATGCAATTGTCTAGAGCCAGGGCCTTTGTGTAGATGTTATTTCAGATCCTGAGAACACACCTCTTACTCCTGCTGACTTTCTAGTGTTCTCCCATTTCCTTCCATTTCCTCCTGGAAGTGGTAAAGAGGAGGCAATTCGTCATATGAAGTTTACATAGTATAAGATATATAAGTTAAGCAAGACCTCTCTGTCCCAGGCTTTATCATTTCTTTTTTCTGTCTTTCCTATCTTCCTCATCTTCTGGCACATCTGTATCAGAACCTGTCATTAAAGTGTGACCTGCTGTTGCATGTCACTGGGGTACTATGAAATCATTATGGTATGGTACTATCTTTTCTGTTGATATCTTTCATGGCCTTCCTGGCCTGGCTTGCAGTTTCCTGACCCTATTTAAATTCTTCAAATTGTCAGCTGGCACCTGACCCTGGAAGAACTTAAAAGTGGCAGCAATTTTGGAATGCAAAATATGTTTTTGGATCCAGACAGTGATGATGAATGCCTTTAATCCCAACCCTCAGAGGGCACATGCCGGCAGATTTCTGTGTGTTTGAGACTAGTGTGCTCTATAGAGCTAGCCCCACTATGACTAAGGCTACAGTACAGGGAAACTGAGAAACCCTGTCTCAAAAAATTATCTACTGTAGGCTTTCTCCTCTTTGAACATTAGTGAGAGATGGTTGCATGCTATCATTACAGAGATTTTTTTTTTTTCTTTTTTTTTTAACCTCCTTAATCTATGGAGTTTTGCATGTTATCATTACAGAGATTTTTTTTCTTTCTTTTCTTTTTTTTTAACCTGTTTAGTCTATGGAGTTATTTCTCACTGGGAAGGCAAAGTCTAGAACTGCTTTACTCCCAACATTTTAGAATTAATTTTCTGAAACATGCTTTCTCATTGACAATGGTTTCTTTCGTCCCAGTATGTTGCTTTCCAGGCCAATGTATTCTTTCATCTTACACACCTCAGTAAAATAAGTAACTGTTTATCCTCAGAAGGGAGAAGGATTTTTTGTTTGGACCAAGCATCTTAAACACCTAATTTGAGGATACTAATTACTTTTCAGGAGACATTTAATAAATGGAGCTTGTTAACCTGTAACACTGCACATTGATTTAAAATATAATCCACCTCCACATCACAAATGATCTCAATGACAACAAGATAAAAAAAGTATGACCCCTGTGTTTTAATATTGTCCATATGAGTCATGAAGTTGACTGTCAATTGCACTTACAGCAAAAAGATTTGCATGTGGAGCATGGATGCTGCCTTCAGACCAGAATAGAAAGAATAGTTTGCATGCACTGCAAGGAGAAACAGGGTGGATGTCAGTTGCTGTAACCATCATAAAAAATGGCCATGATTGCTGCATTGTGATGGTTTGAATGTGATTGCACGTATAATCTCATAGGGAATGGCAGTAGTAGAAGGAGGACCTTTGTTGCAATGTCTTTGGCATTTTGAAAAGAACAATATCACTGGTCATGGGTTTTGGGGTTTCCTGTTCTTTGGACATGGGCAAGTATATAAGATGTCTTACTGAGGCCTGTATATAAAGATGTAGCCAGCACCATATTCTTCTTCAAATCATGCTCCCTGCTTTGATGAAAATGGACTCAATTTCTGAAACCATGAGCCAATCCAATTAAGTGTTTTCTTTATAAAATTTGTGGGGGATCACTTTCTTGCAAGTAGAGTGATGAATATTTCATCCTAGATTGTCACTGGCAAGACTAGTGTTGGAATCTCTGACTGGGAGAGTTTTACCGAGGAGGCTGAGACAGGTTGATCTCTGTGAGTTAGAGATCAGGCTGTTCTACAAGAGTTAGTTCCAAGACCACCTTAAAAGTCACAGAGAAACCCACTCTTGAAAAACAATAACAAAAAGTGTTGTGGTGGTCTTAGAACTTATACACAGCAAAAAAAAAAAAAAAAAAAAAAAAAAAATCCTAACTAATAGAGATTCAGTGGTTTTCTAATTTAAATACTCAGGGTGTATTGAATCCTATCATGTGAATGAAGACAGACCAGATTTGTTTGATAAAATTTTGAAGTTATGTTGAGCTGGGTGTAGCCGATAGTGTGATGTCATTGAGATTTGCATTGATCACAGCTACTCCTGCCTTTGCTACTTAGTGCTAGGAAGAACCTCCTACAATTCCTTTAGGAAAAGGCTTTGAGTGTTCATTAAGAAGGTAATAAAAGTTACTTATTGACTGTTTTCCAATTCCCCTGGCAAATGACCACAGGAATATGTAACAATTGAGTTCATTTAAGAACTTTGAAAATGGTGTAGGCACAGTGCAGAAAGAGGTGGGAGAATGAAGGAACATGTGCAATTTCTTGCTTTCCTCTGGTGTAAATATCAGTGTGGAGACTATAATTAAGTGTAGATGGTTTACATAATATCTGACTGGACATTTCTTCAGGTCCATAGACAAGAACAATCAATAATCTTGATAAAGTACTGATGTGATAATGAAACCAAATTGCTGACTTTTGTGGAGAAGATGAAATGAAATCCACAGCCCCATAGCATGGTCAGTGTGTAAGCTTCAGAGAAGGAGGATCAGATCTGCCTATCTGTCATTTCTGCAGGGACGGAAGGGAACAGGTGGCCTGTGCTGACCTGAGCAATGGCCCTATTCCTCTTATCCACCCTGAGTGTAAGTTCCCTTGGGTGAGTGAAATCTCTGTGTCCACAATGGGCTGTGGTGGCACACAACTTTTATTCAAGCACTTGAGAGGGAGAGGCAAGAAGCTCTATGTGAGTGTGAGGCCAGTATGATTTTCAAAGAGAGTTCCAGGGTAGGTCCCAAACATGAAGAGACACCCTGCCTTGATAACCAAAAGAAAAACCAAAGGAAACAAAACAAAACAAACAAACCAAAAGGAAACATATCAGTGTTCAATATGAATGACAAGGTTTCTTTTGGTATGTGTTGGGAATATCCAAGGGAAAAACTAAAAGTTTGCTTATGGAATTTATGAATATTGCATTCCACATTCTATTCTGTCTTTACGTGTCACACACAGTTTAGAAAACAGTGGAAAGAGGTCAACGGAATCATCTTTCAGCAATACATGATCAGAGCTCTTTTAACTTTCCACACTCACTAGCTACCATAGCATGTTTGAGTAAATTTGAGTTCCTGGGAAAAAAGGCATTATATATATATATATATATATATATATATATATATATATATATATATATTATGACAATAATTTTTAATTTATTCTCTTCTACTTCATCTGCTTTGTTGTTTTTCAGTCTACTTTGGGTAGATTCCATAGATTCTGGTGCTATTATTCTTGTCGTTCTGTTGTTAGGTGTTTTATTGTATTGCCATCTTCCCATAGCTTCTTCCCCAGTGTGTTTTGGTGGGTCACAAGTTTTATGTCTGTATCTCTGGGTGGGCCAAGCTCTCTAGGATGTCTCTCCACAGGTAGGGTTCAGATTCCAGGAGAAGGCTGGCAAGGCATGTCAAAGATTTTGAAGGCTGGGACCCAGGATGTTCATTAAGCTGATTGGCAGATCTAGCCTTGGTCTGGCACTCTCCAACTGAAGCCTCTTTGGCAGAGGCCCTGCAATTGTGGTCAAGGTTCCACCCTGCAGGAACTCATAGTGTTCCCATGGAAACAGGCGATTCTCAGGCAGGGCCCTAAAATCCAGTAGAGGACACTAGCCAAGGCCTGGCAATGGACTACAAATACTGGGCTTACACTCTGGCTATTTCTGAACTGATAGGCAGATCTATCTGGTATCTGGCAATCTCCAGCTGATGCCTCTTTAGCAGAGGCCCTGCAATTGGGGCCCTTTCACTCATTACTTTAACAACATAATAGGCTTCGTTGAGAAGATTGATTTCTCTAATTCCAATTCTACACATTTGCTTTTATTAAATAAAGCAATTCATATTGGAGGAAACTGTTAAGACTTTAAACACCTAAGTACCTGGATTACAGGAATGAGTGCTCACAATATTATGTATTCACAGGGTAAAATATGTTTGGTTAAAGATTGGATTTAATTTCAATTATGTAGTGCCAGTGCATGGATTTGTGTTTGTTCACATTTGTCCCCAAGAATGTTAGCCTTTTGAGTTATTCTTGTAGCAGGAACTACAGAATTTTGTCAAAATCCTGACATAGGTCCTGGCAATGAACGTTCCTTAATTTTTCTCGTTCATATCTGTAACCCTGTCTCTATACTTTCTCTATCATCTTAATATGAAGTGATAAGGGAGAGCTCATGAAAGAGGAAATCAAAATCATGCAAACAATTTGGTGAAGATTTTATCCATCATACATTTCTTTAATTTCAATAATCAAAATGTTTTTTTTTTTTGGTTTTTTTTTTTTTTTTTTTTTTTTTTTTTTTTTTTTGTGGAGCATGGTTCTTACTAAGTTATCTAAACCCAAGAAAAATGACAAACTGGTCAGCCCTTCTGATATAATCTGCAACCCTAGAAAGAGACAGAGAGAGACAGTCAGAGAGACAGACAAAGACACAGAGAGAAAGAAAGACAGCATGAGGAGAGAGGGAGAGGAAAAAGAGATAATGGGTGCAAGAGAGATGTCAACCCAGCTTCTCCACCTTCTGGTTTCATACTCTGTACCAAAGGCTGGGGAAGAAGCCTCCCCTATGATTGGTGGCTATGCTTGAAGCTCTGATTGGCTACCGAAGCCTGCGTTACAGGACTAAATGAGCAGAAAAGACACAGAACTTGAGGGCAGGTTTGGATCAGGACTACCAAACATTCTAAATACATTGTATAGATAAAGAAGCCATTAGGGTTCCCACACAACAACCCAGCCTCCCTGGGTATGCAGATATTGGTTTAAGTAAGGCTTCTTCCTTCTTGCCAGGGGTGATATGGTGAGGAAGGATTCAGGAGTTGGTGGGATCGCTTTTAGCAGGAGGTGTGGTTTACAAGATTTCCATTAGGCGCCATTCTGTAGACCCTCTCAGCACCTGTTCCTTGAGAGATGCACAAAGCAGGTTGTGTAAAGCTTCAGCCCAAACATTGAGCTGCAGTTGGAGAGAAGATGGTTCGAGTCCTGGCAGTGTTTGGTAGCACTGTCCAAGCACTGCCCTCAGGGTGTCAAGGGGGGAGGGGCCCTCCCGTGGATTCACCTCATTTCAGACTTCACCCTTGAAAGGCCTGCCATTGTGTCCCCAGAGTCGTGGAAAGGGAAAAGGTCTCCTGAGAAAATTCGGAGCATTGAGTGAGGAGAGGAAGAGTTAGGAGAAAGTGAATGGGAGAGGAGAACTAGAGGCATGAAGAAGACTGAGTTATGGAAACAATAGAGGAGAGCAACAAAAGAGATACCATACTAGATGGAGATATAATATGTGGTAAGAGAAATCTGGCACTAGGAAAATGTCCAGAGATCTACAAGGATGACCCCAAATAAGAATATAAGCAATAGTGCAGAGGCTACATTAAATGCCCTTCCCTATAATGAGATTGATATATACCTTATAGGACATTCTAGAGCCTTCATTTAGTAGTTGACTGAAACAGAAGCAATCATACTCAGCTAAGCACAAAGTGGAACTCCTGGAATCCAGTTGCAGAGAGGGAGGTGTGATAAGTACAGGGGTCAAGACCAGGTTGGAGATACCCTCAGACTCACCTAAGTAAAATAATGTGGAGCTCATGAACCACAGTCTGATAGTTGGGAAACCATAATATGACTGACTTAACACCATTAAAAGTGCATCTCATTTAAAAGGCCTAGTAAGTGTAAGGGACTTCTGGCAGTGGAATCAGGATGTATCCCTGATGTATGAAAGACTTCAGGAGCCCATTCCCTATGGACAGATACTCACTCAGCCTAGACACATGGGGTTGGTCCTTGTCCCTGCCCCAAATGACTTTTGGATTGGTGCATACATGAGAGGGAGAGGGAATAGATATGGATTTGTAAAATAACTTTGATTCTATTTTAGCAGAATTTATTAAAAGTAAGAATAGGAAGTAAGGAAGGGTGAATTGCTTAGCTAATATTTGCTGGTGCCATGGCCCTGAAGACCCAGAGCTTTGGGAAAGTTTATGGACACAGTCCTCAAGCAGTCACAGAGTAAGTTTGACTATGGTATGAAAACCATACCCCAGGGACCACTTTCATCTTGGGTGACTGAGAAATCCTATAATTCCTACCTCCACTCTCGAAGAACCATTACTAAAGGCATCTGCCACTATGACTGGCTTTACAGCTTCAAGACTGCTTTGTGAGACATTAGAATGGTGGGATGAATAACATGAAGAATTACACTTAACTGTATATAAAAAAAAAACCTCTTATCTCTGTGAACCTGGCTGTCACAATTAGCAGTAATATATAGAACCCTTCCAAGGCATTTGGTGAGTTTTAACACACTAAATGATGAGGAAAAATAATATTTCCCATATTTGGAAGACAATGGACTTTGAGGCAGAAAACATGCACTTAATGGATATCATCTTCTGTTACTGAAGTTAGGACCAGAGCCTGTTGTCTGGCTATACTAACAACCAGGCTCAGTCATTCATCATAAGTGAGCCAAGCTAATGAACTAACTTCTCTGATGACAAGCCAAACTACAATGCCAGCACTCTGGATTCAAGGTGTACAGATATCTCTCATGTCCTAGGAATAATCTATAATGTGAGTTCTATTTAAGACAGGATGTCACAGTAATACTATACTTAAAAAGAAGAGAAAAAATACAAAAGTAAGATGAATGAAGATTTAAAACATATTTATTCAGTTTGAGTACTTATGAAAAAAGAAAACAGTAAATAATCTATACCAAGGGTCTTAATAGACTTAGAATGCAAAACAAATAACAAGGTAAATATGGATTTTTTTCCATCTCTAAAACACTCCCATATACTCGGTTCCTGTTTCTGCTATAATGTGGTCATATAAGAAGTCAAAGTATTTTTCATAGAGACATTTTCATTTGAAAGAATCAATACTTTTTCTACAATGTGACTCCCTGGAAAATGAGAAATTTATGAGTCTACATTTGCCCTGGTGGTAGACCAAAAGTGGATCCCACAAAGTTCACTTATTATCTCCAAACAAACATCAAGGCGTTTGTAGGACTGTAATCAGAAACAACAGTTCAGTCCCACGTCCATTTCTTAGTCCGTGAATGTGGACAAGTGGAATACTAGATATCATTGATGAAAGGAAGACAGAGACATAATATAATGTCAGGCAGGCAGATTCAGTCAATACTGAAAGCTCCATTTTATTCATACACCAAACTTAAGTAGTCAAACAAAGGTGCGGCAATGGAAGGGGACTTTCATTAATATGTATAAAGGGAAAACAGAAATTGCTTCCACTAATGCTAAAGGCACTCCATAATTGAACATACCATGTGCCTTCAGGCACCCCATTGCTGCATTTATTCCTTCAGGGTGGTTAACCTATCTACTCCCAAATCATTGCTATTTACGTAGGAGACATTCATCATCAAGTCACAGGTGACTTGTAGCAGGAAAGATAATATGTTAAGGATAATAGGAGTTATTGGAGCACTTTGAACTCATGACAAGTTGGAATGGATTCCCATTTAGGGGTTGAGAAACTTCAGACTGGCAGAATATATTCCAGGGCTGCCAATGCCAAACAGAAGCCTTGTATACAAACAGATGATGAGATCTACCTTTAACTGCTTGATGGCAGTGCAAATGTTTAATCCCAGGACACAGGAGGCTGCCTGATTCTGCTTAGGTTGAGGCCAGCCAAATCCACAGAACGAGTTTAAGTCCTGCACAGATAAACCCTGTTTTGAAAACAAAACACATAAAGGAAAAATCAGATCAACATTCTGGTGGTAGCCTACATGTATACATGGTATTGAAGGAGGAAGCTTTCCCTCTTTGGCTGCTTACCCTAGGTTTGGGTACAAGTTAATTATTTTACTACCATTAGAACCTACATTTTGGAATTTTGATGTATAATGACCAGCTGACACATCCATACTGATAAACTAAAAAAACTGCTGTACTCTTCAGATTCCCATTGGTAGTTAACTTTTGTTGGACTAACTACATCACAGCTTATGAGATTAAATACACTTTCTACACATATGGTGAGATTCATTCTACATTCATTTTCATGCAGAGAACCTTGATTAATGCAGTTGGTTTTTGTTTTGTTTTGTTTTGGTTCTTTATCTGCTCACTGAATATATATTGGCTAACAATAGTGCTCACAAATACATACTTTCTAGTTCAATTCCTCTGTACATATTCAATTTTCTTTTAAGACTACTTTCCTCATTATTATGTCTTTGCCAAGTGTTTGCTCTGAGTTTCAGGGATAAAATTCTACATCTATGGATCCATCATCTGGCATTCTGCCACGAGAAAGATCATTTATCTTTTTTTTTTTTTTTTTTTTTTTGAGATCTGCTCCCTACTTTTCTGTTCTGTTTGTCTCAACTTCCTGTGACAAACAGGTAAAAGTAAATTTAGATTAACTAAACTCAGTGTTAAACCAAATAACAAATAACACATTTTTTTGTATCCCCAAATCTCTGTGTGGTAGTTAATGAATATTTGGAGCAACCTTCCAACTTGTTCACCTAGAATCACTCAATCCATTTAAGTAAGTATAGTTAGCTAGCCACACTGTGTCTAGGAGGAAGAAAGGAAATTGCCTGGATACTACAGAGAGATAACACGGGTCAGCTATAGGACAATTGCTATAAAAATGCACATCACTGCTGATGTAGAAAAGACTTTGTCTGGGGTAGAAGGCAAACAGTAACCATTGCAATTTGTCCTTAAGCACTCTGCAACCACCTGGGAGGTGATTTTATCACTCAGGCCTTACTAGCCAATCAGGCCCTTTTGTGACCTGCCTGTCATAAAAAGTTCAGGGCCCTTTAGGTCTGGATTTGAAGAGAAACTGGAGCCAGTAATTTTGTGTGCTGTGCATTGAGGAAGGGAAAACTGGAAAACAACAGCATGGTGAATGAGGGGCTGTTGTCCCCATGGGTAGTGGGATATGGTGAGGTGATGGAACCAGTGTGGTGGGTATTCCCTGAATCTGGCAGGGAAACTATAGCCAGACTACCTGTCTCCTGAGTTCTCATGCAGCCCTCCAAATCACTACTCTGTGGGCTGTATCTGCTTTGAGCACTGGGAGCAGGGAGGTGTGTATGGAAACCTCTTTTAAGTCAACTTCTACATACTGCAGGTGTATCCACTGAAATCATGGCAACAAACTTCCAGAGGCCTTTTAGTTAAGTACCTTTTAGAAGTCCAGCAATTTGCATTTTAATTTTAAGTGTAAGATACATTTATTGTTAATTTTCTGCAGATTGTAAAAAGGCATCTCATGTAAGGGTAGCACTTCACTATTGAGCAGTGATTTACAGCAGTAGAATGTGTAACACAAAGAATTTACAAATGTTTTGAAGATATTATGTCTCATAAAGTAGAATTTAACTGAGGTAGTACTTCCTCTAAAACACACAAACATAAGTGTATGCTGACCAATCCTGTTTGAATTTTGAATTCTAGATACATATTTGTTCACCATGATTTTCCAGAACTTTGACTCCAAACCATTATGAAGAAGCACCTCCTGTTTTACAACAGCATCTAGTCCCTTACCCTAATCATAGAACTGCCCTATAAAAAGCTGCTCAGAATGCTATTACAGGGCCACAAGCAACTTAATATTTATTACATCATATAGTGGCAGTTTTCTTCTACAGAAAAGAATAGTTCTAACAGAGTCGCAATAGGACACCATATTTTAAAAAGTAAACCAATGATGTATGAGTTTCCTGATAAAGCAAAGCTTTCACTTCGGTCCTCATGGAGGGATGAGAAACATTTTCATTAGGCCTACGATACCTCTCACCAATCTATACGTGGATCTCTCTTGACAGAAGAAATATGTATAAGCTTCTAACCCAAACCTGTATTTTTTGCTAGGACTCAAAGGCATAAGTACATTCCTGCTTTTTTTACAGATACCCAATTTCTACTTTTTCAAAATATAGATTTTGGTACACATTGGTGATGATAATATATCTAAAACATTTATGTTCTTTTTTACAACACAGTTTATAAAGGCATCAGAGGAACAAATGTCGTAAAGCTTGTATACACTTCGTACCAGTCAAAAGGACTGCAGAAATGTACATCTTTCCTGAGGATGGAATTTTGTCCCTGGTCTTGCTGTCCATCTTGATCAATACAGAGTTCCAAATATATATACATATGTGTGTGTTTCAACTTATGTTCCCAAGTTATAACATGCCTTAGCAAATGTGTGCTTCTAGCAGATGAGCTTCAGTTACTGACTACATCCTGCTCCTAAATACTGCTCTGGACTTAGTGTCATAGCTGGTGTGAATCTTAAACAGGATCTAAAAACTAATGCCTGTGATAAATGTTCCATTTCCTGAATCCCCCCTTCTTTTCTTTTCTTTTATTTTATTATTTATTTTTGTCTAGCATTTTACCCTTTTCATGCCCAAGAAACACTGCCAAAGTAAGGAGGAAGTAGAACTAGAAAGAATACATATCACCTTTTCCCTTGTTGAGACGATATATCAAAAGATAACTCCTATATATAGGGGACAAGATGACTAATGTTTACGCCAAAAAACACCAGAAGTCTTTTACCTATTGGAGGCCAAAAAAATTGGCCTCTAATGTCCATAGCAAAGAGGGAATATGGTGGAAAAATTAATAACCAAAAGGTATAAAATTAGGGCTTAGTGCGAGAATGAAAAAATAAAAAGAACAAGAATTTCTGCCAGTAGATAAATGCCTGACTAAGAGTACAGAGCCCACATCCTGTTCTTAGGAGAAGTAAAAACAAAGAAAATCCTCCTACCTTTCATGTGTGCTCATCAATCTTGCATACACAAATGACAGACACTATTAACTTAGATCCATGATGACCTTGTAAATTAAATTTGTACTCTATGTACTGCCTGTATTTTGGAATCCTTGTGAACTGAGACAAATGGTCTCAAACCTCCCTGTCTGTTTATCCTGTTAAAACCCCTTCACTATTTTAGGCCACTACCTTAGTTTTCCGATAGAGTGAGGTCCCAACTGGTTTGATTTTTAGCACTAAAAATCTTTTGCTTTTTCAGTCAGGAATCACTTTCTTGGAGGCTGAGGAAATCAGTAAGCATAATAGTAACAAGCTGCTCAAGGAGGCTTCATAGGCTATAGAACTCCAGGTGACAGCTATTTGAAAATCAAAACACTATTGTGTCATGGATATGCCTCTATTACTTCCTGCTTACTTTTGCAGTGTTTTCTGAGCTACAAGTATGCTAAAATATTAGACAATACCAAAAAAAGGAAGGGGGATGCAGGAAATTGAACATTTATCAGAGGCATTCATTTTTAAACCCTGTTGAAGATTCACATCGGCTGTACTGGTTCATCATAAGTCCAGGGAGAGCAATATTGAGGAGCAGGCTTTAGTCAGCAACTGATTCTCATCTGCCAGAAGCACAATTCGCCTGAGACATGTTCAAAGTGGGAACAGAAGTTAAAACGTATTTATTTAATTGGAACTCTTTGATCCTTACCTTTAGTGATCAAGAAGGACAGCTAGACCAGGGAGAAAATTCCATCCTCAGAATAGCTGTACTTATCTGCAGTCCTTTTGCCTTGTAAGAAGTGGATCCAAGCTTTAAGACATTTGTTCCTCTGAAACCTATATGAACTGTGTTATATAAAAGGACATAAAAGTTTTAGATATATTATAATTACCAATCTGTGCTGAAATCCATATTGTAGAAAAAGTAGATATTGGGTATCTGTAAAACAGCAGGCATGTACTTATGCCTTTGAGACATATATGCAGGCTGAAACGTGTATGCATAATTAATAAATTAATGATCAAAAATGACTTTTATGTCTTTATATTTTTAAATCCTTATTTAGGAGCCATATTAAGGCTGCCTAATACTGACAAGTTGACAAAGCTATGGTTAGCCCAGCCAACAATACTTTCAGATCGAAGGATATATTTAATTACCTGTCCAATCTACTAAAAAAGAAAAAAAAAAGACAAGGACCAGTCGATATACTCCTAGCCATAACCAATTTTCTATGGCATTGAGGGCAGAAGTTCTTCACAAATTACATAATGTGAGAGAGTTATGTTTTTTGTTGTTGTTTGTTTGTCTTTTCTCTGTGGAAGAGGGACATGGAAATTTCTGACCTTGACCTTATTTTATCTACGCCAAGTTGGTGCAAGCAATTTTTCAGTTCCCTTTAGCCTCTAAAAAGTCTAAGCTGGGTTTAACCTGTCAACAGACATTGTATTTGAGCATCTTCCACCCTGGTCAGTGTCATAACAATCCATGCTGCCCCATAATCTTGTTTAGAGTCCTAGGGTCATTGTTAGGATCTGTGATTCTACGTCTGATATTATTACAGTTAACATTTAAATGCTTTACTCTACAGATCTCTGTACTATTAGAAGTCTGTCTAGGTATATCTAAATAGACAACTTTGTTTCAGTTACTTGTTTTAACCTTAATTATTTAGAACATGTATAGGTGACAGAGTGAGGTTTATCCATGTTATTAATCATTAATACTTAGTTTGATTATAACCAAGAGTTAATCGATAAGGATGGCTACTAACTTGTGTTTCTTCACATTTTATAACAGATTAAACAGCTTTTATAAAATTAGAACTTTGTATTGTCAGGTTTACCTTTAAAAATACTGAATTTAATTTGAAAATCCTTTTAGGGAAACATGAACCATCTATTTGATGCAATTTATCTAAATAGCTTATGCTTGCCTAATTTAACCAAAAAAATGCATTGCCTTTTGTATCATAAAAAATGAGCATCTCAACTTATGGTTAGGATATAGACCTTATGGCTGTGACCTTCAATTTTAGACCTTTGATTTAAGTACAGACATTAAAAATATAATAAAAGCACCAATATCCTGTAACCTTATAAATTTGAACATTTAAATCTGTTTTTAAAAACAATTACACATCCTGTAATGTCTTTTTGTAATATCAAAAATAAAGCACTGTTATGTCTTTATACCCATTATGACATGGGTGACTGTTAAATTTATGGTAATTTCTAGTGTTACTAATTGTATCATTTAAACTAGTTTGAATTTTTAAAGCTTTAGCCAAAAAGCAGTATAGTAATATCATCTACATAAATATGACTACAGTTTGTCTCATCATCTGAATTTAATGACCAGAGCTCAGAGATAAATTTTGATCTGAGGGCTGTTAGAATTAGACCCATAAAAATTTGAAACCATTATTGTTTTAGATCTATTCTTGTAATAAAACTTAGGTTTATAACAGGAATCACACAGGTAGAGCTTCATAGAAGTGTCTGGGAGTATATTCCAGAGAGTAGTTGTGGAAAGGAATTGGAGGCAGGTAGGCACCTCCAAAGGTGTAAGCTTTTTAGAGCAGGAGAGATTGAGTGACTAATTGAAAGCAGTGAGAAAATCAATTGGAAAGTACAACAAAATGGAAACTCTCTCATATCTGGAGGGCTGGTCTATTTGATTGAGGTGAAATGTGAGATCAAAGAATCCAGGGAGGAACAAGAATACTGTATTAGTTCTGCTGTGTGGGCAGGAGCAGAAGAGCAAAGCCTCCCTGTGCACTTAAAAGTCCTGGTGAGTGGAAAGGAAAACTGTAACCCAGAGTTTCTGATGCAATGCTTCAATAATACAGTCCATTAACATTTGTAAGATTTAAAGGAAATATTCTATGATCTATCCTATCTTTGTAAGTATAAATTCCTATATGTATCTTTAATCCAAACAAAGGAATACTATAACCTTAACTATCAGTCTTCAACTACTTCAAAGAACACAGGAGCATAATATAGAAACTCTAGAATTGAAAAGGACAACTCGCCTGGTCAGATCTGATGTTCTTCTGTAATGTTCCATCTTCAGCCTACTGGACATAATTTGTGTCTGGCAGACTTCTCAGCAAAGCAAGAAATATAAAAATGTCCTACCTGTGTTGGCAGTTTGTCAGAACCTTTTCTCGAGATCCTTCAGACTGTCTAGCAGACTATTCCATGAAGAAGCAACCATCTAGCAATGCCCATCTTGTATCAGCAGTCACTTTCCTGTGGGTCCTTCATGTCCAGTTCATACAGCATAAATCCAAACAGTCCAGGCAAGAACAATATTTGGCCCAAATGGCGGGTCTTGCCATATTGGAGGCAAACTCTAGAACTTTACAACAAATACATATAATTGTCTTTAGAAAGATAAATGGAACTTTTAAGCAACTAACCTGGTATGGTCAACATTTTAATGCATATTACTAAATTTAAATTTATATTTGTAGATATGAGAGCCCACAGCAGTTTACATCTTCCCCCAACCTTATTATGAATTTTCTTTGAACCTCTATATCGTTTTACATTACCTTTATTCTCTTCCTCTGATTTTCTCAGACATCCTTAACATAGACAACTCTCTCCTTTTCTATTTTTCATTTTTCCACTTATCAATGACTCTTACTCAGAGGTTTTATGGCTGAAGTGAATATCTTATTTATTTATTTAAATCCTGAATGTACCTTCTTACTGTGATGACTTTCCCTGAGCGTCTCTGCACGCTCTGCACTCTTAACTCTTGGCTCATTTTTCTGCTTATGTGGGGTACACCAGCTCTCCTTTATTAATGCTTAATATGGATAAGAAGAAACAAATAGGCTGAATCGATGTTTATTCAGGGAGAAATAACTTGTATTATAGAAATAGGAATACTAGCAGTTCCTGGTCCCAAGGATGCCTCCGGATGTACTCCTGTCCACGTGCTGCAAGCAATAGAGCTCTTTGAGCCCCCTCTTCAGTCTTAGCTCCCCCTTACTCCTGCTCTGGCTCCATCCCAATTGGAATAGTCATGCCACAGGTGCAAAAAAAGTGAATATCTCACCAAAATCCCCATTTTAGTCTAAAGAAAAGATTTAGGCTTGATAAAAAAAAAACTATATACAAAACAGTGAATAACAAGTGTGCTCTAAGAAAAGGAAAATGGAGGACATATAAACTTAAGACCTAACTATCTAGTACTAGGATGAAGTCAAAACAGGGATTACAATAGTATTGTCCAAAGCTGGAAAGCTCAAGTCTACTAAGAAATACATCTGACTAGGAAGAGAGAATAATACTTGTGATAAATTAATATTGAACCTCATCAAAGATCTGAGAAGTAAAATAACAATACCAGGGTAGGCAGGAAGTGTGTGTGGCCAACTTCAAAAGGTGAAGCAATGACAGAAACAGCTATCTGGATAGTCAAGGTCTCACCTCAAGGTTAGTATAACTAGGTTTGCTAAGGCCTAAAGTACCTGACAGACCACAACAAAAGCAAAGAGGTAAAAAGGCTGTCTTACCCTGACTTGGCAGGGTTCAGTAGTCAGCAGTCTTCTAATGACTGAAATCTACTCAGCATTCTTTCTTTGAGTATCTCATCTTGAACCACAAAACTTTCTAGAGACTTCATTGAATCAGTATGTCTCTTGCTTTCTCCAACTACAAATGATTCCATATTTTTAATATTTTCATTCTTAGATATTATCTGAATGGCATGTAAACTGCCTTCCAGAAACAATGTTCTATCTGATAGCTTCCCATTATCCTCAGACATGGAACGGATTCTGCTAGACTATCCGTTGGATGTTCCAGTTATTTAACCTTATTATCAGCTTCTTTCAATTAGGAATTAGCTGTTTGTGACAGCATGTTAATGCAGTGCACTGTTTCTGTTTTGGTTATTGAAGCATTTGACATAGGACAAATTCTGTTTTCTAGTTGGTCATTTTTATGTTCCATGTTTTGTATTCTAGATGCCAGCTCTCTATTTGCATCTCTAATATTCTGAATCTTTTTCTCATCAGATTGATACCCATTGCCTTTACAAAATAATGCATATATTGGTTAAGCCATGATTTTCTTCTATTAAAATACCTTCTACATATGAAGTAAAGGAATTTCTAAAGTCTTGCATCATAAGATTATCCACCCTAGGTTTGGAACAATCGATCCATATATTTTATCGTCTTAAATTGCGAAGAATATTGCATTTACCTTAGGTGTAATTCTGCTGTCCTTCAACTTTGACAGGTTTAGTTGTTGAACTCAGCTTGTGGTGGTAATGCCTGTAGGTTTCCCACCAAATCGCATCCAGCAGCAGACAATCCTTCTGATGTTGGTCCCTGAAGAATAGCTCTTAACAAACTAAGGCAAGCAAAATTTTGTTAAATGAATGAGTGAAAGGAGCCTTGAGCAAATTTTGGGGACCCCAGGACTAACAGGTGTTGCCTCTTACTGGCACGTTTGGGCCGCAGGAAACACACCAGCTGGACAGGCGCCATGTGTGCCACAGCTGCAAACGCAAAGTGGGGAATTGGCAAAAGATGAGAAGCAGTACGAGCTTTCTCAGCGCTGAGGTGGGGGGTAAAGTTGTAGGGCAGAGGCAAATGTCACTCAAGCTGTGGTATGGCCACCTGGTTAGGCAAGGAACCCTGCCCATTCTGGGATGGTGTGGGAAGTGAGCAGCGTCTGCTGCCTTGGTGAAAACCAGGTCCGGTAAAAATCCGAATTCTTCTTCTGACACCAGATATTGATGTTCAGTAAGGATCAGGAGATAAAAAAATAGGCTGAATAGATGTTTATTCAGGGAAAAATAACTTACAGCATAGACAGATGAACTCCAGCAGGTTCCTGGTCCCAGGAAGCTGTTCCTGTGCTGCAGGCAAGAGAGCTCTCCCAGTATCCTCCTCAAAATTAGTACCCCCGGGTCACATCCAGCACTGTCTCCACCCCCAATGGGCGTGGTCTATGCTGCAGGCAGGGACAAGGTAATTATCTCACTACAAATACTGAATGTTCCATTTAATTCATATGTCAAACTTTAGTCAACCAATGGTGGGGCAATGGCAGAGGTGTTCTATTAATATGTATAAAGAGCAAATAGGAATTGCTTCCCCTAATACTAAAGACACTCCATAACTGCACATATTATCTGCCTTAAGGAAACGCATACTAGCACATATTCCCTGCCTGAAGGGTGTATAAGCCTCTATGTGCCCAAATATATTGCTTTTAGATAGGAGATATTCACCAAAAATGCCCAGACAACCTATGGTAGGAAAAATAATATCTTAGGGACAACAGTTGTTATTTGAGCTCTCTGTACCCATGACAAGTTGGAATGGCTGTCCATATAGGATTTCAGACAGGACGGACAGGCAGAATGTCTTCCAGAACTGTCAAAGCCACTCAGGGAAGCTTTATATGGAATTAAATGATGAGATCCATCTTTAACTTCTTGGTGGCAGTGCACATGTTTAATATCAGAACTAAGGAGGCTGTCTGTATTCAAAAATTAAATACAATAGTAAAACAAAACACATAAGGAAGAATCAGATACACCTTAATATGAGTTGTACCATCTGGTAGTATTCTGTATGTATAAAAGGTATTGAAGGAGGAGGCTTTCCTTCTGTTGCTGCTTGCCCTAGCTATGGCTACCAAGTTTATTACTTTACTAGCTTTAGAGCTTTCTTCTTTGGACTTTAAGAGTATAATGATGACCAGTTGAGACATGCACCATGATGAACTATACAACTGCTACAGTCTTCAGATGCCCATTGTTAGGCAGCCATAGGATGAACCACAGCCTATGAGACATTATAATAAATCCATGTATTACATATATGGAGAGATTCATCCTACCATCCTTGTTCATGCAGAAAACCTCGAATAATGCAGTTAGTTTTTGCTTTCTTTTGATTTTAACCTGCTACTGAACATGTGTTGACTAACAATATTGCTCACAAATACAAACTTCCTAGTTTCATTTCTCTCCAAATATTAAACCTTCTAGGAAGTCTACTGTTTTCATTACTATGCATTTTCAAAGCACTTGTTCTGCATTTCATGGATAAAACTCCTTCATTCTTAGAGCCATTATCCAGCTTTCTAGGAGGGGAAAAAGATACTATCTTGTTTGTCATCTGGATCCTGCTTCTCTTTCCTGATTTTAAGTGCCTGTGACAACCAGGTAAATAGCAAATGCAGTTGACCTAAAAACAATGTTAATCCATGTAACAATTATCTCTTTCTGTATCCCTAAATCTCTCTGTAGTAGTTTGGCTGCAAATCATGTCAAAGGAGAAACTCCTGTATCGCGGTTTAATAAGGATCAGGATAAACAAATAGTCCGAATAGATGTTGATTCAGGGAGAAATAACTTACAACCTAGACAGATGAACACCAGGAAATTCAACCCGATCCTCTCCTGTCGGAGTCCCGACAGCAAGAGAGCTTTTCCAGGCTCTCCCTCTGACTTCCTTCCACAGGTCATTTCCACCCATGGCTCCACCCCCCAATGGGCGTGGTCAGTGCCAAAGAAGGACTATCTCACTACAATTCCCATTTTAGTCTAAATAAAAGGATTAGGCTTAATACAAAACTATATACAAAACAGTGAATAACAAGTGTGCTCTAAGTTGAAAAGTTAAAGCAAGAACAAAATGACCTACATATCTAGTCCTAGGGTGAATGCATAATGGAGTTTAAAATAGAGTTGTCCTAAGCTGGAAAACGTAAGTCTAGTACCTAATATATCTAACTAGGAAGAGAGAATAATAGTTGTGATAGTTTAATCTTCAACCTCATAAAGACATGAGAAGGAAAATAACAATACTATAGTAGACAGGAAGTGCAGATGGACTACTTCCAAAAGGTGCAGCTAGGAGAGAAACAGCAAGCCACCTGAACAGTCACCCTAGATCTCACAGCATCGTTGGTACACCCAGTTTTTGCTAAAGCCAAGAGAACTTGACAGACCACAACAACAGCAGGGAGGTAGAATGGCTGTCTTACCCTGACTTTGCGAGGTCAGGCAGTCTTCTATATTTGTCTCCTGCAAGCACATAGGACTGCATGACCAAATCAGTGGTCAAGGTGGGGGCAATTCTTTGACCAACAGGCCATTAGCTGAGGTGAGAATGAACTCCAGCAGGAGCAACAACAGTGTCCAACATATTTTTCTGGAAAGTGCACGGTGCTGTCAGGAGCAACAGTGTCTCATGTCAATGGAGTACTAATATTAAAACATTTATATGACATGTTCTGCATGTCTATGAAGTGCTTGAAGATTAAGCATCTATATCTGACTAATCTCATAGGTACAGGAAACATGAGTGAAGATAATCTGTAATACTCAGCAATTTAGCTAAATGACTGATTAAAACTTACCTGAGTAAAGCAGGGACAAATACTTAAACACTATAACTATTTAAATATACATACAAATAAATCCTTAAAATAGAGGTAGAGTAGAAATGTCAAGACAAGAGGTAGAACTATAAAGGGCAGCATGATAAATATCCCAAATTGTATCAATATACAAAATGTCTTGAATACAAGAAAAGTATACATACATAGAATATGGTAAAAATAATGTGCATAAAACATTGTAAGTGGAAAGATTTAACACAATATAACAAACTATAAACTTAATTTTACAAAGCTTAGCACATAAGAATACGTAACATTGTAAGCTGTAAAATACTATCTCATTCTTACTCAAATTCTCAAGAAAATAGGCTAATCTACCTATATCCCATTTAAACCATACCTTTCCCAAACATTCCCTATTCCTGTCTAAAAGATAAACCCGAGTGTAAGCATCACCTTCCATACCCAACCCTGAGTGACTAAAACCAACCCAAAGACGATGATTATTATCCCAAAATTCCAAGGGTAGGGAAAGGGGGCGTCGTTATCTTAAGGTTCCTTCCTGCTGAAATGGGACGATGATTGCTCCAATGGATCCTGTAGGAAGAAAATTTGTAGCAACCAAATTTCTCAACAGAACTGGCTGTGACATATGTAGCTAGTCACTGTGTGGCAGAAAATTGTTGACTGTAGTTCTATTTGAAACTCTGGCCAGGGTGTAATAAAAAGGTGCACCATTACAGCTAGCTAGTCATGAGTTGTCTCGAGCAAAACAGTCTCAAACCGCTTTTAGGGTGATGTTTGTAGTTCAGATGCATCAGGTTGAATCAAGTGGAAATGATGATGTGGGGCCCCATCTTCTTTCCGGAGAGTTCAAAGACTGCTGTTAGGAATCGTTATTATTCCTTGTGGAAAAGTTACACATCAATATTAAAGTAAAAGTTTCAAGTTTTAAGGTATGCATTAGGGAAAGAAAACAATAAACATTAAATTATGTGAGAAAATTAGGATTTCAGAGAGAAAATTGCATATAAGAAATTAGTCCCCAGATTTTGTTTTCTTCTGCCTTACACCAATTAGCTTCTTGATTTAAGGCAGAAACCATGAATTTAATCTTAACAACATGCTTGAATTTAGAGAAGTAAAGCCAAATCCAACTCCAAAGCCAGCATTGGTTTACATAACTTGGAACTTCAGGAATACTAGATAGTAGAGAGAAATAGATTTCTGTATAGAAATAGTTACTACAATTATTTTTTTTTTTTACCATATATCAGATTCTGCTTCCTTAAGTGATTGTTTCTGAAGAGCTGTCTTCTCTTCTGTAGGCACCTACATGTTCAGTGTTTTTTGGCTGTTTGATGGTAGGTTTTCTCTATTTTCCTTTAAGAATAAGAACAGAACACTTCCCCTACCTTTGAGAGGCCTCTGCACACCTCATGGGACCTAATTTGTTGGATGACTTGTCATTACTCTTTATTAAGTTGTTTCTCTTGTTCAACTTGGATCTTGATTAACTTAGATGTTGTCCATAGTTTTTCTTCTCCTGTAGATACAAATGCAAAACCCCTACCCCAACGTAACACATATCCTGTTTTCCATTCTGAGGTCAGAACATCCTTGAAGTACACTGGCTGATTTAGTTCAGAAGTTTCTTCTCTTGTACAGTGTCTTTCTGCAGCTGTTTTTCCTTTTTCATCAGCATTAAGAAAGTTTAATGTTAATTAAGCATTATGTAATCTGTGTTTGTGTGTTTTGGTTCCTCCTGCCTGTTTATTTAGCATTTCTTTTAAAGTACGATTGGATCTCTCAACCACCGCTTGTCCTGTAGGATTGTGTGGTATACCAGTTATGTGCTTTATCTTGTAATACTCAAAAAAATGTTTCAATTTGCTGGAGACATATGCTGCAATATTGTCAGTTTTTATTTGTGCAGGTATGCCCGTAATGGCCATTACCTCTAAGAGGTGTGTGATAACAGAATCAGCCTTTTCAGAGCTCAGAGAAGTAGCCCATTAAAACCCTGAAAATGTATCTATCGTGTGATGTACATATTTTAGTTTTCCAAATTCTGCAAAATGAATCATATCCATTTTCCATATTTGATTCCTATTTATACCTTTAGGGTTACTGCCTAGTGGTAAAGGAGTTTGGTTATAGAATGAGCAAGTAGAGCATTTCCTTACTATTTCTTTGGTTTGTTGCCAAGTGATAGAAAAATCCTTTTTTAAACCTTTGCTGTTCACGTGGTGTTTCTTATGAAACTCTGAGGCTTCTAGCACACTTCCTATCAATAAACGATCAATTTCAACATTGCCTTGTGCTAGAGGACCTGGCAGACCCATATGGGATCTGATGTGTGTTATATATATAGGATGAGTCCTCCTTCTGATAGTATCTTGTAACTGTATAAACAACGAAGTTAATTCTGTATCGTCAGGAATAAATTCTGCAGTCTCAATGTGTAAAACGACTCTCTCTGCGTATTGAGAGTCAGTAACTATATTGAGGGGTTCTTTAAAATCCATAAGTACCATGAGAATGGAATACAATTCTGCCTTTTGTATAGAATTGTAAGGGCTTTGAACCACTTTGCTAATTTTTCCTGATTTATATCCTGCCTTACCTGATTTGTTTGCATCAGTGTAGAATGTATGAACTCCAGAAATAGGTGTTTTTCTTACAATGCCTGGAAGGATCCAAATCGGTTTTTTTTTTTTTTTTATGAATTTGATTCTCTCAGTTTTGGGATAGTTGTTGCTAATTGTTCCCAAAAAGTTACTGCAAGCTCTCTGCCAATATTCGTTATCTTTCCATAAGGAGGAAATTTCCTCATTAGTTAAAAGTACTATAATTTCTGCTGGGGCCCTTCCTAATAGCTGACGAAGTCTTAATTTACCTTTTATAATCAAGTCAGAGATCTTTTCTATATATGTTTTTAGTTTTTTATTCTGTGCATGTGGTAGGACTATCCATTCTAATATGATATCTTCTCTCTGCATCAAAATCCCTGAAGGATATTCTCTAGATGGTAATATAACAAGAAGACAGTCTAGGTTTGGATCCACACGGTCCACATGTGAATCTAGTATCCTCTTTTCTACCCATTCTAATTCCTTCTCAGCTTCAGCTGATAGTATTCGTGGACTATTCAAGTCCTTGTCTCCTTTTATGGCCATTTTCAGGGTTTTCAAATCATGCCGGTCTACTCCAATAATGGTTTGCAGTTGAGAAATATCTCCTAGTAATTTTTGAAGATCATTAAGAGTCTGGTAGCGATCTCTTCTGATCTGTACTTTTTGTGATCTAATTTTCTGTAGACATATTTTGTATCCTAATTAGTTGATAGACTCTCCCTTTTGTATTTTTTCAGGTGCAATTTGTAATCCCCAGCGGGGTAAAACTTCCTTTACTTTCTCAAAAAATTTTTCTAATATTTCTCCTTTAGAGTCAGCTAACAATATATCATCCATGTAATGATAGATTATGGATTGTGGAAGCTGTTTACGAATTATTTATAACGGATTTTGTACAAAATATTGGCACAGGGTGGGGCTATTTAGCATTCCCTGTGGCAAAACCTTCCATTGGTATCTCTTAACTGGTTGAGAATTATTGTAATTGGGTACCGTGAAGGCAAATTTCTCTTTATCTTGCTCTTGTAAAGGTATAGTGAAGAAGCAATCCTTTAAATCAATAACTATAATAGGCCATTCTTTGGGTAGCAAAGAAGGCAAGGGTATTCCAGGCTATAGAGAGCCCATTGGCTGGATAACTTTATTGATGGCTCTCAGGTGTGTAAGCATTCTCCATTTACCAGATTTGTTTTTGATCACAAATACAGGAGAATTCCAAGGGCTGGTTGATTCCTCAATATATCCAGCATTTAGCTGTTCCTGAACCAGGCTTTCTAAAGCTTCTAACTTCTCAGCGGTCATAGGCCATTGTCCTACCCAGACAGGTTCTTCTGTTAGACATTTTAAAGGTAGGGCTTTTGGTTCTTCTGTTTGTTCAGCACTTGTTTTCTGTTTTTGTACCGTCTGGATATTTGGTATATGTCTTGTATAGTACTTCATAGTATTTTTTCCACAATCACGAGGTCGTTTATGGTTCCTATCTAATACTGGAGGAATGTTAATCTGTGTATTCCATTGCTGTAATAGATCATGACCCCAAAAATTTATCCCTACACCAGCCACAAATGGTCTCAACCTTCCTCTCTGTCCTTCTGGTCCTATACAGTCAATCCATCTCGTGCTTAGTTTTACCTGAGACAGGGTTCCAATCCCTAAGAATTGAACATTTACCTCATGCAGGGGCCATCTTCGAGGCCAAGATTTATTAGATATGATAGTTACATCCACCCCTGTGTCCAGGAGACCTTCAAACAGTCTATTATTCATCTTAACTATCAATCTAGGCCTATGACTATTTATAGCGGTTTGCCAAAATATACGCTTTTTATTTCCTTCTGTCATGTTTGATTCAACTTCCGTCACTAGTTTGTCATCCAGAGCAGTATGAGTTTTTATAATAGGCACAGAATTTTCTAATTGTCCTGTGGGACATTGTCTTCTACTGTGACTGGGAATGTTTGTGATGTGGGGGCCTTCGAGAGGCCCCCCAAGGAGTTCCCCAATGGTAAAGTGTTTCCTTGCTTGTCTCCTGTTGATCTACACTCATTTTTCCAGTGTCTGCCTTTGCCACACCTTCTACATAACCCAGGAGGCTGACGCCTTCTGTTTGATTCATTCCTGGGAGTGTTATTTATAGGGAAGCTTTGCCTTCAATTTCTTTTTAGATGTCCTATCTTACCACAGTTATAACATCTGACATGTTGATATCTCTTCAAACCTTTGGAGATGGCTTCTTCTACCCAAGCTTCAAAGTCACCATAGTAAGGAACTCTGTTATCTTGATGTCTTCTGTGACCTTTAGATATGGCTTCTCCTACCCATGCTTCAGTCTTATTGTCATTATACTCAATGATGCCTGTATATAGGACCCATTCATCCAAGGGTGCTGATCGCATTTTTAAAGGACAAAGCACCTGTTTGCATTAAGGATTCAAATTCTCATAAGCTAAAGATTCTATGAGTATTCCCCTAGCATGTATGTCTGCTACCTCTAATTGTACTGCCCTAGATAATCTTTCTAGAAAGACACTAAAGCCTTCTCTAGGTCCTTGCCTTATCTTGGTATAGGGTTCTATCATCTCTCCTAATTTATGAACCTTATTCCAAGCATTCAAAGCTGCTGCATTGCATATAGACAAGATATGTTCATCATAGGCAGCTTGGGTTTCTGAGTCAGCATAGAGACCCTCACCAAGAATTTTATCTTGGGGAGCTTTATAACATTTCTTTAAGCCCTGAAGTTCAAGAGTTTTTGCTTCCTCTCTCCATAAAGCCCTCCATTCTAATTGAGAAGAGTTTTCAATGACAGCTGATATCAATTGATCCCAATCCTTAGGAGTTACCTTGTTATTCCTTGCCCATGATTCTACTAATTTCTTCACATAAGGTGAGTGCATGTCATAAGAGACTACTGCTTCCTTTATACCTTTTAAATCTTTCATACGTATTGGTTCCCACTGATATGTAACGACACATTTTGGGTGTTTTTTCGTTGCTGGTTTTTCATTAACAGATACAGGGAAAGATCCCCCTGACCCTAAATGGTGTGGAAATTTTTAAGTCTTTTTCATGCCCTGTTACCTGTAGTTCTTCTTCTGATGTATCAAAATGAAGGTCTTCTAAAGCCTGAAAACTATTCACCATTGTTTCTTTGAGTGTCTGAACTTCTAGAATAAAATAACTTTCTAGAGAAGTCATTGCATCAGTCAGTTTCTTACTTTCTCCAACTACAAAGGATTCCATGTTTTTAATCTTCTCATCCTTATATATTATCTGAATGACATGTGAACTGCCTTCCAGAAACAATGTTCTATCTGCTTGCTTGCCATTATCCTCTGGCATTGAAGAGATTCTATCATCTCGTCTTTCTATCTGATGTTCCAGTTTTTTTAAACTTATTAGTAGCTTCCTCAGACCAGGAACGAGCTGTTTCTGCTATTGTGTTAATGCATTGCATTGTTTCTGTTCTGGTTATTGAAGTATCTGACATGAAACAAATTCTACCTGTCAGCTCGCCAACGCCCTCTTCAATATTCTGAACCTTTCTTTCTATATTTTCTATACTTTGAATTCTATCATTTTCAATGTTTCGAATCCTTGTACCTAAGTCTCCTATGGTTTGTCCAAGTTCCTTATTGTTTGCTGTAATCTCAAACCATTTCTTTAAGAATATCATGTTAATGATGAAACCCATTGCTATTACAAAATAAAAGTACATATTGGTCCAGTCATAAGTTTCTTCTTCTAAAATCCCTTCTACATATGAAGTAAAATAATTCCTAAAGTTCTGCATTGTAAAATTATCTGCCATAGTTATAGAACAATTGATCTCAGATTTTATATTAGCTTAAATTTCAAAGGATGTTACAATTACCTTAGGTGTAATTCTGCTGTCCTGGACCTTTGATGCTTTTAGTTGTAGATTTAAGCTTGTGGTAGTTATGCCTGGAGGTGTGCCACCAAATAGTGCCTAGCCGCCGAGGCCCGTCTGATCCCAGTTCTGCCTAGAAGTATACCGCCAAATATTGTCCGGCAGCAGACAATCCTTCTGATTCCGGTAACTATAGAATAGCGCTCAACAAACTATGGCAAGCAAAATTTTGTTAAAAGGAGACTTCTAGAATTGCTGGAACACAAGACTCAGGGCAGGAAAACATGCAAGCAGGGCAGGTGCGGAGCGGCTCTGCACAAATGCAAAGTCCCGTGCAGAAATGGGAAAAACATGAGAAGCAGTGAGTGCCTTATCAGGTCCACTTTGGCGGCAAAGATCTCCTTTGCCATATGGAAGAGGCAAATGTCCCAAAGCTGTGGTGAGTACAGCTGGTTAAACCCTGCCTGTTGGGGTATGTGGGGGAGGGGAGCAGCGTCTGCCGCCTTGGTTTCACTCAGGTCCCGTGAAAATCCTAATCCCGCTTCTGACACCAGATACCGCGGTACAATAAGGATCAGGATAAACAAATAGTCCGAATAGATATTTATTCAGGGAGAAATAGCTTACAACCTAGACAGATGAACACCAGGAAATTCAACCCGATTCTCTCCTGTCTGAGTCACACCATCAAGAGAGCTTTTCCAGGCTCACTCTCTGAACTCCTTCCACAGGTCACTCCTGCCCATGGCTCCACCCCCAATGGGCGTGGTCAGTGCCACAGAAGGGCCATCTCACTACACACCAGTGTTGTGAAAAAGCCTTACAACATTCACTACATTCTTGCGTTTCTAACCAGTATGTGTTCTTTAATGTTTTTGGAGATGATTGCATAGTGAAAAGACTTTACCACATTGATTACAATCTTGTGTTTTCTCTCCACTATGTGTTCTAATATGTCTTTTAAGCATAGTATGTCTTGCAAACACTTTACCACATTGACTACATTCATAGGTTTTCTCTACCGAGTGTTTTCTTTCACGGAGTTGGAGGAAACATTGGCATGAAAAGACTTCACCATACTGAAGACTTCTATATGGTTTCTCTCCAGTGTGAATTTTTTCAAGCCTTTGAAGATGTCTGTAACATACAAAGTTATTCACACATTCATTGTGTATATTCACAGGATTCACTCCCGTATGGCTTCTTTTATTACTGCAAAGATAATTAGCATATTTAAAACTTTACCACATGCATGATAAAGAAACTTAGTACATGCATAAAATAAATTTATAATTTGGCCTAATTGTAGACAAGAATAAGATATTGAAATTTACTTTCATAATGCTTCTCTCATGAGGTATTGTCTTGCTTTCAAAGAAGATACCAGTGATTCAGAGTATGAGCCTTTATTTCATGGCCCACATTTACTGCATATGTTCACATGAGATTTCTCACATAATTGAAAATAATTGGACCATCGCAGACCTTTGCCATATTTATTGCATTTATCAATTTTTCCATTGTATAAATCATAATACACTGGCCAAATATACCAGTACAAATGCAAACATTCACACATTCATATGGATTTACTGCAGTGTATTTGTTGATATTTTTCAGATGATGATGGAATACTGATAAATTTCAAACCGGTTTCACACTCAACAATTATTCTCAAAGTGATGACTACTGAATATCTTTTATTTCTTCTCAATGTCCTAAGAGAGAGAGGTATGTTTCTTCTTTCCATACTCTAAATTCACATGGCTCGTAACATATATTCTTTTTTTCCCCTAGGTTTTCTGATACATAATGTCTCTGTGTAGACCTGGATAGCCTGGAACTCACTTTGTAGACCAGGCTGATCACAAAATTTTGGGATCCACCTTCCTCTTCATCGTGAATACTGAAATTAAAGCCATGGGCCACAACTACCTGACTCAACATATGATATACTTATTAAAGTAACAATATCAATAAAAAGGATTCTACATTTCATTCACACACTTTGACTTTCTTTTCCTCACAGACATGTGTTATAGGGATTAAGGTTTCTCCACAACAAACTTCTTGACACTCATAAAATGACCTTTTCGATATACATAGAAAATCACAAATATACAAGTAATGCCTGCTTTACTACAGACTATTTTCTTAGTAGGTCTTGGATATATACTTATGACCTATGAAACAAGTATACTGTTTCAAATATCTGAATAATATGAAACTCAACAGACAGGCATATCTACTGCACATATCTACAGCATAGATCTCCAGGCGCTACAATTCTAGGGTGTTATCTGTTAAGGAATTGTTTCCTTCTCTTTTTACATGAATGCCTTGGAAACACAGAAGAGTTACCTTTCACTGATGCACATGGTTTGGGCAGAAATTAATAACCATCACTATACTTTAAGCTGCACTTATTTTCACTGTTTAAATTTTTTATGTGTGTCTCTTCAATAAAATTTCCAGAATACATTAAAATATCGTTAGAGCAAAATTTTCATAAATTTACATATGAAAATTTACCTTCTATGTCTTCTAGAAGTTTGCCAATGATCTTCCATATTATGGTCATCCCAAATGTAGCCTGAAATAACAGAGTATATATGATGTATTATTGTAAATTGTACAAAATTTCTGTTAATAACTTCATTGACACTTTCACCAAAGTTTCCCTTTTCTCAATTAAAATTACAGAATAGTATCTGTAACCAAGAAACATTGGGTCTGTTATTTTGAAATATGAAGGAAAATACAGTCTCACCTGTAGTAATGAGGTACCTGTAGGTGTCCAGCATCACATCTGTGTAGAGACATTTCTGAGAAGGATTTAGCAAAGCCCATTCTTCCTGAGTGAAGTGGATATACACATCATCATAGGTCACTGCATCCTACAATAAACCATACATGTGTGACAAAGAAGTCTAATACACTCACTGTAAATACAAACTTCTTTGACAATATATTTATATAAATCTGGAGCCTTGGTCACTTATTTCATGACATGGTCATTATAATGCATTCACCTAATCCATTTAGAAGAAAACTGAATAGGAGGTTAACATGCACCATTTCTTTGCCCTTTAAGTAGCATATAGCCATGAGAAAAAAAATCCCAATAAGCAGGCATAAAGGGAGAGGCAAGCTTCCAAGAACAAACTATTGAGAACACATCAGAAATAAATTGTACAATAGGGACAGCCAGTCACTGAAATACCCCAGGCTCTGTGAATGACATCCACCTTTGTTAGATTTTCATTGCTGTTAAGAGACACCATGGACCAGGGCAACATTTTCAAAGAAAACATTTTATTGAGGTGTCACACTGAAAATTTCAGAGGTTCAGTTAATCCACATTATGGCAGGGGCCATATCAGCATGCAGACTGCTGCAGTCCTTGTGGTTAGAGTCCTTGCAGAATGACTCAGAGGCAACAGGGAGTTTCTGAGAATAAGAAACCTCATGTCTCATCCTACAGTGATGTGATTCCTCTAACAGGGTAAAGCCCACTCCAACAAAGCCACACCACATCTGCTATAACTATTGGGAACTCACAGAGTATGGACTGACAGTTGGGGGACCTTCATGGCACCAAACTAGACCATCTGAATGTGGCTGACTCTTAGGTGACTTGTTCTGTTTGGCGGCCCCTGGCAGTGAAACAAGGACCCATCCCAGGAGTACATGAGTAATATGAAACAATAGGTCACACTTTACTGACAGGTCCTGAGGAAGAAATGCTAGAAGATGAGAAAAGTAGGGGAGGCAGAACAAAGAAAAGATGAAAGCTTGGTCAAGGGTGTTTTGCTGAAGCTATGTATTATTGTAAGTAAGCAGCTTATGAGGAATAGTGTCTTGTATTCTACTTTCATGGGGGAATGGAAGTAGGGACATCAAGGAAGTCAACAGAGTTAACATTTAATGGGGCAAACTCAGGAAAATGCTACCCAAATAGTGCAGGGGGAAAACAGGGAATCCCAATAAATTACTGACTAATCCCTCAGTGGTCAGAGGCCCAATAACCACAGTTCCATGTAGTGTGAAGAGTTGTGTAATTGGGATCTGAATTAGCCCCTACACAAATGCCCTGGCCATAGACAGTTGCATTTTTTCCCAAGCATCTTCCTTGTTTCAAGGGATGAGCTCTATTTTATTCTCAATAGCTCAAAACCCGATGGAAATCACCTAAGGCTAGAACCCCGAAACTGTTATTTGCTCTGCCAAGAACTTTCCTGTGTTTCAGAAGGAACTATGTTACTTCTCCATGAGTGAGGATCTACACAAAAATTCTTGCTTGCTCAGTCCAGCCCTCAACACATTATTGTTTTCCTTTTCAAACTGTTGTCACCTGGGCTCATCTTGCCCATATGACAGAGCCATGATTTTTCTCCAGAAGAAAATGGATGTTTATGGCACACCATTACTTAATGTTCATTGTGACCCAGTAAAGAACCCTTGAACAGCGTGTAAAAGCCCTGCTACATTGAAATCAGTGGTTTGTCTATTGCCATGTTTTGGAGACAAACGTATGGACTATCCTGGGGAGCAAATATATATTTTAGAATCCTGATCTCTAACATGAGTGTTAATCATGAAACTAATTCTATTTATTTATTTATTTATTTATTTATTTATTTATTAAATTTTAGGGGAAGCACTCCCTCAGCTAAATTCTATTTTGAGAGACTAACTATCCACCAAGAATTGGTAAATCTTTATATCAACAACTCCACTCTTCCACAAAACAGCTCAATGATGGAGTGTTGTCCAAAACAAGAATGACTTTATACATGTATTTATTGGCACTTGACTATAACCTAGCACTGGGGGGGGGCAGAGGCAGGCAGATCTCTATGAGATTGGGGGATAGCCTGCACCACAGAGAAATTCTAAGTCAGGCTGCAAACTACAAGAAATTCTATTTCAAAAAATTATATACATATACACATACACATATACATATAAACATATACATATACATATACATGTATATATATATACACCTATGTGTGCACATATATATATATACATATATATATATACATGGATATATATATATATATATATATATCATTTAGAGCACACTCAAAATTAACTACCAATGTGGATACTTCCTTAGCCTAGAGACAAGGAGGAGTGCCTGGGCCAAATCTCAAATGACTTGACAGACTTTGATGATCCCTCTTGGAAGACCTCTGTCTCTCAGAGGAATGAATGGGGGATGGTATAGGGAGGTCACTGGGGGAAATAGGAGGATGGCAGGGAGAGAGAACTGGGATCTATGTGCAAAGTAAGGTCTTTTTATTTATTTTTTTCACAAAAGAAGAAATGTTATTTTGATGGCAAAAAAACAAAATAATAATAACTCTGAATGGATGTGACCCATAAACTTTAGATGTTAAAAGCAGGACTTCTGGAAAGCACTGAAGTAACCGAACCTGTCCTTCTTTGGTAAATAGCCATCCCTGCACACCAAAACCATAATGGAGCTGACTACACAGAATTTTATTCACAATGCTACTGGATCAAAATCCTTTCCTCAGAAACAGCCCACATGGAGAAGTATTCATAGGCCACACAGTGGTCAGGGAAGCTGCTGACCACAAAGGGCCTAACTGAACACTGAATATGGCAGCACATTCCAGTCCAGCTTCCTGCTGGAGGGCCTGCCAAACAGAATTCCATGACTCCTCATCTCACCCTCCCACATCCCGTCACTCAGTGTGCTACAGCTTCTCTGTTCATCCATCAGCTCCCCTCACAATTCCCCACAGCACCACTCATAGAGCAGCAATCAATCCTCTGGCTCCTGTTCTGATACAAAACCAAGCCTGCAGCATGGCTCAAGGAAGTCTCCTTCCAGACCTCAGACTGGAGGGTTGGGTCAATGTCCCTGATTGGCTAATAAGGCTTCAGTGACAAGAGCAGTTACTCAAGGGTTAGAGTGTTCTTAAAGACACAGGAAGCCCTGCACCTCCTTTGGGCCTGGCTTCTACTCCAGAACTAGGAATTTTAGAGATCTGTTTTTTTTTTTTTTTTTTTTTGAGAATTTCCCCATGTGGTGCCTGTTGTCCTAGAACGTTCTAATTAAACTGAGCTGTTCAATTATTATTATTAATCTTGTTGTTGTTGCTTTCTAGAAGATTTTTCTCATTACTTGTTTAATATTAATTAGTTATTTGATTATTTGATTAATTAATTCATTTCTTTTGATGTTTGAAACAGAGTTTCCCTGTGTGGCCCTGCTATCCTGGAACTTACTCTGTAGACCAGAGTCTACTCAGAGAAATCTACTTGCCTCTACTTCCTGAGTGCTGGAATCAAAGACGACAGCCAACACTACATAGTCAGACAGAAATTTCAATGTCACTTACCCATGTCACCAATAAACGATCCAACCCACTTCCTGCAGTGCACAGGTTCTATCTCTCTTTCTTCCTCCACACAATGTGCAGAGCTTGCTCAGACCATTACACAATGTAGACTGAAATGATTCTCTTATTAAACAGATGGAAGGCTTCCCAGAATATTAAAGGTATAGAGAATTTTTTTAGGATACAAGTGATTTTTGTTCTGTGCCATCTTGCTGAGGTCTGGAGACCTGAGTGGACTTTTTACCTGGTTGTCACAGGCCTCTCAGATTACCATGAGAGAAAGGCAGGAGCCATATTGCAAACAAGATGATATATCTTTCTCCTCACAGACACCAGGGTTATAGGTCTATTGTATTGGAGTTTTATTCCTGATATTTGAGTCAAATTCTTGACATATGAAAAAAAAAGTGTCATCTGCATGGTAAGCTGAATACTCAAAGACAATGGTGCTGGGAAGAACGTCTCTATCTATGAGTACTATGTTGAACCAGCACAGGTTCCTCAGTAGGAAGATGAGGAAACAGCTGCATTATTCAATGTTCTCTGTTTGAACAGGATTGATAGAACATATCTCTCTGTGTCTGTAGAAAGTGGGTTTATTAGAATGTCTCACAAGCTCTGGACCAGCTAGTACATCAAAGGTGATGACGAATGAAAATTTGAAGAATTTGGTATTTGTTTGGTTTATGGGGTGTCTCAGCTGGTCTTCATTACACATGAGTATTTCAAAGAAATGGGCTTTAAAGCTATAAATCGATAAACTCAGCAGGATCCACATGCCATTAAATTTGTGGGGTCCATAAATGTTTTCTCCTTTAAGGTGGTGTTGTGGTATTTGGTTTTGCCAGGTGGTGGTGGCACATGCCTTTAATTCCAGTGCTTGAGAGGCAGAGGCTGGTAAATCTCCATGTGTTTCATTGAGTTAGAAATGTACACAGGGAAAACCTGTCTGAAAACAACACCAAACAAACAATACACAAATCTAAACAAATAAACAAACAACAACAAAAAAAAAACTTGCTTTAAGAAGAGAGTGTGGAGCTCGGCAGTAGTTAGCCATATAGAACAGGTCATGGTGGAGCACACCTTTAATCCAAGCATTTGGGAGACATAATGAGGTGGATCTCTGTAATTTCATGGTCGCCCCAGGCTACACCAGATTGACCCATTCTAAAAGAGAAACAGAGACTGGTAGGGGCTCATTCCTTTATCCCTGTACTTGGGAGGGAGAAATATAAAGTGGAAGAACACAGAAGTTTATTGCATTTTAATGTAAGACCCTAGGATCAGAATTTCCCACCCCTTTGGTCTGAGGATTCAGTAGAAGTAAGACCTAGGGGTGGGCTGCTCTGCTTCTCTGATTTTTCATCATTAATCACATATCTGAATCCAGGTTTTAACTATTAAGACCAAGTAGAATTAGCTTTACAATTTCCAGTGTAGTGTGTCAAAGCTAAATTGTCATATACAAGACTAGAATTGATGGTAATAAAATTGATGGAATAAATATTTATCAATTTTTCAAGTCTATTACTATCTATTGTATGATTGAGCATGAGAGAAAATGGTTTGTATGAGTATACATGTTATGGGATGTAGATAATTATGTGAAGTTGTGCATCATTATCTGACCTCTGGTCATCCCCCAAAAGAATATGTACTGAGTCTCATGCCAAGATACACAACATGTATGATGAGCCATACTCTTCCACAGATTAGCAATAAAACCAAAATAAAGAACTAAATAATGGTCTTTTGGAGCATGAAGCATCAAAATTAAGATCCTACTCATGGTAAGTTTGCAACATGAAAGGAATACAATCCTATGACAATGAACAACAATTTATAACAACATGCTGATTACAAAGGCACATTAACAATTATTTTTGGAAATACTCAGAATGCTCAATGTAATTATGAAACATCTTATGATATTATCCCATCACTCACCATGTTGTGGCTTCTGTACTCAACTCACAATTTACTACAGTAACACTCCCAGAAAAGCAATCAATTCACTGGGGCTTGTTCTGCTTAAAACCAAACATGCATCAAGAACAAAAGCCTACAGTATGGCTACAGAAAGTGTCCTGCAATGCCTGTGACTGGCAGGTTGGCCTGGTGTTGCTGATTGGCTAGTAAGGCTTGATCAACAAGAGCACTTCCTTAAGGGTTAAAGTGTGCTTAAAGACACACCACAGGGTACCTTGGGTCTGGCTTCTACTCAAGACCCAGACCTTATAGACAACTGTAGAAACACAAATCTCAATGTCACTTACCCTGTCTAAAACAGACAACCCACTCTCTTCCAGCTGTGCGAAAGATCATCCCCTCCTTCCTCGAAACAATGTGCAGATGTTGCACATAAAATTACAAAATGCAGATTGGAATGAATTTTTTATTCAACACAGGGAAGGGCACCTAGGATATTAAAAACTTGAGAGAGATTTTAGGCCATATGGCAAAAAAAGAAGATGTTTGTTCTGTGTATTTTGCTGAGGTCAGGGGAACTGGGTGTACATTTTATCTACTGGTCACAGACAATTTAGAAACCATGAGAGAAGGGAAGGAGCAATATCAGAAAGAACATGATATATCTTTCTCCTGTCAGATGCTTTGGTGATAGCTCCAATTAATTGGGAGTTTTATTCCTGAAATTCTTGAAAAATGAATAATAATAAAAACTGTTGTCTTCAGGGTAATTTGAATACTCTGAGAGAATTGGGCTGGGAAGCTTGCTTCTACAAGCACTGTGGTGACAGAGCAGAGCTTCCTCAGGGTAGAGTGAGAAAATAGCTACATTATTCAGTGTTCTCTTCTTGAACAGGACTGTGGTCCGGTTTCTAAATCAGTGGATCTATCATCCAGCCTTGAGATTGCAGAAAGACTTATTTTCTTGTATGAGATCTGGTTCCTGTTTTCTTTACTTTTTTTTTCCCCTGCTTTTCTGAAGTCCCAGTGACAACCATGAAATAAGTGGTTTCAGTTCATCTGACATCAGTGGGAAACTACAGAACATCTCATTTTCTGTGCCAAAATCTCTCAGTAGTAGTTAGGACAGGGAATAATCACATCACGTGATGGTGTAGTGGCAAGTGAAAGCTAGAGAGCCACCTTGTTTTCAGGAGAAAGGAGTGGGTGCAGGAAGAGAGCAGTATTTGCTATTGGAGTCAAAGCCAGTGCAGTGGAAATGTGTATCTCTGCTGACCTAGAAAAGGTTTTTGTCTGGGTTGGAAGGCCAGGTCAGAAATCATTGCGCTGTGTCTTTAAGAAGGTGATCTTGTTACTCAGTCATCACTAGCCAACCAGGCCCTCCTCATGACCTGTCAATAATAAAAGGTACAGGGACATTCTTATTGCCAGATTCAGGCTTTTCTCTAAAGGAGAGCTGGCACCTTTTTGTGTGTGTGCTGTTCTTTGATTATTGCTCCAATAAGTTCAATGGAGAGCTTGGGAGAGCTCAGTAATCACATGGTGAGTGTGGGGCTGCTGTCCCCAGGATGGAGGAGTACATTGTGTAGTATATAAATCATGTGTTGGGTCCTCCCAACATCTTATTGGGAACATGAAGACAGATTTTACTTCCTGTGGGTTTTCATGAGATACGTGAATCTCCCTGGAATCAATAATGTGACTCTGACTAAAACTTTGTGGGTTGAATCTCTTCAGAGTATTGGGAGCAGGGAGCCGTGTGTAAAAACATCTTTTTAGTCAACTTCAATGAGCTTTTTGTGCATCCTTGGAAAGACTACAGTTCTTGGAGACATTTAACAATTTATATTTTACTTCATGTGATGTGAAGGAAAAACTACAAAGAACAAGAATCTCATCTAGTGGATAACTTCCTGATTTCAGAGTACAGACCCCACATATTATTTTCATGAGATACAGGGAAAAAAAAAAAGAAAAGAAATCCTTGCAGGTGTGCTAATCAATATTGATGCCCTTGCAATCAAACTTTGTACTCTATGAAATGCTGTAACCTTGAAAACCCTATGAGCTGAGACTAGTGGTGTCAAGCCTCCATTTCACTTTTGTTGCTAGGTAACTTAGCCTTCCAATAGAGTGAACTTCCAGATTGCTTTGTTCTTCCCAATTAAAACCTTTTGTTTTCACATTTGGTAATAACTTCATTGGACTTGAGGAAACCCGGGAGGTAAAAAGTTTGTGGGCTCATCCCAGATTTCCTCCAACCACACAGGACATTTAACCCTGAAAGATTGAAATAGAGAAAGTAAAGACAACAAAAACCGAAGGAATGCTGGAAATAGAAAAACTGCGCAAAAGATTTTTAACTACAGACACAGCATGACCAACAGAAGAAAAGTGATGGAAGAGAGAATCTCAGGCATGGAAGATAAACTAGAGGAAATAGATTCATCTACCAAAGAAAATCATAAATCCAACAAATCCTTAACACAAAACATCCAAGAAATCTGGGACACCATGAAAAGGCCAAACCTAGGAATAATAGGCAGCGAGGAAGGGGAGGAAGACCAGCTCAAAGGTGTCAAAAACATACTAAACAAAATCATCGAGGACAACTTTCCCAATCTGAAGAAGGAAATGCACATGAAAGTACAAGAAGTATACTGAACACCTATTAGGCTGGACCAAAGTAAAAAACAAAACAAAACAAAACAAAAAAACCCTAGAAATATAATAAGGAAAACACCTAAAACACAGAATAAAGAATACTAAGTGCAACAAAGGAGAAAGGACAGGTAACATATAAAGGCAAACTGACCAAAATTACAACTGACTTTTCCATGGAATCCCTCAAGGCCAAAAGGTCCTGGATAGATGTAGGCTACTATATCCAGCAAAACACTCAATCATTATAGATGGAGAAAACAAGATATTTAATGACAAAGACAGATTTTTTTCCAATACTTACCTACAGAAAGATTTGGAAGGAAAACTCCAACCCACGGAAGTTTACTATGCACACAAAATGTAGGCAACAGATAATCTCCCTATACAAGAAACCAAGGGTAATGGAGGTCAACTATGTTCAAAATACCACTGCCAACATCAAATCTAAAACAAACAAGCATCAATAATCAATGGCCTTTACTCACCCCCAATATTAATGGTCTTAACTCACCTATAAAATAATACAGGCTAACAGAATGGATACGAAGAAAGAATGCATCCTTCTGCTACATACAAGAAACACATCTAAGTTTCTGCTACATACAAGAAACAAATCTAAGTTTCAAAGATAGACATTACTTCAGGTTAAAAGGTTGGGGAATATCTTCCAATCAAATATACACAAGAAGCAAACAGGCATGGCTATCCTAATATCTAAAAGTTAGACTTCAAACCAAAATTAATCGAAAGAGATGAAGATGCTCATTCAGTATTCATTGCAGGAGAAATCCTTCAACACAAAGTCTCAATTCTGAAAATTTATGCCCGGAATACAAAGGAACCCAGAGTAAACCAACTGCCAACATCAAACTGAAAGGAGATAAGCTTAAGGTGATTCCTCTAAAATCACGAACAAGACAAGGCTGCCCTCTCTCTCAATATCTCTTCAATATTGTACGTTAAGTTCTAGCTAAAGCTATAAGACAAGAAAAGGAGATAAAAGGGATCCATATTGGAAAGGAAGAAGTCAAACTATCACTATCTGAAGATGATATGATAGCTTAATAAGCAACCCAATAAACTCTACCAAGGAACTTCAATAGCTGATAAACACCTTCAGCAAACTAGCACGGTAAAAGATAAACTAAAAATAATCAGTAGCCCTACTTTTTTCAAACAACAATGAGATTGAGAAAGAAATCAGAGAAACATAATAGTTTACAATAGCCAGAAACAACTTAAAGTATCTTGGAGGAACACTTCCCAAACAAATGAAAGACCTATATAATAAAAATTTGTGGCTCTAAAGAAAGAAATTAAAGAAGATACCAGAATATGGATAGATCTCCCATGCTCTTGAATAAGTAGGATAAATATAGTAAAAATGACAATCTTGACAAAAGCAATCTAGAAATTCAATGCAATCTCCATTAAAAACCCACCACAATTCATCACTGACCTTGAAGGGATAATAATCAACATTTTATGGAAAAACAAAAGACCCAGCATAGCCAAAACAGCCCTGTACAATAAAAGAACTTCAAAGGCATCACCATCCCTAACTTTAAGCTCTACTACAGAGCTATACTCCTGAAAACAGCCTGGAATTGCCACAAAAACAAAACAAAACACAAACAAACAAACAAAAAAAACAGGTAGAACATGGAATGGATTTCAAAAACCTGATACAAACCCACATACGTATGAACACCTGATTTTCTACAAAACATATAAAACAATACCGTGGGATGAGGAAATCAACTTCAACAAATGGTGCTGACACATTTGGATGATGGTGTTTAGATGACTGCAGATAGACCCAAGTCTGTAGTCTCTAGGGGTGAATTATGAGAAAATATCTGTGTATTCATTCATTTTATTGTTCAAATCTATGATTCAGAACGCAATGACACTTCAGTATTGAGCAATCTTTTTGGCTTCCCGCATAAAACACCATCCACTTGTTAATGTTTATTCATTCAAATATGAAAACATGTCATTATGTATTCAATGATCACTGGTGTTTTGAGCCTCCTTATGGGAGGAAATTGTACCAGACCATCACATCATCTAATACTACACTTACATTTTTAACTGTTAAACTAGGAAATTAAATAATAATTCATCATTTAATTAACATATTTAAAAGACAGATTATGTTATGGACCATGAGTCCCTTTTGGAGACAAATTTTGGGAGTTGATGATATAACATCCTCTCATTACTTCATCATTTAGCTATGTGAGTAGATCATTAGATCAGCGATAGGTTTAAGACTTTGGTGCCACCTCGTCCATGTTAATCTAAAATGCCAACTAATTAATTATCAACATAATTTTTAAATAAATCATTATTCCAGGAAGAGATCAGTCTGTCGACTCCATGTGGCATTTAAGTATGCACCACCATGTCTTTATTCAATCATTTTTCAGTATATGTTAATTATTTAAATCAATAAAGATGCTGTTCTTCGTGACAGGAGCCTGGCCGTTTCTCCCTGGGAGTTAATCATGTGGCATTATTTAATTATCTAAGTACTACTGCCTTGACAATCACTGGAGTTTGGTTCCACCTAATGAAAGTTAAGTATGCAAGACTATCCAAATTATAAACTTCTTTGATTGTGTAAGGAATGATGGTATCATCAGTCATTTGGCTGCTGTGGGACTGACACAGCAGGAGATTGGTACCAGAAGCAGTGTCCAGAGAATGAGGGACACTGTGTTACCCATGATCACTGCTTACTTAATCGTAGATTTTTAACAATCGAATGATTACATGATTTAAAAAAAAAAAAAACTGTATTGTTTCGCATCATCAGTTTCTGCGAGATTTCTACAGAACTGACCCATGAAGTTCACAGTCACCTCCGATTTTGAAAATGGAATAACTGAATAATCTCCTGATCAGGGAATCTCATCTAATGAACACTGTTGGGCTGATAACATGACACAACACCAACAATACAGAACTTTAAGTAAGTAATGATTTCCAAACAAGTAAAAGACTTACATAATAAGAACTTTGTGGCTCTCAAGAAAGAAATTAAAGAAGATACCAGAAAATGGAAAGATCTCCCATGCTCTTGGATAGGTAGGATAAACATAATAAAAATGGCAATCTTGCCAAAAGCAATCTACAGATTCAACACAATCCCCATTAAAATCCCACCACATTTCTTCACCGACCATGAAAGGACATTAATCAACTTTATATGGAAAGACCCAGGATAGCCAAAACAACCCTATACAATAAAAGAACTTCAGGAGGCATCACGATTCCTCTACTACAGAGGTATAGTTCTGAAAACAGCCTTGTATTCGCATAAAAATTGACAGGTAGACCAATGGAATCAAATTGAAATTACTGATATTAACCCACAAACCTATGAACACCTGATTTTCGACAAAACAGCTATATTTTACAATGGGGCATGGACAGCATCTTCAACAAATGGTGCTGGCACAATAGGATGAGGTGGTGCAGAAAACGGCAGATAGAACCATGTCTGTTTCCATGCACAAAACTCAAGTCCAAATGGATCAAAGACCTCAACATCAATCCAGCCACATCGAACCTCTTAGAAGAGAAAGTAGAAGGTACCCTTGAACAAATTGGTATATGAGACTGCTTCCTGAACATAACTCCAGGGGCAAAGACACTGAGAGAAACAATTAATAAATGGGACTTCTTCAAACTTAGAAGCTTCTGTAAGGCAAAGGACAAAGTGGACAAGACCAAACGGCAGCCCACAGACTGGGAAAATATTTTCACCAATCCTATATCTGACAAAGGGCTGATCTCCAAAACATACAAAGAACTCAAGAAACTAGTCAACAAAACACCAAATAATCCTATTAAAAAATGGCATACAGAAGTGAAGAAAGAATTCTCAATAGAGGAAATCAAAACTGCTGAAAGACACTTAAGAAAATGCTCCACATCCTTAGCTATCAGGGAAATGCAAATCAAAAAACTTTAAGATACCATCTTACTCCTGCCAGAATGGCTAAAATTAGAAACACCAATGATGACTCATTTTGGAGATGATATGGAGAAAGGGGAACACTCCTCCAGTGCTGTTGGGAGTGCAAACTCATACAGCCATTTTGTGCATCAGTATGGCCGTTCCTCAGGCAAATGGGAATTAGTTTACCACAGGACCCAGCAATCCCCCTCTTAGGTACATACCGAAAGGATTCACGTCCATACAACAAAGACAACTGTTCAACTATGTTCATAGAAGCAGTATTTGTAATAGAAAGAACCTGGAAGCAACTTAGGTGCCCCTCAATTGAAAAATATTTAATGAAGATGTGGCTCATCTACACAATGGACTCTGCAGAAAAAAATAATGGTATCTTGAAATTCGCAGGCAAGTAGATGTCACTTGAGAAAACCACCCTGAATGAGGAAACTCAGTTACAAAAAGAGGAAAATAGTATGTACTCACTCATATATGGATTTTAGACCTAGATCAAATGATCACCAGCCTATAATTCACACCACCAGAGGACCTAGGATACAAGGTACATTCTAAGAGATTCATATAAAGTCTCTCACAGAATCGGGAAAAGACAAGTCCCCCAGAGCACAGGGGAAGTGGGGGGGGGACAGTGTATGTAGAGAGAAGTATGAGAAAATGAGAGGGAGGAAAGGAAAACATGTGCGAGTAGGAAGATTGAGCCCTGTTAGGAATAGAAGACAGGAGAGACAGACAGACAGACAAACAGACAGAGAGAGAGAGAGAGACAGAGAGAGAGAGAGAGACAGAGAGAGAGAGAGAAAACATAAAAGAGGGAGCCAATATTGGTTTGGAGATAAAATTGAACACAAAGTAAGGTCTAGAGAACTACAAGACTGCTCCCAACTAACAATTTGAGCTTCCATGGAAAGGCTATCATAAATGCCCTTCCTTGAGAGTGAGATCAACAACTAAATTCTCCATGGAGCTATCAACTAATGCCTGTTGAAAACAGGATCAAACACCCATACATAAACACTGAGTCGAACTAGAACCCAGATGCAGATGGAGAGGACAAGACCATGCGGCAGAAACACATAGACAGTTTACCTGAACAAGGAGGAGCTAAAGGCCACTAGACTGATAGCTGGGAAGGCAGCATGGGACTGACTCAGGCCTCCCTGAATATGGGTCTCAGCCAGAAGCATTGAGCAGTCTAAGAGACCTCAGACAGTGGAGCCAGGATGTATCCCTGGTGCGAACATATCCCCCATGGAGGGATACCTGCCTTAATCTAGAGACAGGAGAGAAGCCCTAGTCCCTACTTCACATGACCTGTCAAATCTACATGACCCCAACTGGATGGCATTCACCTACATATGGAATTGGGGTGGGGGATGGGAGGGGAGGGTGTTTAGAGTGCATGTGAGAGGGCAGAGAGTGTAAAAGTGAAGGAAGGTGGGAGGGAGGGAGAGGGAACTGGGATCGACATGTAAAGTAAAAATTAAATTAAAAAAAAATTCTTTGACTACAAAATTTAAGTTGAAGGACAAATTATTGCGGAAAAGGATTTCTATTTTTATTTCCACAGAAATTGAAAAGATATGGATTCCTTCCAGACTCATGTGGCTTGATCACGCCAGACCACCTGAAACAGAGTATAAGGTGATCCTACATTCAAAACAGCTGGAAAAAGCAGCCCTACAGACTACAGCCAGGATTTGTGAATCTTCTTCGAATCCCCCATGTCAGCGCCCCTTACCACAGGAAGTAGTTGGAAGGAACAACGCCCAAATTCCCAAATATTGTTTATAAATGTTTGTTTTCATTTAAGTTGACTTTGTTATATAAAATAAAATAATAATAAAAAAAAACCAATAGCATTTTGAAATTTCAGGGAAATAGAACTAAACTAGGCTATCCTGAGTGTGATAATTACCTAATTTACACATGCTACAAAGGATTATATTACTTATATATCATTTACTATTAACATATATCAGTAAGCATAAACAAATGGAGTAAAGGATGAAAAATAAAATACTATAAGCATAAAAAAAGAAAATTCCAGGTCATGCTGTAACACACACACACACACACACACACACACACACACACACACACATATATATATATATATATATATATATATATATGTATATATAAAATTAAGAAAAAGAGTGCCATTTTGAGCAAACACAAAATTAACTCCAAATGTGAATACTCCCTTAGCCTAGAGACAAGGATGAGGGCCCGCGCCAAGTCAAAATTCCTTGTCAGGTTTTGATGAATCCTCCTAAAGAACTCAGACTTCCAGAGAAATATATGTGGGATGGGATGGGGAGGTCACTGGGGGAGGGAGGGAGAGGGAACTAGGAATGATATGCAAAATAAGATCTGTCTATTCATTTCTTAACAACAGAAGTTAAGTTATTATAATGGCAAAAAAAATGGTAATTACTCTGCATGTATCTGACCTAAATGTTAGATGTGCAGGGCAAAGCTTCTGGAAGGCACTGGACTAACTGAACCTCTCCTTCTTTGGTAACTTGCCATCCCTGTGCACCAAAAGCATAATGGAGCTGACTTCAAAGAATTTATTCACCTTGCTGCATAATCGAAAGCCTTTCCACAGATGCAGCCCACAAGGAAAAGTATTCCTGGGCCACCCCCTGGTTAGGGAAGCTCCTAGGACCACAATAGACCTAACATAACACTGAATTTGACAGCACATTCAAGCCCAGCGTCCTCCTGGAAGACCTGCAAAACAGACATTCATGACTGCCCATACCACCCTCTGAATCCACTCACTCACCATGCTGCAGCTTTTGTTCTCTTCCATTCCCCAGCAGCACTCACAGAGCAGCAATCAATCCTCTGGTGCCTGCTCCAGGAAGACTCCTTCCAGACCTGAGAGTGGTGGGTTGGCTCAGTGTACCAGATTGGCTAGTGAGGCTTGATTGACAAGAGCTCTTCCTCAAGGGTTAGAGTGTTTTTAAAGACACACCAGGCCCTGCACCTCCTTTGGCCCTGGCTTTTACTCTAGACCTAGACATTTCAGAGATCTGCACAAATAGGAACTTATTTGGTTTTTGGGTTTTTTTTTTTTTTTTTTTTTTTTTTTTTTGGCAGAATTCCCCTGTGTGGCTCCTGCCATCCTATTCCTTGCTTAGTAAAGTACGCTGGTGAATTCCTTATTAATTATTAATATTAATCATGTTGTTGTTTTCTAATAGTTTTTTTCATTAACTGTCTAATATTTATTGCTACATTTATTTATTTATTTATTTATTTTTATTTTTGAGACAGAGTTTCCCTTTGTGACCCTACTGTCCTGGAACTTACTCTGTAGACCAGGCTGACCTCTAAATCAGAGAGATCCACTTGCATCTACTTCCTCAGTGTTGGAACCAAAGGCAAAAGCCAACACTGCATAGTCAGACATTAATTTCAATGTCACTTTCCCATGTCATCAGTAGACGACCCAGCTCTGTTCCTGCAGAGGGGAATTTCAAACTCTTTTTCTCTCTCCATGAAATGTGCAGAGCTTGCAAAGACCATTACACAATTCAGACTGAAACTATTCTCTTCTTCAACCATAAACATATATAAACAAAAAACAAACTTGCTTTAAGAATAGAATGTGGAGCCATGCAGTGGTTAGCCATAGAGGACAGGCCGTGGTGGAATACACCTTTAATCCTAGCACTTGGGAGAAATAATCAGGTGCATGTCTGTAATTTCATGGCCACCCCAGGCTACACCACATTGATCCAGTCTAAAAGAGAAAGAGAGACAAGTGGTGGCTCATTCCTTTATCCCTGAAATTGGGAGGTAGATATGGATGGGAGGAGAAAGAAATATAAGGAGGAAGAAGACAAAAGCTCATTGTTTTCTGAGGGAAGACTCCTAGTATCAGAATTTTCCACCCCTTTGGTATGAGTACTTCAGTAGAAATAAGAGATAGGGCTTGACTGCTCTGCTTCTCTGATCTTTCATCATTAATTGCATATCTGAATCCATGTTTTGATTATTAAGAACAACTAGAAGTAGCTTTACAATTTCCAGTGCAGTGTGTCAAATCTAAACTATAGTGTACAAGACTAGAATTTATGTTAATAATATTGATAGTACTAATCTTTACCACTTTATCAAGTTTATTGCTATATTATGTATGTATGAGTTTGAGAGAAAATGGTTTGTATAAGTATACAGGTTATGGGATGTAGATAATGATGTGAAGTTGAGTGTATGTATCTGAACTCTGGTCATCCCCAAAAGATGTGCTGAGTCTCTTGCCAAGATACACAACATGTTTTATCTGATGAACCAAAACTCTTCCACAGATTAACAATAAAACCAAAATAAATAAAGAATTATATAATGGTTTTCAGAACATGAAGTATCAGAATTTAAGATCCTATTCATGGTAAGTTTGTAACATGAAATGAATACAATCCAATGACAATGAACAACAATTAATAACAAAATGGAGATTACAAAGGCACAGGAAATTTTTTTTTGGAAATACTCAGAATGCTCAATGGAATTATGAAAACACAGTACACAAACTAACATAATATGACTTTTATACTTAACACAGAGCAACAACAATCAAAATGGGTATAATATGTGTAAAAGAATAAAAGAGATAGAGAGAATAACCCAAGAGCAAAGGTCAAAAAATGTCAACTATTAACATAAAGTACAAAAGAAACTTAGCCAAGAAAAGTGTGATCTTGACCAATGTTATCCAAATATCTATGAATCCATGTGTACAGAGATTAAATAAACACAGACTTCAACACTCCAATTAAATCAAATAAAGTGACCCTTAGACACTTTTGACCCTGTAGCTATGGATATCTATTCCAAAGACAGGATGTCCCTGTTCTCGAGCTCTCCATGCAAAAGGAGCTGACCTTCTGCTATGGCTCTGTAGACCTTTATACCCCTTTATTGTTTCAGGTAAACCTAGCCGCACTGATGCTCACTCCACAAAAAACATGGGAGAATAATTTAAAATCAACTTCCTGCCAAGTGGTTTATGGCCCAAGGTGAAGATCCTGACCTAACTCCCTACACAAAACCATACACACCTGAGATATCTCTGCAGAATAGAGACTCATTTTATACACCGGAATTGAACATCAGTTAACACAGTATTGTAACTCTTGGTAGCAGAGAGTTAAGAACATTATAATCTTGTATTGCTGAGAGACATCCTCATCACCATTTTTTACTACTTTCTAAAATATTTATAAGGCAAACCTGAAAGTGGAATGGAATATTCAGAACTTCAAGAAATCAGACCTACAGTTATCCAGCATCAGCCCCCACTGCACACCAACAGCATTGCATGCATATGCACACTGGACAGTTATATAATAAGCAACACGCCCACCAATGCCAGGGCTGCAGAGTCTCCTCCAAACCAAGAAACACATGGAGAAGAAGGCTCAGAGGACAAGGGTAACTGCCCAGGTCACCACATGGACCAAAAGAACCCCAGTCTCTCTCATGGTCCATACAAATTTTGCAGAAATGACATTCTGAGCAGACCTGCTTTGAAAACCCTACACTCAGAATAGTGTAACCTGTTTTCTTCCTTACAACGCAATAGAGCATAAGGAAAAGAGAATCATGGAAAGAAGACTTCTCAGAGTCCAGCATTGGCTGGGACCACCCAGTTGGACCTAAAATTTTGCAGCCCACTACCAGAGAATCAGAAATCAATGACTCAGATTGCATAGTCCTTGTAGCTCTGCACTACCCACCTAGCAGATAGCGGCCTAATCCAGAAAGTTTGTGTTTTAGTATACATTCTTCTACTGTCCTGGAAGTCAAGCAGCTCATTATTACAATCACAGTGTACCTTGTGTGCACATTTTGTTACACACTCATTGTTACTGGCCAGTAACCATTGATCTCATAGCTGGGAAATACTGCAGCCAATGTATGACACCTTCTAATATTCACTGTGTTTAATGTGAAACTCCTGTTTAAGGAAAGCAGGCTGTGAATTAGAGAACACTGAGTAATCATGGCAGGGATTGTGGGCAGAAAAGTGTATGTGGATATGATGTAGTTATGATCTGAAAAAAATATTTTGAAAAGCTGAAAATAGCTTCATGTCCATGTGCTCGAGAGACTAGGGGTTTCATTTAGAGCACTCCAAGTATATCTCAAACATTTTCTCTCACACTGTACATCCAAATGAACAACAAAACAATAATAGTCCTGTTACATAGTCCACAAGAGTTCACCCAGACTGGTTTTGGCTAAATACTGTAATTATAGCAATTTTTATACATGATAAGGTCTCTCCTCTATCCTAAGCCTTGGTCACTCTCATCTGCAGATTTCAAAAACTGCCCTCCGAGACAATGATGGATTTTCTAGGAATGATTATCTAATTCCACATTGCTCACCTCAACTAATTCTGAAGGAGGAAATTTCAGCTTCCATCCTGCCTCTCCCTTTCTGCACTGTGACTCCACCAGTATCCAAGTGGGACATGACCTCAATCATTGCACAAATCCCTCTTCATTTATAAGACCCCACAATAATCAGAGATCTTGGGAGTTCACTCATTCTCTGGTGTATTTTCCTTCTCCCTGACCAGGCAAGGGCCTAACTGGAACGACGTATAGGATTTTCTTCCCAGCACTGTACAGGAGAAGCAGGATTCATAGTTCAAAACAATTCTCAATTACACAGCATAACACAAGCCACAGTTAGAAGACACTTTGCTCTACACAGAAATCAATAATCTGCATCACTTGAGAAAAGGAAGGAAATAAGTAAAATCTAAGAAACATAGGAGTGCAGCAAAATAGAGATTAAAAACAGTAATATGTTTAAAGAAGACATTTAAAAAGGTACCAAAACCTGGGTCATGGTGGCAAAAGAATTTAATGCTGGTGCTCAGGAGGCAGATGGAAGCTTATCTCTGTGAGTTCAAGACCAACCTGTTCCACAACATATAGTTGTGGGACAGGCAGCAGAGCCAAAATGAAATGGGGGTCTATAAAAACAAATAAATAAAAACCAGGAAAAAATAAAAAAAAAAATCAATGATACAAAGAGTTGGTTTTTCGAGAATATTAACAAGGTAGAGAAACCTTTATTCAAACTAACCAAAAAGCATAAAGAAAAAAATGGAAATTAACAAAATCAGAAACAAAAAGTAGTACATAACAATAGACACTGAGGAAATGCAGACATTTGTAAGGTCATATTTTGAAAACATATAATCCACAAGATTTGAAAATTCAAAGGATATGGACAAATTTCTGGATAACTATTACTTACCAGAATTAAATCAAGAATAGACAAGCAACTTAAATTGACCTATAACAACTAACAAAGTAGGAGTAATAATGAAAAGCCTTCCAACATAAAAATCCCAGAGCCAGATGTCTTCTTCAGTGAAGAATTCTACCAAAAATTCATGGAAGAGCTATATTAATAATCCTGAAATTGCTCCACACAATAGAAAAGAAGGTTCATTAACAAACTCTTTTTATGAGGCTACAATCACCTCGATACCCATCCACACAAAGACATAAATAAGAGAGAAATTACAGACCAATATCCCTCATGCACATTGATGCAAAAATACTCAAGAAAATATGGGAAAACTGAATCCAAAAATATGTCAGATAAATCATCTACCATGATCAAGTAGGCTTCATCTCTGGCTTGCAGGGATTGTTTGACATATGAAAATATATCAAATATACCACTACATAAACAAACTGAAAATGAAAAGTCACATGATCATCTCCCTAGATGCAGAAAAACCTTTTGACAAAATTCAACATACTTCCATGTTAAAGGTCTTGGGGAGATAAGGATTTTATGTAAACATAATAAAAACAATATATAGTAAACCCATAGCAAATATCAAGCTGAATGTAGAGAAGCTTAAGGTGATTCCTCTAAAATCAGGAAAAAGACTAGGCTGCCCTATCTCTCAATATCTCTTCATTATTGTAATTGAAGGGCTAGCTAAAGAAATAAGAAAAGAAAAGGAGTTCAAGGAGGTGCAAACTGGTAAGGAAGAACTCAAACTTTCTCCATTTTCAGATGATATGATAGTTTACATGAGCAACAAAAAAATTCTACCAGTGTTCTCCTACAGCTGAAAAATACATTCAGTAAAGTATGTGGATTCAAGTTTAAATAAAAATAAAGTCTGTGGCCATTACATATTCAGTCAACAAAGGGGTTGTTAAAGAAATCAGAGAAACATCACCCTTCACAATAAACATACAAACAACATAAAGTATCTTGGGGTAACACTTACCAAGGAAGTGAAAGACCTATATAATAAGAATTTTTGTCTTTAAAGAAAATAGCAGAAAATGTAAAGATGTCCCAATCTCATGGATAGGTAGAAAAAAACAAAGAAAAATGTCAATCTTACCAACAGCGATCTACATATTCAATGCAATCGCCATTAAAATCCCAGCACAATCTTTCACTGACCTTGAAAGGATAATAATCTACTTCATATTGAAAACCAAAAGAACCCGAATAGCCAAAACCACCTGTATAATAAAGGAACTTCATGAGGGATCATTATCCCTGACTTTAAGATCTACTACAGAGCTATAGTCCTGAAAACAGCCTGGTATTAGCACAAAAATAGACAAGTACCTCAATGAAATCGAATAGAAAATCCTGATATTAACCCACACACATACTAATAAAACAGCTAAAAGTATACAATGGGATGAGGAAAGCATCTTCAAAAAATGCTGAGTAAGGTTTTCCGCCCGCTGTTGGTCTTGTCCGGCAGCTGTGCCAGCACCAATTAATATATAGAGACTCTGTATTTGATATAACGCTGTTGGCCAGGTACTAGTTTCTTATCAACTAGCTATGTCCTAAGTATTAGCCCATTTCTGTTGATCTATGTATTTTCACGTGGTCTCTTATTACCGGGGAAGAGGGCGGGAATCTCGTCACCCCCATCCTGCTACCTCCTTCCTCCTTCCTCTTTCCTCCTTGTCTCCTAGTCCCACCTATCTAGCTTTCCTATTGTCAAACAGTGCTTTATTCATTAACCAGTATGAGAAACATATTTTCAGAATGACATCTCCCATGAAAACGGTGCTGGTACAACTGGATGATGGAACAAACTGCAGCCCACAAACTGGGATTTTCACCAATCCTATATCTAACAAAGGGCTGATCTCCAAAATATACAAAGAACTCAAGAAACTAGTCAACAAACACCAAATAACTCTATTAAAATGGGCTACAGAACTGAATAGGTAAATCTCCATAGAGGAAATAAAAAATGATTTAAGACACTTATGAAAGTATTCAACATCCTTAGCTGTCAAGGAAATGCCAACTAAAACAACTTTGAGATACCATCTTACTTCTGTCAGAATTGCTAAAATTAGAAACAGCAATGCCAACTTATGCTTGAGAGGATGTGCAGAAATGGGTACACTCCTCCACTTCAGGTGGAACTGCAAACTTGTACAGCCATTTTGGAGACTAGCATGGCAGTTTCTCAGGACAATGGGAATCAGTCTATCACAAGACCCAGTAATCTCCTGCTTAAGTACATACCCAAATGATCCCAATCCATGCAACCAAGACTTGTACTCACATATGTTCATAGCAATATTATTTTTAATAGCAAGAACCTGGAATCAACTTAGATGCCCCTCAACTGAAGTATAAATAAAGAAGATTTGCCACATTTACAAAATGGAATACTACTCTGTGGGGGTGGGCAGAAACAATGGAATCTTGAAACTCACAGACAAGTGGATGGAACTTGAAGAAACCATCCTGAACGAGGTACCCCAATCACAGAAAGAGAAACATGGTATGTATTCACTCATATGTGGATTTTAGACATATTGCAAAGGCTCACCAGCCTACAAATCAAACTGCCAGAGAAACTAGGATAGAAGGAGGATTCTAACAGTTTTACATAAGGACACTCACAGAAGCAGGAAGGGACAAGATCCTCAGAGCATATGGGTGGGTATTTGTGTTTAGTGAGTAGAGAGGGAACTAGCACAAGGATAATGGGAGGAGAGTAAAGATTTTGGGTCTAGGAACATTTGGTCAGGGGAGGAATAGACTTGAGAAGAGAAGAGAAGAGAAGAGAAGAGAAGAGAAGAGAAGAGAAGAGAGGAGGGAGAAGAGAAGAGAGGAGAACAGAGGAGAGAAAAGAGAGAAAGAGACTATAAAAGAGGGAGCCATTATAGGTTAGAAGAGGAAATAGAACCTAGAGAAATGTACAGATCCCTACAATAATGACACCAACTAACAATTTGAGCAACAGTATAAAGGCTAACATAAATTCCCTTCCTGGCAATGAGATCAATGACTAACTTATCCACCATCATTGAGATCTCATCTGTAGCTGATGGAAACAGAAGCATAAATGCACAACTAAACACTGAGCCAAACTGGAAACCTTATGCAGAGAGGGAGGACAAGACCACATTGCAGAAACCCAAAGACACAGCTGATTTGAACAAGGAGGAGCTAATGGGGCCCCAGACTTATAGCTGGGAATCCAACATGGGACTGATACAGACCCCTGAACATGGGTCTCAGCTAAAAGTCCTGTGCAGTCTAAGGGTCTTCAGAGAGTGGGACCAGGAAGTATCCCTGTTGCAAAAAGGACATTGGGGGAAAATCCCCATGGAGGGATACTCCATTAACCTTGAGACAGGAGAGACATTTTAGTGTCTACTTAAAATGACTTGAAGGATTTAGATGACCCCTCCTGGAAGGCATCCACGTACGTGTGTAGTGTTGGTTGGATGGGAGGAGAGAGTGGCTGGGGGCCCGGGAAGTTGGGAAGGGAAGAAGGAGGGTGGGATTAAGTTGGAGGGAACTGGTTTGATAAGTATAATAAAAAAATTTACAAATTAAAAACATTAAAAAGATACCAATGTAATTTTCAAAAAACAAACTTAACATAATTTAATAATTTAAAATTTTTACCTCTATTGACTTTGAAATATCACACCTCCACAGAGAGAACATCATTTCCAGCACAAGTTCTAATAGATCTTAATAATAAAAACTCACAGTAATCTAACAGGGAGGGGAAGGTGAAAACTGAAGGATCACAGTTTCAAGGCATCTGGCTACTAGATTTGTTATCTCTACCTATTCTCAGACAAGTGATGTGTTGCTGTCCTCACAACTGCCTCCTCAGATTGACTGCTATCGCTTCGATCCCTCAGACTAACTTCTCAAACAACATCATCTCACTGCATGCTCTTCTCTCTCCTCTACCTTATCTTCCTCTCTCTGTCCAGCCATGTCACTCCTATCTCCACATCCCTGCTGCTGGGATTAAAGGCCTGATTCCCATATCCTAGGACCACCTTAGTTTGAGCTGTTTTTCTTTTAGGCAGACTTAGTATGTGTCTAACTAGTGACATAGTGTGTGTGTCTAACTACTGATTTAATGTGTGTGGATAACTAGTGACCTAGTGTTGGTAGCTAACTAGTGCCTTAGGTGTGTAGTTGACTAAATGCATAGAAATACATAGGTGAATGGCTAACTACTATCTCAGTGTGTGTGTGGCTGACTATTTTCTTGGTGTTTGTGACTAGCTAGTAAATTAGATGTGTGGCTGACTAGTCACTTAGAATGGTTGGGTAAGTAGTGATATATTGTGTGTAGCTAACTAGAGACATAGTAACTGTGGCTAACTAGTAACCTAGCTTTGTGGCTAACTAGTGACTTTGTCAATGTGGTTAATTACTACTTAGGCATGTAGGTAAATAGTAACTTAGGTGTGTGATTAACTACTGTCTTAGAGTGTGGCTAAGCACTGCTTTATTTGTGTGATGGACTTATGGCTTATTTTTTGTGGCAAACTAGTGACATAGGTATGGGGCTGACTTTTGATTTAGGTGTTTGTCTAACTAATGACTTCATGTGTGTGGCTAAATAGTGAGTTAAGTATGTGGCTAACAAGTGGCATGGTGTGTGTGGGTACTAGTGAGGTAGTATGTGTGGCTAACTAGTGGGTTAGTTTGTGGCTAACTAGTGACTTACACTTAACTACATGTGTAACTAAATAGTGACTCCGCTTAGTAATCCGATTATTAGGAACTAGCAGCCATTTGACCCCCCCAACCTGATGATGGGCATGTCCTCATGGCCATGCCATCGCTAAGTCAGCTTTTCCTGACAGCTCAAGCTTTACCTGGCTGCCAGAGGACTCACTTACACATGTGCAAGCCTCACCTTTTAAAGCAAGTACCCCACACCCCTCTCTGTCTCTCTCCTGCTTTCAGTTGGCCAACGGCTACCCCTCTTTCTCTCCCTTCTCTCAACAAACTCCACATGGGCGCTGAGTCTTGTGTTTGTGTTTTTTTAGGCATTAGCTGCATAGCAAAAGAACAACATAGTTGCTGAAACCCAGGCAGGCTCTCCTTGAGTGTCACTGGCAGCTGTTTGGTGTTGGGCCTCCAGCCAGAGTTACTCGGGATCCTGTTTCTGATACCATTAGTCTGCCTCCCTTCCCCCTACACCCCCCCAGTTCAATGGAAATATCACCCCACACAGGCTTCAATTAGGCAATTAAATTTTAACCCATTTCCTTAAGGTCCGGTGCATTCCTCCCGGGTGGAAGACATACTGCCTGGGGCAGGATATCTGCTCTGCTCTGGGACTGTTGAGTCCTTCAGGCTTCTGTTGGTCCTGGCAATGTTTTCGGGCTGACGATCTTTGAATAAACCTCTGCCATTCTTGCTTATCGTGTGGCCACACTCTTGGGCTTGAGAGTTTCAAGACTGCATGGTCACTTTCCTCTCTACACAGAGGAATAAACCAACTAAGGAAATATCTCCCACCACTCCACTGGGATGCCTGATAGAAAATTTAAAACCCTTTCACTTAATGCCACTAGTTAAGGCACCCAGACTTATTTACCTTTGTACTGAAAAGTGGCCTAGATATCCCCTAGGAAATTTGAGTTGGTCGCGTAACGGCTCTCTAGATCCAGATATTTTACAGGATCATTCAAATTACTGCCAGCAAACAGGTAGATGTAAGGAGTTTTTTCTATCTCTCTGCTAAACAATCTCTTACGCTCAACTTGGTTCTATTTTCTTTCCACCACTCTAAAACTCTCCTGCCCGCCGCAGCTGCAGCTTCTCTCAGGGCAGTAGGCTGGGCTGAGGCAGCATCTACTCAAGAAAAAATTGAATCTCAAAATTTTATGAATTCTGCCAGCTGTTGGGGATATGTTTATGGCAGCTGCCGTTTTGACAACGTGGCCTAGCCTCACCCCCCCATGGTTCTTCCCTCTGCTACACCAGCCACCTAGGCAGAGGGAGTCTAGCCAGCTTCTGCCGCCAACAGAACCTGTAATTCATTTATCTTTTGCTTTTATTCTTTTCTTTGCTTTATTCTTTATTCTTTGTCTCTAATTTCTTTTTTCACTATGTCATACATAGCTTCACATTCTAGTCCTTCTCAATTTTACACAGTCCTGTTTAATATATCTGTGCATTTAACTTAAATTTAACTTTATGTAAATGTAAGCTAACTTCATACAACTTAAATTCAATTGTACTACGCCTCAAATATTTCTAAATTGCTATGTGGTTTTGAATGTTGGTAAACATTTAAGGTCATAAATGTCTATTTCAAGCTTACAAAATATTTATGCCACCCAGTCTTTCCTGTGAGCTGTTTGTTAATGGTAAGCCTCTATTATCTGAGGGATAATCTACCTCTTTGTCCTCTATGGTTATAATTGTAACCTACTAAGTAAAAACAAGTTACAGTCAGGCTGCAGGGCCCTGAGTAAAATATCACTCCACAGCTGCTCAGCTTGGATCCAGCTTTCAAAACAGATTAATTACAGGTATATTTTGTATAGTAAGGTATGCTAAACAGTCAGACAGCCCTCAAATGCTCAGAAATCTAGAGAATATGGCATTTAAAATGTCTCATCAAAAAGCTTTTTTAACAGAGAGACAGGCCAGCTTCTGGCACCACCCATTTCCTCCAAGATGACTGATAGACAATGAAAGAATCTCCACCCACAAAAGTGGAAATGCTAGCCACTGAGCAATACTGCCTTTCATTTCATCCCTCACAAACTGTACACCTAAATACTGTGGTCTTTGTTCAAACACATGACAGATTAAAACATGCCTGGAAATAAAAAATCACTCCCCTTACTACAGTCATGTACTTTTTTCATAGTGGTGAATTCAGCACCTGGTTGCTTACCCTGAATCCTCCTGCAGTGTAAACAATTTTCCTTATTCTGCACTGAAGGCAGAAGCAATGCTCCACTTGCAAATGCTTTTCCTGTGACTGCACTGGATAGTTGGCTACTTGACTCTACCGGAAAATTTAAATCTCTTAGGTGTTACAGTAATTTTAGAAATTTGAAGGTATAGTACAGAAGACAGCAAGGCCATTGTTTGGAGAGCAACAGACTGCAACCAATGCCACTTGCATCAACATAAGGGATTGTCTCATAAACATTCTTCTAACAGGATGCAAATGCATCTGTTGTAGCATTAATATGCCTTCCCAGGAGAAATCACTTCGCTCACAGAAGAGATCCATAAAGACAAATATTTCTAACATAACATGTATCTATCTTCAAAGCCACAGAGAAACTCTCAAAAAACAAAAATTCTTGTGGAATATGTTTGTGTTTATACACAGCAATAAAAAAATCTTAACTAATGCATATTAGGTGATTATGTTCTTTAAATACTCAGGGTGCATTAATTCATCTCAGATGAATGAAGACTCAGTAGATTTGTGTGATCAAAATTTTCCAAGATTATATTGAGCTGGCACATGGCATACAGGGTTAGGTCATGAAAATTGCATTTATCACATTTAATGTTGCCTGTACTACCCTGTGCTCTGAAGAAATTAATTCAAATCCTTTAGGATGAGGCTTTGGGTGTTCTTCAGAAGCAAATACAGATAATTTACTGATGGTTTACGAAACCCTGTGGCGGGTATTGGGGACTGAAAATAAAGAGAGGAATATAAAAGAATTGAGTTCATTTAAGAACTTTGATTTTGCTGTCGACACTGTACATAAAGGTGGCAGACAGAAGTAACACGAGCAATTTCCTGTTTTCCATTGGTGGGAATTAGCAGTGTGTAGCCTGTAATCAATTTTAGATGATGTACAAAATGCTTGATTTGCAATGTCTTGGTGTCCACAGACAAGTATAATCAATAATCTGGATAATCGAAAGATATTATCATGGAAAAAATCTACTTTCACCTCACACATCCACTTCCTCTCCTCGGAGTGGATGGAGAATTCTGAGACTTAATCCTCAATCCCCTGCTTCTAACTTTTATACCTCTCTAGGGCTGGGATTAAAGGTGTGACCTCTTTGAGCTCCAGACAATATTCAGGTCATACCTTGAAAACCTATACTCCACAAAATTTGAGAATTCAAAGGAAATGAACAAATTTCTTGATAATTATCAGCAAAATAAAATCAAGAACAACAACTAAAATAGAACTAGAAAGACCTAACGAAGTAGAAGCAGTCATCAAAGGCCTTGCAACACACACACAGACACTGACACACACACTGACACACACACTGACACGCACACACTGACACACACACAGACACACAAAAAAGACCAGGGCCAGATGGCTTTAGTCCAGAATTCTACTGGAAAATCAAGGAAGAGCTCAATCTCATACTCCTCAAATTGTTCCACACAATAGATCAGAAGGTTCATTGCCAAACTATTTTTAGCAGGCCACAATCACCTTGGTATCCAGGCCACACAAAGACACTACTAGGAATAAAAACTACAGACCAATATCCCTAATGCATATTGATGCAAAAATACTCAATAAAATACTGGCAAAACGAATCCAAGCATACATCATAGAAATCACACACCATGACAAAGTAGGCTTCATCACTGGTATGCAGGCGTTGTTTAACATTCGAAAATCTATCAAGGTGATCCACCTTATAAACAAACTGAAAAAGAAAACCACCCGATAATATCCTTAGATTCTGAAAAACCCTTCAGCAAAAATCAACACCCTTTCACGAAAAAGGCCTTGGAGAGATCAGGGGTAACAGGAACATCCTTAAACATAATAAGAGCACTATTCAGACAATATCAAATTGAATGGAGGGAAGTTTAAGGGGTTTCTCTAAAATCAGGAACAAGACAAGGCTGTCATCTCATTCCATATCTCCAATATTGTACTTGAAGTACTAGCTAAAGCAATAAGAAAACAATAGTAGATAATGGAGACACAAAATGGAAATGAAGAAATCAAACTTTCTCTATATGCGGATGATATGATAATTTACAAAATTGAACCCCCACCAAAAAAAAAAAAAAAAAACAAAAACAAACAAACAAACAAAAAACCATCTTCTACCAGGGAACACCTGAGGCTTATAAACACCTTCAGCAAACTTGCAGGATACAATATATTCTCAGAAAAGATGAGTAGCCCTACTTTATTCAGACAACAAAGGGGCGGAGAAAGAAATCTGAGAAATATCAACATTTACAATAGCCACAAACAACATACAGTATCTTGTGGTAATGCTTACCAATAAGCAAATGACCTAATAATAAGAACATTGTGGCTTTAAAGAAAGAAATTCAAGAAGATAGCAGAAAATGGAAAGGTCTCCCATGCACTTGGATAGATAGGATGAACATAGTAAAAATGGCAATATTGTCGAAATCAATCCATAGATACTATACCATCCCCATTAAAATCCCAGCACAATTCTTCACGAACCTTGAAAGGATAATAATAATGGACATTATATGGAAAACAAGAGAACCAGGATAGGCAAAAAAAATCCTGTACAATAAAGGAAGTTCAGGAGGCATCACCATTCCCAACTTTAAGCTCTACTATAGAGCAATACTCTTGAAAATGGCCTGGTATTGGCAACAAAATAGAGCAGTAGACCAACGGAATTGAATAGAAAACCTGATATTAACGCACACACCTTCGAACACCTGATTTTTGACAAAACAGTTAAAACTATACAATGGGAGGAGTTAATCATCTTCAACAAATATTGCTGGCACAACTGGATGATGGTGTGCAGAACTGCAGATAGAACCATGTCTATCGCTATGTACAAACCTCAAGTCAAACGGATAAAACACATCGTGATAAATCCTGCCACACTGAACCTCTTAGAAGATAAAGTGGGAGCTACCCTTGAACAAATTGGTATAGAAGACCCCGTCCAAAACTTAATTCCAGTCACTGAGATTGACAATTAGTAAATGGGACCTCCTCAAACTTAGAAGCTTCTATAAAGCAAAGGACACAGTTGACTAGACCAAATGGCAGCCCACAGACTGGGAAGAGATTTTCACCAATCCTACATCTGACAGAGGGCTGATCTCCAAAATATACCAAAAAAAAAAAAAAAGCAAGAAAATAGCCATCAAATCACCAAATAACCCAATTAAAAAACGGGGTACAGAAAGGAAAAGTATTCTCAATGGAGGAATTCAAAATGGCCGAAACACAAGACAGAAAGTGATCAACATCCTTAACTATCAGTGAAATGCAAATCAAAAGAACTTTGAGATACCATCGTACTCCTCCCAGAATGGCTAAAATTCAGAACACCAATGACAAGTTGTGCTGGAGAGGATGTGGAGAAAGGGGAACACTCCTTCTCTGCTGGTGAGAGTACAAACTTACACAGCCATTTTGGAGGTCAGTGTGGCAGTTCCTCAGGAAATTGGGAATCAGTCTACAACAGGACCCGCTGATCCCTCTCTTAGTCACATACCCAAAGTATCCACATCCATGTAACAAAGAAATGTGCTCCACTGTGTTCATGGCTGCATTATTTGTAACAGCAAGAACGTGGATGCAACCTAGATGCCCCTCAACTGAAGAATGGATAAAGAAGATATGATGGCACATCTACACAATGGAATACTACTCTGTGTGGGGAAAAAAAAAAAAAACAATGGAATCTTGAAATTCTCAGGCAAGTGGATGGAACTTGAAGAAAACATCCTGAAAGAAGTCACACAGTCACAAAAAGAAGGACATGCTATGTACTTGCTCACATATGGATTTTAGACATAGAGCAAAGGATCACCAGCATATAATTGACAACACCAGATAAACTGATACACAAGGAAGATCTAAGAGATTCATATAAGGTCCCTCAATGAAGGTGGAAACAAAAAATTCTCCAGAGCACAAGGGGATTGGGGAGCCGTTAGTGGGGTGGGGACTAGGAGAAATAGAAGGGGAGGACTGGAAACCATGTGGGATTAGGAAGACTGAGTCATCAGAGGAATAGAAAAGAGAAAAGAGAAAGAGAAAGAGAGAGACCATAATAGGGGGAGCCATTATAGGATTGAAGAGAAAACTGAACCTAAAGAAATGTCCAAATACCTACGAGAATGACCCCAGTTAAAAATCTGCACAACAGTGTAAAGGCTACCATAAATGCCCTTCCCTGATAATGAGATCAACAACTAATTTATCCAACACCATGGAGCCCTCATCTAGTAACTGATGGAAGCATAAGCAAACACCCACAAATAAACACTGAGCCAACTGGAATCCAGATGCAGGCAGGGAGGAAAAGGCCAGGCTGCAGAAACACATAAGGATTGTTTACCGGAACTGTCTATGTGGGAATCTATGGAGATTCCCACATGGGCGTCATCAGTATACTTGCTATTATCTTTTTCATACTTTGATGGGTTAAACCCTATGGGGATATCCACCTCTAGACCGGCTTCCTATTTAATACTGTAAATTCATTTCTGTTTTTCCATATTTTACTTATCTTTAAGAAAATGTGTTTTGAAGGGCATGTGTGTGGTATGTGTGTATGTAGATTGAGGTAACAGCAAGCACTTCCAGAAACCAGAAATGAATGTCAGATATCTGGAAAGAGGTCCAAGTGTTTCTGCCCATTAAGATCAAACACTGTTCCCCAGAGAAGTTATGATGCACCCTCATTCGCTGAGCCATCCATCATTCCAAGTGTTTCTCTCAGACTTTATGATGAGATTACATGAAGCTGAGGTATAAAAATCCAAAGAGTGTGGCGTGTTCGGTTAGTATCTGTCTGAAAGTTCTAAGACGCAGAAGGTGTAGAGACAAAGAGACACAAGAGTATGCAAACACAGTGAGCGCAGTGCACAAGTCTGGAATAGTCAAGGGAAAACCTGAGTAAATTAAAAGTCTGCAACACACTCTCTCATGCAAAAGCATTTTTTATTGAGCTTATTGGAAACTGTAATGTTAAGGATGGTGGGTGGGGCAAGTAATATCCAGCTTAAATGCCTCTCATAACCACAGAAAGACAGATCTCAGTTGAAAAGGGAGAGGACCGTACTCTCAACAACAGTTCTTTCTACAGTCAATGTTACTCTTCAAAAAGGAAATATATGTGCACATATTACAAACCTTTATGTAAGTCAGACAAAGAAAAGGTGGAGGCAGTGACATGGAACACATTTCATCCAGTCCATGGTGCTCTTTGTACTATGCTCTGCCTTTATCCCCTCCCCTGTGTCTCTGAACACTCACACACTGATGGTGGTGGGGTCAGTGCACAGTGTTCTCAAATCTCTTTTCCTATCTGAGGTTGGGTCTTCACCGTTGGCCCTGAGCAGATGAGCAGGCCCTGATTGTCCATGTCAAAGCTTCTCTCTCTCTCTCTCCTCTGATTCCTTGGGATGGCATTGTCTCCAAGTATATCCAAAATACCTTGAATAGACAAGATCTGTGTCTCTTTAAAGAGTCACTGGAGTCCTTGCTTTCCTTTCTCAGGCCAGCAATAATCTCTCATCCTTTATTCCCAACATGAACATAGGGAGGCCTCCTGGTCATAGACACAGAAGCGCCTGCAATCTAGACACTTCTTACTCACAAAGTAGAACTCCTTTGGCTGTCTTATTGCTCTAAGAGTGTCCATGAGCTCAGAACAAAATTGGACAAATCTGTCTGGCAAGACATCACCAGTGTCATCATACACTTCATCAGGGGCAGGTTACATCTCCAAGGTGAGCTGTGTCAGGTTGGCAGTGTGCTGAAGCAGCTTCTTAAGGCTGGTCAAAGACAGGAAGTTCTTCATCAAGTTCACCTCCACCAGCTGGGAACACTGGCTCAGGGCAGTGAGGATGACATCCATTTGGAAGTCCATGAGCATACAACCCTTCAATTTTAATGTCTGCAGGGTAGCTGTCAATCTCTCTAGCAGTCTTGCCAGAAGTGGAGGACTTAAATTTATAAAGGTGACACCACTCAGGTCCAGATATGTGAGCCGATGGACGCTTGGACACTGGGACAAGTAACTCATGTCTGATTCTGATAGCGAGCAGTGAGTGATTGCTAGGGTCTGTAAGGGACTTTCCAAGTTCCTACAGAAAGACAAGGCAGATTATCTCAGTAAGTTTAATAGTGGTAGAGTAAGGGCACCAACTTCAAGTGAGCAGAGGTTAGTGTGTCCTAATGTCATTCTGAGATCTTGGTGGAGGCCAATTCCAGAATGCTCTCACATGGAGAAGTAACAGCACAGGCAAAATCATTTGACCGCTTAGGTCCCCAACCCTGGTTCCTTTGCGCTGTCAAACTCAAAGCCTCATCAGATGACAAATGAGGCCAGCAGGAAGCCAAGAAAGAAGACCTGGTGGCAACTCAGAGCCTTACCTGTGTCTGCTAACATTGGTCCTCATGAGTCCCACCTCCTAGCACAGACTCTGTACTACTGAGAGGTCTTCCCTGTGACCCACCCTAATCACTTCACTCTCAGTTATTTTCCATTGACTTAGACACTACCTGTGCTCAGAGAGCCCCTGTCCCTTGGAAAATCAGAGAGTGATGTAAACTGTGCATACAGTTCTGAGGACAGTGCTGACATGGGGCAACATGTGGCTTAAAACACGCTCCCTTCTGTAGGTCAGGTTTCAAAGACCGTTTCTCGGTGATGTTTGCAAGAATAGCAGAAAGACTACTAGAGCAATCATTCAGAGGTCATATCCGTGTGTAGTCACCAGTGACTGGCAAGCCCCAGGTGTACTATGATGTTCCATGAAACATGGAAAGGCTGTTCTCTGGCCTATGAAACAAGCTCTCTAGCCTTCCTTACCTGAGCACTTGGTCCAGTCTAGAATTCAGGAGGAAGACACGATTCAAACAAAGATGCTGGAGCTTGTTGAGTTGGGAGAACTGAGAAACGATCTGTCGAAAACACCGTCGTTTCATCTCTTGGTTCCACAACCAACACAAGGGTGAAGACTTCATGAAGAAGGAGTTTCTGAAGGTTTTTCATCTGGCCCAGGCCAGGGGCAAACTTTTCAAGGGTCCTCAGGTCCCAGCGAGCATTCACTTCGAGTTCCCGTATACTGCATGGCACAAATACCTCCAGCAGCTTTAAGGGGTTATAGATAGGGCGGGCCCCAAACTCCAGCATTTCACAGATCACCTGGAGCACATCTTTTCTCTGCTGGGCCCAGCAGTGGAAACATTCCAGGTATTCACAGAGATGTCTGGAATGGAGGGAAAGGTTCATCATCAGTCACAAACCTCTTTTCCCTGTCTTTTGGGATGGTGCACAACTGGTTGGGTCTCTCTGACAACATCTGGAGAGCAGATACCATCCTCTGTTCCAGCCCACACGTTCCAGAAGTTATGATGGGCATCCCGAAAATCAAGCACCTCTAATTTGCAATTCCTGTTGGTCAAACAAGAAGGGGATTCAAATGGCAAGACTGCCAATGTATAATCGGATTTCACCTCACACATCCACTTCCCTTGAATGCATCCTGGAAACCAAGACTCAAAAGATTCCTTTCAAGGGCATGGCTACAGAGGTCGAGGTAGACTCATTGTTTGTTGACTACATCTCTTAGCAGTGTGCTCCAAGCACCACTGTCTCTTTTCATGTATTAACTTCTCGAAGACAGCTCTGATTCAACTTGACCCACATTCTGAACTCTGTAGTCACTTCTCTCCATCCACACTCTTCCCCTCGATGTCACACTTTCTGACGCACCTAGGTCGATCCTTCTGCTGAATCAGCAAATCAAGGCCAGCCAGCACAGCCTTCAAGATCTCCAGGTCAGGAAACTTCATCAGGGCTCCCAAGGGAAGGCATCTGAAAGGCCAGGCTGCCACCATAGCACTCAGGATCTTTGTTTGTTTTCCCTTAAAGGCATCTTTGAAAAGCGGTGGGAAGAGCTCCATGGGTAGCTTATTCAGAGCAGAGATAGCCAAGGCTTCATTTTTTAGCAGACTACTTCTTGCCAGCATCTGGAGTGTCAATGGCGAACTCATCTTGACCTTCACACAGACAGGTGCTATGGGAATATTCAGAGGAATTAAACCTTTCAGACAAGTCACTATTAGCAGGACTCACTGCCCCGTCATGGCGTAAAACCTGCCGGGCTTTGGTCACTAGTCTAGAAATGTTGGAAAACCTGTATTTCCTATTACACACTGTCCGACTTTCTCAAAGGCATAGGTCCCTCAAAGGCCTCATGCTCATGGACATGAGCCACCATGGCAACAAGTCTCCCTGTTATTCTGCTAATCAAAAACCCTACTCCCCAGAATACTACAGCCCTGGGCAATGAGAGAGTGGAAAAGTAAACAAGAGCTAGACTCTTTCGTGGGAAATCATCTTCAAATGTCTTTCTTGATCCTCAAGATCAAAGTTAAATATCCCACAGCCAAGTATACTTTGCATTCAATCAGTGGGGGTTGTTGGGAGAATATGTGAAATGGAGACAGTCACTGTCATTTCTAATATTTTAGACCTGGTGCCACGATGAGCCCTAGACCACTCTTTAGGAGTTTGAGTACTGACAATTTTTCAACTTGATGCTTCGCTGAGACTCATGGCCATCTGTGGGCTTCTACAGAATTTTCTTCATCTTCAGTTAACAAGTCCATAATCACATTGAATTAAATCCTTTTAAGCCAGATTGGAGTTGTTGGTCGATACTTGCTCAGTGTGTCTTAACCCTTGAATATCGCAACCTCATCATTCTCTTAAAGGGCACAGCAGGTTAGCACCTGTGCTCCATGTATCACTGTCTCTTTTCATTTATTCACTTCTCTACGACAGCTCTGATTCAACTCGACCCACATTCTGAACTCTGTAGTCACTTCTCTCCATCCACACTCTTCCCCTCCATGTCACACTTTCTGACTCACCTAGGTCGATCCTTCTGCTGAATCAGCAAATCGCATAACACTCTCATAACACTAAGGTACATGTGGAGTTCTAGGCTAACCAGGGCTAAATGAGATTTTTCAGCTTCAAATAGCAAATCCAAACAAAATAACAAAGCCAAGGTTACTAAGATGGCCCGAGGGACTGGAGATCCTTGGTAAGGTTGTATGTCCTGATGGGCTTGAATGGCTTACCTGATCAGCAAACACATAACAGGTGTTCCAATCCCAGCAGTTGTGTTAGTGACTTGAGAATCCTAACAACTCTGTTTACCCTGGCCAGGATAACCCTTATATGCCCATATCCTCTTACAACTTCCATTCATATCCCCACCTTCAACCATATTCTGCCATCTGATTGGATAATTGAGCATATCCCCACCCAATCATACTTGAGCTTTCATAGCTGTGGTTTGTGAGAATCAGATGTGGGAAAGGGGGAGGGAGCCCTGATTGTACCAAAGACTCAGGTTAACTCTAACACTAGTCCATGCACAGACATTGGTGACTCACACCTTTGGTTCCGGCACTTGGGACACAGAGGCAGGCAGACCTCTGTGAGTTCAAGAGAAGCCTGTACTACAGGTTGAATTCCAGTACAGACTGCAATGCAATACACAGAAACCGAGTCTTGAAAAAACAAAAATTAACAAAACAAAACAAACAAGCAAACAAAACTTCTTTCCCAATTTTCAATTCTGGGATTTACTCTCATGATGACATGTAAGATTTCCATATTCATTGGATCCATGAAGCTAAGCCCTATCTAAACTCTTTATTCATTCTGAGCTGACATGGAAATCTCATTAATCCCCCTTTTTGGTATAGCTTGTATGTGACCAGTTTGATTGGATCTCCCATCAGGAAACAGATTGAACTGAGTCTATGGTAACAGTCAAAACCCATTCTCCAAGTCATCTCAAACTCTAAGCATCTGTCTCTGTATTGTTAAATAATTAGTTTTATAGTTTTTAGTCAGCTTTCCATTTTATGTAATCATTGCCATGACCAGTGGAATCTAACCAGGGCTTCAGTAACCTTCCAATCTTAGTGGAAGAATAATGAAACATGACATGTTCGTGTTGATTACATCTACTTTCAGGACGAGATTGAACTGAGTTAGATCCTGTTGAAAATTACAAAATCAATTGTGTTTTTTTGAGACAGTGTTTCTCTGTGGTAACAGCCTACATTCCTGGTACTAGCTCTAAGACCGTGCTATGCTACCCTACAACTCACAGAGATCTGACTTCCTCTAACTCCCATGTGCTGCCAATAATGTTGAGTGCAGCAAGATACATAGCAGACCAAGATAAAGCCAAGCCACTACCTCTTACCTTTATGTCAGCAAGAAAGCACTGATCCTGTCTCCACAAACTCTCACCAAGTTTCAGACACCTTCCTCTCCTTGGAGGGGCTGGACAATTCTGAGACTGACTCCTCAATCCCCTGCTTCTAACTTTTATACCTCTCTAGGGCTGGGATTAAAGGTGTGACCTCTTTGAGCTCCAGATAATATTCAGGTCATACCTTGAAAACCTATACTCCAAAAAAATTTGAGAATTCAAAGGAAATGAACAAATTTCTTGATAATTATCACCAAAATAAAATCAAGAACAGACAAACAACTTAAATAGAACTAGAAACACCTAACGAAGTAGAAGCAGTCATCAAAAGCCTTCCAACAAACACACTCACACACACACACACACACACACACACACACACACACTGACAGACACACACACAGACACACACACACAGACACAGAAAAAAGATCAGGGCCAGATAGCTTCAGTCCATAATTCTACTGGAAAATCAAGGAAGAGCTAAATCCCGTACTCCCCAAATTGTTCCACACAATAGAAACAGAAAGTTTATTGCCAAACACTTTCTTTTGGAGGCCACAATCACCTTGTTATCCAGGCCACACAAAGACACAACTAAGAATAAAAACTACATACTAATATCCCTAATGAATATTGATGCAAATATACTCAATAAAATACTGGCAAAACGAATCCAAGCATACATCATAGAAATCACACACCATGACAAAATAGGCTTCATCACTGGTATGCAGGCGTTGTTTAACATTCGAAAATCTATCAAGGTGATCCACCTTATAAACAAAGTGAAAAAGAAAACCACCCGATAATCTCCTTAGATTCTGAAAAACCCTTCAGCAAAAATCAACACCCTTTCACGAAAAAGGCCTTGGAGAGATCAGGGGTAACAGGAACTTACCTAAACATAATAAGAGCACTATTCAGTAAACCAACAGACAATACCAAATTGAATGGATGGAAGTTTAAGGGGATTTCTCTAAAATCAAGAACAAGACAAGGCTGTCATCTCATTCCATATCTCTAATATTGTACTTGAAGTAGTAGGTAAACAATAAGACAACAAAAGTAGATCATGGAGACACAAAATGGTAATGAAGAAATCAAACTTTCTCTGTTTGCAGATGATATGATAGTTTACAAAATTGAACCCCACCCAAAAAAACAAAAACAACAACAACAACAACAACAACAACAAAAAACAAAAAACCTTCTTCTACCAGGGAACACCTGAGGCTTATTAACTCCATCAGCAAACTAGCGGGATACAAGATATTCTCAAAAAAGATGAGAAGCCCAACTTTATTCAGACAAAAAAGGGGCTGAGAAGAAATCTGAGAAATATCAACATATACAATAGCCACAAACAACATACAGTATCTTGGGGTAATGCTTACCAAATAAGCAAATGACATAATAATAAGAATTTTGTGGCTTTAAAGAAAGAAACTCAAGAAGATAGCAGAAAATGGAAAGATCTCCCATGCTCTTGGAAAGGTAGGATGAACATAGTAAAAATAGCAATCTTGTCGAAAACAATCCATAGATACTGTGCCATCCCCATTAAAATCCCAGCACAATTCTTCTCGAAGTTTGAAAGAATAATAATGGACTTTAAAATAAAAACAAAAACAAAAAAACAAAAACAGAAACAAAAACAAGAGAACCAGGATAGGCAAAAAAATCCTGTACAATAAAGGAAGTTCAGAGGTCATCACCATTCCCAACTTTAAGCTCTACTACAGAGAAATACTCCTGAAAAGGGCCTGGTATTGGCAACAAAATAGAGCAGTAGACCAATGGAAGTGTAGTATTACATGATATGATAGTCTGGCACAATGGTCTCCTATAAGGAGGCTCAAAATTCCAGTGATCAATGAATACATATGACAGATTTTGATAATTAAATGAATAAACATTAAACAAGTGGATGGCGTTTTATGCATGAAACCTAAATGATTGCTCAATACTGAAGAGACATTGAGTTCTTAATCATAGATTTGAACAAAGAAATGACTGAATAGATAATATCTCATTATTCATTCCTAGAGAGGTAACAAAATGATATCGATATTGATTTAAATAAATAAAAAAAGAAAGAAAGAATTCACGAGATACAATTTAACACCAACAAGGAGGATCCAGACTCCACTCTTCCTAGAGTAGAAAAAGACAGATTTGAATAATGAAAAAATCAGATAGTTAGATCATCTGTCACACTTGAGTCACACAAGGTGGCACCAAACTTCAGGGATCACAGATTATATAATGAAGGAATTTAATAATTGCATCTTTCAATATGAAAACGTTGACCTTTTTTTGTATCTTCAATTCCTGTGCAGACATGCCAGATATGAAAATGAATGCTGTCAATACGTATTTTTAAAATGCAATCAGTTAATCGTCAGATAATCATACTGTCTTCCCTGATGAATTCTGTTGGCCTGACATCATCATAAGCGCCTGAGTCTGTTGTGGTGTGGCAGGACATGAGATAATGGGCCAAATCCTGGCGTGGGAGGAGTAGTCACGATGTTGATATCAGCAGGGATATACTCCTCTTCATCCTCTTAACTTTAGAGGAACTTGATCCCATGGTTTCTCAGAGTTGTTTAGATTTGCATTAGTCTGATGAATAAGGATTTTGAGCAGTGTCTTATGTTTCTTTCAGTCATTTTGGATTTCTCAATTGACTCTTCTCTATTAAGTCCTGTACCCCGCTTTCTAAGATGGTTATTTAGAGTTATTTATTGTTGGTGGTGTGTCATGTTATCAGCCCGACAGAGTTCATTAGATGAGATTCCATGATCAGGAGATTATTCAGTTGTTCTAATTTTAAAATCGGTGGTCACTGTGTCCTTCATGGGTCAGTTCTGTTGCAACCTCACAGAAACTGATGATGCAAAACAGTAGAGTTTTTTAAAATCGTGTAATCATTCGATTGTTAAAAATGTACTACTACGAAATCAGTAATCACCGTATGAGGCAGTGTCCTCCATTCTCTGGGCACTGCTTCTGGTACCGATCTCCTGCTGTGTCAATCCCACTGCAGCCAAATGACGGAAGACACCATCATTACTTACACAAGCTAATAAGTTAATAATTGGATAGTCTTCCATACTTAACTTTCATAAAATGGAACCAAACTCCAGTGATTGTCAAGGAAAGAGTACTAAGATAATTAAATACTGCCACGTGATTAACTCCCATGGAGGAATGACCCTGCTCCAGTCAAGAAGAACAACATCTTCATCGATTCAATTAATTAATATATAATGAAAAATGATTGAAAAATGTCATGGTGGTGCATACATAAATCCCACAAGGAGTAGTCAGACTGATCTCTTCCTGGAATAATGATGTTTTTAAAAATTATATTGATAATTTTTTAGCTGGCGATTTGTATTAACACTGATGAGATTGCACCAAAGTCCTAAAACTATCGCTGATATAATTATCTATTTCCAGAGTTAAATGATGAAGTAATGAGATGATGTTACATCGTCTACTCCCAAAATCTGACTCCAAAATGGACTTACGTTCCATAATATTACCTATATTTCAAATACGTTAATTAAATGATGAATTATTATATAATTTCCTAGTTTAACAGGTAAATAAGGAAGTGTACTATTAGATGATGTGATGTTCTGGTACGATGGACTCCCCTAAGGATGCTAAAAACTTCAGTGGTCACTGAATACATAATGACAGATTTTCATAATTCAATGAATAAACATTAAACTGGTGGATGGTGTTTTATGCGTGAATCCTAAAGATTGCTCAAACTGAAATCATTCAGTTCTTAATCATAGATTTGAACAATAAAATGAATGAATGAAGGGATAATTTCTCATAATTCACCCCTAGAGAGATAACAAAATGATATCAACATTGATTTAAATAAATAAATAATGAAATCACAAGAGACATTTTAACACCAACAAGGGGGCTCCAGACTCCACTCTTCCTGGAGTAGAAAAAGACAGATTTAAATAATGAAATCATAAGATTGTTAGATTGTCACACTTGAGTCACACAAGGAGGCACCACACTTCAGGGTTCACAGATTATATAATGAAACGATTTAGTAATTACATCTTTACATATCTAAGTCGTTGAACTTTTTCTAAACATCAATTCCGGGACAGACTTGCCAGATATGAAAAGGTATGCTGTCTTCACGGATTTTTAATATTCCTTCAGTTAATCTTCAGATAATCATACTTTCTTGCCTGGTGAATTCTGTTGGCCACATCCTCACCAGTGCTTGAATCTGTGTTTTGTTGCGGCAGGACCTGAGGTAATTGGCCCATTCCTGGCATACCAGTACTAGCCAAAATGTTGATATCAGCTGAAAAGATGGCAGCAGCAGGGGCATCAACAGCATAGCTGAGAGAGAGATGTTCTTCCGTGTTCTGAGTCGTCATCCTTTTGCCAGGTCTCAGTGATGGTGCTGACCTCCTAGTGCCACTACATCTTCTAGATGTAGACCACAACCGATGTGAAGATGTGGAGGAAGAGCAAGTAGTCAACACCCAGACCACCATGCAGACCTTTTTAAAGGTCTTGTACTTCTCGGAGGGCACCATGCAATCTTCTGGACTCTATTATCCAGCATTCCTAGGGATCTTGAAGACGCATATACATTCAGAAAATGCTCTGCCAATGTCTACAAATTTCCTAATTTTTCGCTGACAGATATTTGTAACCTAATAATAATCGGTGATGGCATTGTCTGTCGTTTAAGTAATTTAAAGAATTAAATAAGTCAGTGATAGCTAACTGTCCCAATAAAGAGGTGATGTAGCATTTAACTTGCAGGGAAGTATGGCCAGACTCCAATCATGGAGAAAGTCATCATGATCCCTTGAAACCATGAATCATAAACTTTGATGATATTGCACATTAACGCCACACGAGGGACTTTTACAGGTCTCTTCATTGAATGGAGTATTTTTGGTTTATATAATTAAACACATATTTACATTATCTTGGTGATTAACACAGATTGTCAATTTAAATAGATTAATTATGTAATTAGATAATCTCTGCCACCAGATTCCAGGTGTAATGGACGATATAATCATTGTTTTATGTAATTAAATAATCAAATAATGAGTTCATGTAACATCATCCACTTCCCTAAGGTGGCTCCAAACCAGGTTCATGAACGATGCTGTTGTGATTAATTTAAATATTTTAACTGCATAATGGATATTAAGATGGTCTATAATAATTGCCTCCCACATCGTGTAACCACAATCCACTGATCATGGATTATGTAATGTCCTATATTAATAATGAAATAAAAACATAATCAATGGTCTGCCATACTCCAACAATTGTTTCTCAGTTGACTCTAACATGATTGTGGGAAACTCCCAGGTTCATCCCTTATTTAATCGCAGAGCAGAGTAGTAACATGTTTAAATGCTGAACTGTCATTGTATATGCAGGCTTTTTAGAAGATATCACATATTTAATGTTGGGCTGCTGCCTCAAAAGAGATGGACTGAAATCCAATAATCACTAAGTCTACTCTAACAAATGGATTATTACCTTCCTGAAGGAAGTCAACAATGGAAAACCTACCTTTTGATGAATTATTGTGAGTCTTATTATCTTTTGTTTTATAGACTGACTTCTTAGGAGAGAGAGTATTCATAAACAGAACACATTGAACTGTTTCTAGACAGACTATGTTCTTTGATAATTAGGTAATGTTGAATTTGGTAACCAGTAAAAGCTGTAGGCACACTTCCAGAGGTGTGGTTATGACTTTTTTAACCGAATCAAATGCTGTCATTAAAAGTTTTAGGAGATATTTATCTTGACAGACTGTAATGTCCCATGATAACACTTTCTCGAAGCTGCTCTCTCGTCCTTGGCCCATGATACCAGGATACAGAACGCAAGCAGGGTTGCCAGGCAACATTTATGAACCAACATTCTGTCACATTCTAGTGCCCCTCCCACATACTAAAAGGAGTATATCCACCGATGAACTATCCCTACAGCCTCACTGAGTTTCTCAGAAAAACAAAGCAGGGCTCTTTCTTTTGAGTTCTACATATTTACCAGTCTCTCAAGCTACAACTTGCCTATGGTGACATAAGCATAAAAACGAAAGCATCATTGTGCCATTCAAGTACAATGATGAGTATTTTAAACCTGTTTTCTATGCTTCAATTTTCTAATTTCTAGAACGGAAACAATACAATTAATCGCCTCTACCATAATCCTTTTTTCTTCATTGAAAATAAAATAAACTCCTCTTCATCCTCTTACCACTAGAGGAGCTTGATCCCATGGTTTCTCAGAGTTGTTTAAATTTGCATTAGGCTGATGATTAAGGATTTTGAGCAGTGTCTTATGTGTCTTTCAGTCATTTTGGATTCCTCAATTGACTGTTCTCTATCAAGTCCTGTACCCCACTCTAACATGGTTATTAAAGTTATTTATTATTTGTGGTGTGTCATGTAATCAGTCCTACAGGGTTCATTAGATGAGATTCCCTGATCAGGAGATTATTCAGTTATTCCATTTTTAAAATCGGTGGTCACTGTGTCCTTCATGGGTCAATTATGTTGCAACCTCTCAGAAACTGATGATGCGAAACAGTACAGGTTTTAAAAATTGTGTAATCATACGACTGTTTAAAACCTACTATTATGTAATCAGTAAGCACTGTATAAGGCAGTTTCCCCCATTCTCTGGGCAATGCTTCTGGTACCGATCTCCTGCTGTGTCAATCCCACTGCAGCCAAATGACGGATGAACACTCATTACTTATGCAGTCAAATAACTTAATAATTGGATAGTCCTCCATACTTAACTTTCATAAGATGGAACAAAACTCCAGTGATTGTCAAGGAAGTAGTACTTAGATAATTAAATAATGCCACAAGATTAACTCTCATGGAGAATGGCCCTACTCCAGTCAAGAAGAACCGCATCTTCATCGATTTAAAAAAAATTAATATATAATGAAATATGATTGAATAATGACATGGTGGTGCATACTTAAATCCAAAATGGAGTAGTCAGACTGATCTCTTCCTGGAATAATGATGTTCTTAAAAAATTAAATGGATAATTAATTAGTGGGCCTTTTATAGGAACATTGATGAGATGGCACCAAAGTCCTAAACATATCGCTGATGTAAATATCTATTTACATAGCTAAATGATGAAGTAATGAGATGATATTACATCATCATCTCCCAATATCTGAGTCCAAAAGGGACTTATGGTCCATAATATTACCTGTATTTCAAATACGTAAATTAAATGATGAATTATTACTTAATTTCCTAGTTTAACAGGTAAAGAAGTAAGTGTAGTATTAGATGATGTGATGGTCTGGTACAACGTTATCGCCTAAGGAGGCTAAAAACTCCAGTGATCTCTGAATACATAATGACAGATTTTCATAAATAAATGAATAATCATTAAACAAGTGGATGGTGTTTTATGCGTGAAGCCTAAATGATTGCTCAATACTGAAGGGACATTGAGTTCTTAATCATAGATTTGAACAAAAAATGAATGAATGAAGAGGTAATTTCTCATAATTCACCCCTAGAGAGATAACAAAATGATATCAACATTGATTTAAATAAAGAAAGGAAGAGAGAAAGAAAGAAAGAAAAAAAGGAAGAAAGAAAGAATTCACAAGATACAATTTAACACCAACAAGTTGGATCCAAACTCCACTCTTCCTAGAGTAGAAAAAGACAGATTTGAATAATGAAAAAATGAGATTGTTAGATCATCTGTCACACTTGAGTCACACAAGGTGGTGACAAACTTCAGGGATCACAGATTATATAATGAAAGAATTTAATAATTACATCTTTAAATATTTAAGCCGTTGGCTTTGTTTTGTATCATCAATTCCTGTGCAGACTTGCCGGGTATGAAACTGTATGCTGTCATCACCCATTTTTAAAATGCCATCAGTTACTCGTCAGATAATCATACTGTCTTGCTTGATGAATTCTTTTGGCCTGACATCATCACAAGCACATAAATCTGTGTTGTGGTGTGGCAGGACATGAGATAATGGGCCCAATCCTGGCGTGGCAGTAGTAGCCACAATGTTGATAACAGCTGAAAAGATGGCTGCAGCAGGGGCATCAATAGCATAGCTGAGAGAGAGATATTCTTCCGTGGTCTGAGTCGTCATCCTTTTGCCAGGTCTCAGTGATGGTGCCGACCTCGTAGTGCCACTCCTTCTTCTCATTGTTGATCACAACCGATGTGAAGATGTGGAGGAAGAGCAGGTTATCAACAGCCAGACCACCGTGCCGACCTTGGTGAAGTCCTTGTACTTCTCGGAGGGCACCGTGCAACCTTCAGCACTCAATCACCCAGCATCCCTCGTACTCTTTGAGAAGCGTAGATCATTCAGAAAATGCTCTGCCCATGTCTATAACTTTCGTAACATTGTCCCTGACAGATTTTTGCACCCTAACCATAATCGGTGATGGTACTGTCTGTCATTTACATAAATTAAAGAATTAAGTATGTCAGTAATAGCTAACTGTCACAATAAATAGGGGATGCAGCATTTTACTGACAGGGAAGCATGGCCAGACTCCAGTCATGAAAGATGTCATCATCATCAATTGAGTCAATGAATCATACATTATTGCCACAAGAGGGAGCTTTACAGGTCTCTTCATGGAATGGAGGATTGTTGTTTTCATAACTATACAAATATTTGCATTATCTAGGGGATTAACACAGATTGTCAGTTTAAATTCATTAATTATGTAATTAGATGATCTGTGGCACCAGATTCTAGGTGTCATCAATGATATAATCATTGTTTAATATAATTAAATAATCAAATAATGAGTTCATGTAACATCATCCACTTCCCTAAGGTAGCTCCAACCAGGCTCATGAACGATGCTGTCGTGATTAATTTAAATATTTTAACAACATAATTGATATTAAGATGGTCTATAATAATTGCCTCTGACATCGCATAACCACAATCCACTGATCATGGATTATCTAATGTCCTATTTTAATAATCAAATAACAACATAATCAGAGGATGAAATGGTCTGCCATACTCCACACAATTGCCTCTCAGTGGACTCCCACATGATTGTGGGAAACTCCCAGGTTCATCGCTTATTTAATGGCAGAGTAGAGTAGTAACATGTTTAAATGCTGAACTGACATTGTGTATGAAGGGTTTTTAGAAGATATAAAATATTTAATGTTGGGCGGCTGCCTCAAAAGAGATGGACTGAAATCCAATAATCACTAAGTCTACTCTAACAAATGGATTATTACCTTCCTGAAGGAAGCCAACAATGGAAAACCTACCTATTGATGAATAATTGTGAGTCTTATTATCTTTTGTTTTATAGATTGACTTCTTAGGGGAGAGAGTATTCATAAACAGAAGACATTGAACTGTTTCTCCACAGATTACGTTCTCTGATAATTAGGCAATCTTGAATTTGGAAACCAGTAAAAGCTGTAGGCACATATCCAGAGGTGTGGCTATGACTTGTTTAGGCGAATCGAATGCTGTCATTAAAAGTTTTAGGAGATAGTTATCTTGGCAGACTGTAATGTCCCATGATAACACTTTCACGAAGCTGCTCTTTGGTCTTTGTCTCATGATACCAGGATACAGAATGCAAGCTGGGTTGCCAGGCAACATTTATGAACCAACATTCTCTCACATTCTAGTGCCCCTCCCCCATTCTAAAAGGAGTATTCTCACTGATGAACTAACTTTACAGCCTCACTGAGTTTTCACAAAAACAAAGCAGGGCTCTTTCTCTTGAGTTCTACATATTTACCAGTCTCTCAAGCTATAACTTGCCTATAGTGACATTAGCATGAAAACGAAAGCATCATTGTGCCATTCAAGTACAACGATGAGTATTTGAAACCTGTTTTCTATGCTTCCATTTTCTAATTTCTAGAAAGGAAACAATACAATTAATCGCCTCTTCCATCATCCTTTTCCCTTTATTGAAAATTAAATAAACTCCTCTTCATCCTCTTACCTTTACAGGAGCTTCATCCCATGGTTTCTCAGAGTTGTTTAGATTTGCATGTGGCTGATGAGTGAGGAATTTGAGCAGTGTCTTATGTGTCTTTCAGTCATTTCGGATTCCTCGATTGACTGTTCTCTATTAAGTCCTGTACCCTGCTTTCTAGTATGGTTATTTAGAGTTATTTATTGTTGGTGGTGTGTCATGTTATCAGCCCTACAGAGTTCATATATGAGATTCCCTGATCGGGAGACTATTCATTTATTCCATTTTTAAAATTCGTGTTCACTGTATCCTTCATGGGTCAGTTCTGTTGCATCCTCTCAGAAACTGATGATGCTAAACCGTACAGTTTTTTAAAATCTCTTCCTGGAATAATGATGTTTTTAAAAAATTAAATTGATAATTAATTAGTTGGCCTTTTATAGTAACACTGACGAGATGCCACCATGCGTAGAGAGATAATTTCTCATATTTCACCCCTAGAGAAACCTGATCCCATGGTTTCTTGGGGTTGTTTTGTTTTGCATTGGGCCAGGGCCAAGGCCAGATCCAGGGCCAGGGCCAGGGCCCAGAGCCAAGACCAGGGCCAGGGCCAGAGCCAGGGCCAGGGTCAGAGCCAGGGCCAGGGCCAGGGCCAGGGCCAGGGCCAGGGCCAGGCCCAGGGCCAACAAATCCTAGGTTCATATCTGGATGATTCTGCTCTGACAGGCAGATCTGGCTATGACCTGGAACTCTGCAGGTGATTCCTCTTTAGCAGAGCTCCTGCAATGGAGGCTGTTTCACTTATGACTTTAATCATATAATAGGGCTCTTTGGGAAGATTCATTTCTCTAATTCTAATCCTATGCTTTTGATTTGTATTATATAATGCAATTCATATTGGAGGAAACTGTGAAGACTTTAAAAACCTAAGTACCTGGGTTACAGGAATGAGTGCTCACAATATTGTGTATTCACAAGTTAAAATATGTTTGGTTAAAGATTTGATTTAATTTTAATTATGTTGTGCCAGTGCATGGATTTTAGTTTTTTCACACTTGTTCTCAAGAATGTTATCCTTTTGAGTTATTCTTGTAGCAGGAACTACAGAATATTGTCAAAATCCTGACATAGGTCCTGGCAATGAATGTTCCATAATTTTTCTCATTCATATCTCTAAACCTTTCTCTATCATTTCTCTATCATCTTGATATGAAGTGATAGGAGGAGCTCGTGAAAGAGGAAATCAAAATCATGCAAACAATTTGTGAAGATTTTAGCCATCATACTTTTCTTTAATTTCAATAATCAATTTTTTTTTTTTTTTTTTGTGGAACACGGTTCTTACTAAGTTCACTACACCCAAGATAAATGACAAACGGGTCAGCCCTTCTGATATAATCTGCAACCCGAGAGAGAGAGAGAGAGAGAGAGAGAGAGAGAGAGAGAGAGAGAGAGAAAGATAGAGAGACAGACATATAGACAGAGAGAGAAAGAAAGACAGCATGAGGAGGGAGAAAGTGAGAGGAAAGAGATAATGGGAGCAAGAGAGACATCAACCCAAGCTTCTCCACCTTCTGGTTTCACACTCTGTACCAAAGGCACCTCATATAAGACTGGGAAGAAACCTCCCCTATGACTGGTGTCTATGCTTGAAGCTCTGATTGGCTACCAAATCCAGAGTTACAAGACTAAATGAGCAGAAAAGACACAGAACTTGAGGGCAGGTTTGGACCAGGACTACCAAACATTCTAAACTCTTTGTATAGATACAGAAGCCATTAGGGTTCCCACGCAACAACCTAGCCTCCCTGGTTATGCATATCTTGGTTTAAGTATGGCTTCTTCCTTCTTCCCAGAGATGATATGGAGAGGAAGGATTCAGGAGTTGGTGGGATCACTTTTAGCAGGTGATGTTGTTTACTAGGTTTCCCTTAGCCAGCATCCTGTAGACCATCGGCAACTGTTCCTTGAGAGATGGACAAGCAGGTTGTGCAAAGCTTCAGCCTTAATATTGAGCTGCAGTTGGAGAGATGATGTTCGCGTCCTGGCAGTGTTTGGTAGCACTGTTCCAAGCCCTACCTTCAGGGTGTCAAGGGGGGGCACTCCCCTGGATTCACCTCAGGTCAGACTTAACCCTTGAAAGGCCTGCCGTTGTGTCCCCATAGTAGTAGAAAGGGACAAGATCTCCTGAGAAAATTGGGAGCATTGGGTGAGGGGAGGGAGAGTTAGGAGAATGAGAAGGGGAGATGAAAATGGAAAAGGAGAACAAGAGGCATCAAGAAGACTGAGTTTTGGAAAGAATAGAGGAGAGCAACAAAAGAGATACCGTACTAGATGGAGATATAATAGGTGGTAAGAGAAACCTGGCACTAGGAAAATATCCAGAGATCTACAAGGATCACCCCAAATAAAAATATAAGAAATAGTGGAGAGACTACCTTAACTGCCCTTCCATATAATGAGATTTATATATACCTTATAGGATATTCTAGAGCCTTCATCCAGTAGTTGAAAGAAACAGAAGCAGACACCCACAGCTAAGCACTAAGTGGAATTCCTGGAATCCAGTTGCCTAGACAGAGGAGTAATAAGTATAGGGTTCAAGACCAAGTTCGATATGGTAAAATAACTTTGATTCTATTTTAACAGAATTCATTAAAAGTAAGAATAGGTAATAAGGTGGGGGTGAATAACTTAGCTAACATTTGCTGGTACCATGGCAGAAATGCAGAAAACCTGCATTTGATGGGCACCATCTTCTGTTACTGGAGTTTAGTACCAGAGCCTGTTGTCTGGCTACACTAACAACCAGGCTCAGTCATTCATCATAAGTTAGCCAAGCTAATGAACTAACTTCTGTTGACAAGCAAAACTACAATGCCAGCACTCTGGATTCAAGGTGGACAGATATCTCTCATGTCCTAGGATGGACCAATCTATAATGTGAGTTCTATTTAAGACAGGATGTCACAGTAATACTATTCTAAAAAAGAAGAGAAAAAATACAAATGTACAATTAATGAAAATTTAAAGCATATATATTCAGTTTGAACACATGAAAACAAAAAATAAAACAGGAAATAATATATATCAAGGGTCATAATAGGCTTACAATGCAAATATATGCAAAACAAAATAAGAAAGCTAAATATGGAATTTTTCCCATCTCTAAATCACTCCCATATACTCGGTTCCTGTTTCTGCTATAAGGTCATCATATAAGAAGTCAAAGTTTCTTTCATAGAGACATTTTCATTTCAAAGAATCAATACATTTTCTATAATGTGACACGCTGGAAAATGAGAATTTTATGTGTCTGTAGTTGCCGTGGTGGTAGGCCAAAAGTGGACCCCACAATGTTGACTTATGATCTCCACACAAATATCAAGGAGTTTGTAGGACTGTAATCAGAAACAGCAGCTCAGGCCCATGTTCATTTCTCAGTCTGTGAATGTGGACAAGTGGAAGACTAGCTATCATTGAAGAAAGGAAGACAGAGATATAATATAATGTCAAGCAGGAAGATTCAGTCAGTACTGAAAGCTCCATTATATTCATACACCAAACTTAAGTAGTCAAACAAAGGTGCGGCAATGGAAGGGGACTTTTATTAATATGTATAAAGGGAAAACAGAAATTGCTTCCACTAATGGTAAAGTCACTCCATAATTGCACATGCTATGTGCCTTCAGGCACCCCATTGCTGCACTTATTCCTTCAGGGTAGTTAAACTCTCTACTCCCAAATCATTGCTATTTAGATAGGAGACATTCATCATCAAGTCACAGGTGACCTGTAGCAGGAAAGATAATATCTTAAGGATAATAGGAGTTATTGGAGCAGTTTGAGCTCATGACTAGTTGGAACGGATTCCCATTTAGGGGCTGAGAAACTTCAGAATATATTCCAAGACTGCCAATGCCATACAGAAGCCTTGTATGCAAACAGATGATGAGATCTTCCTTCAACTGCTTGGTGGCAGTGCAAATGTTTAATCCCAGGACACATGAGGCTGCCTGATTTTGCTTAGGTTGAGGCCAGCCAAATCCACAGAATGAGTTTAAGTCCTGTACAGATAAACCCTGTTTTGAAAACAAAAACCAAAACAGAACAAAGTCACATAAAGGAAAATCAGATCAACATTGTGGTGGTAGCCTACATGTTTAAATGGTATTGAAGGAGGAAGCTTTCCGTCTTTGGCTACTTACCCTAGCTCTGCGTACCATGTTTCTTCCTTTACTACCATTAGAGACTACTTTTTTGGAATTTTGATGTATAATGACCAGCTGACACATCCATACTGATAAACTAAAAAACTGCTGTACTCTTCAGATTCCCATTGGTAGGCAACCATTGTTGGAATAAATATATCATAGCTTGTGAGACATCGTAATGAATTCACTTTCTACATATATGTAGAGATTCATCCTACATTCCTTTTCATGCAGAGAACCTTGATTACTGCAGTTGGTTTTTGTTTTGTTTTTTATTTTTTTATATGCTTACTGAAGATATATTCCTCTGTAAATATTCAATTTTCCATGAAGACTACTTTTCTCATTATGAAGCTTTTGCCAAGTGTTTGCTCTGAATTTCAGGAAAAAATTCTACATTCATGGAGCCATCATACGGCATTCTGCCACGAGAAAGATCATTTATCTTTTTTTGAGATGTGGCCCCTGCTTTTCTTTCCTGATTATCTGACATTCCTGTGACAAACAGGTAAAAAGCAAATTTAGTTCAAATAACCCAGTGTTTAACCAAATAACATATGACACATTTTTCATTCCTAAATCTCTTTGTGGTAGTTAACGAATATTTGGATCTCCCTTCCAACTTTTTCACCAAGAATCACTCAATCTATTTAAGTAAGTATATTTAGCTAGCAACACTGTGTCTAGGAGGAAGAAAGGTAAAGGCCTGTGTACTAAAGAATGATAGCACGGGTCATCTATAAGACAATTGCTATAGAAATGCACATCACTGCTAATGTAGAAAATTCTTAGTGCTAGAAGGCAATCAGTAACCATTGCAATTAGTCCTTAAGCACTCTTCCACCACCTGGGAGGTGCTTTTACCACTCAGGCCTTAATAGCTAATCAGTCCCCTTTGTGACCTGTCTGTCAAAAGAAGTGCAGGTCCCTTCTGGTCTGGATTTGAAGAGAAACTGCAGCCAGTGGTTTTGAGTGATGTGCTTTGAGAAAGGGCAAACTGGAAAACCACAGCATGGTGAGGGAGGGGCTGCAATCCTCAGAGAGGTAGTGGGAGATAGTGAGGTGATGGATCCAGTGTGGTGGATATTTCCTGGATCTGGGTGGGAAGCTGCAAGGAGACAACCTGTCCCCTGACTTCTCATGTAGTCCTCGAAATTCCCAGAAGCTAGAGGCAGTCCAACAAATAACTATTCTGTGGGCTGTATGTGCTTTGAGTACTGTGAGCAGGGAGGTGTGTATGGAAACATTTTTTAAGTCAACTTCTACATACTTCAGGTGCACCCACTGAAAGCAAGGCGAGAAACTTCCAGAGGCCTTTTAGTTAAGTACCTTTTATAAGTTCAGCCGTTTGCATTTTAATTTTATGTGTAAGATCCATGTATTGTTAATTTTCTGCAGGTTGTAAAAGGCATCTCATGTAAGGGTAGCACTTCACTATTGAGTAGTGATCTACAAGAGTAGAATTTGTAACACAAACGATTTACAAATGCTTTTGAGATATTATATCTCATAAAGTAGAATTTAACTGAGGTAGTACTGCCTCTAAAACACACAAAGATAAGTGTATGCTGACCAGTCCTGTTAGAATTTCGAATCATAGATACACACTTGTTGTCCATGATTTTCCAGACATTTGACTCCAAACCATTACACAGAAGTTACTCTTGTTTTGCAACAGCATCTGGTCCCTTACCCTTATCATAGACCTACCCCATAACAAGCTGCTCAGAGGGATATTACAGTGTCATAAGCAACCTTAAATTGTATTATATCATATAGTTGAAGTTTTCTTCTCCAGAAAAGCATAGTTCTACCACTGTGGCAATAGGACACCAGATTTTCAAAAGTAAACCAATGATGTATGAGTGGCCTGATAAAGCAAAGCTTTTACTTAGGTCCTCATGCAGGGATGCGAAACATTCTTAGAAGAGATAGTAACAACCACGGGCCTAGGCCTTGAAAGATTTTTCTAAGGGCCTGGTGTATTGACAATAAAACACAGAACCTCGTCAAAAACCAGGTATTTGCATGGGAGAGCTGGTAATTGTATGGAACAAAGCCTTTGTGGACAGGTTCCTTCTGATATGCAGATATAAACTACATAGAGCTATGGTTCTCAGTCCCAAGGCCACTGTGGACTTAGCCAGCAATGATTATGAGATATCCTGTATTCCCTAGCACTGCATTGTTTTAGTGGTGTTCTCCTGAGTTTGTCCCATTGAATGGGTTTCTACTGACTTCACATAAGTGTCCCCTTTCCTTCCATTTCCTCTGTGGAAATAGTATACAAGAGTCTATTCTCCTTAAGAAACATTTCATGGGACACATTTCCCTATCCAAGCTTTTTTTTTAAATAATCTTTTCTACCTTCTACGTTTCCTAACTATCTCATTCCCCATCACCTTCATGTCAGGATCCTATATGTGGAACAGGTCCTTCAGCTACAGGTATCTGGTGGCCTTTAGGAACAGTACTGGGAACACATTTGCTGTGTAATCCTCCCATCTCCCTAAGTAGCTAGTCATGCTGTCTCCAGTCTCAACTGAAATTGTTCCCTGTGTAAAATGGAGGTTGAACCACAAGCCATTTAAGAAGGATAGCATATATGAAAAGCAAACTATGTCTAGGCTGGCTCCTCTCTGAGTATTTTCCAGGGATAGATACATGTTATGTTAGAAATATTTGTCTTTATGTATCTTCTCTGTGAGCAAAGTGATTTCTCCTGGGAAGGCATATTAATGCTACAACAGATGCATTTGCATCCTGTTAGAAGAATGTTTATGAGACAATCCCTTATGTTGATGCAAGTGGAATTGGTTGCAGTCTGTTGCTCTCCAAACAATGGCCTTGCTGTCTTCTGTACTATATCTTCAAATTTCTTAAATTACTGTAACACCTAAGAGATTTAAATTTTCCATTAGAGTCAGGTAGCCAACTATCCAGTGCAGTCTCTGGAAAAGCATTTTCAAGTGGAGCATTGCTTCTGCCTTCAGTGCAGAATAAGGAAAATTGTTTACACTGCAGGAGGTTTCATGGTAAGCAACCAGGTGCTAAAGTCACCACTATGAAAAAAGTACATGACTGTTGTAAGAGGAGTGATTTTTTATTTCCCAGCATGTTTTAATCGGTTATGTGTTTGAACACAGACCAGAGTATGTAGGTGTACAGTTTGTAAGAGATGAAATGAAAGGCAGGATTGTTCAGTGGCTAGTGTTGCCACTTTTGTGGGTGGAGGCTTCTTTCAGTGTCCATCAGTCATCTTGGAGGAAATGGGTGGTGCCAGCAGCTGGCCTGTCTCTCTGATAAAAAAGCTTTTTAATGAGATATTTTAAATGCCATATTCTCTAGATCTCTGAGCATTTGAGGGTTGTCTGACTGTTTAGCATACCTTAGCATAAAAAATTTCCCTGTAATTAATCTGTTTTGAAAACTGGATACAAGCTGAGCGGATGTGGAGGGATATTTTACTCAGGGCCCTGAAGCCTGACTGTAACTGGTTTTTACTTAGTAGGTAACACTTATAACCATAGAGGACAAAGAGGTAGAGAAAAACTCACTGTGATAATAGAGGCTTAATCTTAATAAACAGCTCACAGGAAAGACTGGGTGGCATAAATATTTTGTTAGTTTGAAATAGACATTTATAACCTAAAATGATTACCACCATTCAAAGGCACATAGCAATTTAGAAATATTTGAGACTTAGTGCAATTGAATTTAAGTTGTATGAAGTTAGCTTACATTTACACAAAGTTAAATTTAAGTTAAATGTACAATATATTAAACAGGACTGTGTAAAATTGAGAAGGACTAGAATGTGAAGGTATGTATGACATAGTGAAAAAAGAAATTAGAGACAAAGCATAAAGAATAAAGCAAAGAAAAGAATAAAAGCAAAAGGTAAATGAATTACAGGTTCTGTTGGCGGCAGAAGCTGGCTAGACTCCCTGTGCCTAGGTGGCTGGTGTAGCAGAGGGAAGAACCATGGGGGATCAGGCTAGGCCACATTGTCAAAATGGCAGCTGCCATAAACATAACCCCAACAGCTGGCAGAAATCATAACATTTTGGGATTCAATCTTGAGTGCTGCCTCAGCCCAGCCTACTGCCCTCAGAGAAGCTGCAGCTGCAGCGAGCAGGAGAGTATTAGTTTGGCGGAAAGGGAACAGAACCAAGTTGAGGGTAAGAGACGGTGTAGCAGAGAGATAGAAAAAACTCCTTCCATCTACCTGTTCGCTGGCAGTAAATTGAAAGATCCTGTAAAATATCTGGATCTAGAGAGCCATTACGCAGACAATTTGAATTTCCTAGGGGATATCTAGGCCACTCTTCAGTACAAAGGTAAATAAGTCTGGGTGCCTTAACAAGTGTCATTAAGTGAAAGGGTTTTAAATTTTCTATCAGGCATCCCAGTGGAGTGGCATGGTATATTACCTTAGTCGGTTTATTCCCCAGGTGTAGAGAGGAAAGTGACCATGCAGTCTTGGAACTCTTCAGCCCAAGAGTGTGGCCACATGATAAGCGAGAATGGCAGAGTGTTATTCGAAGATCATCAGCCCAAAACTTTGCCAGGGCCAACACAGCCCGGAAGGAAGATCAGATATCCCGCCCCAGGCAATATGACTTCCACATGTGAAGAATGTACCAGATCTTAAGGAAATGGGTTAAAATTTAAAAGGGTACCTTACCTAATTGAAGCCTGTGTGGGGTGGTATTTCCAGTGAATGGGGGTGGGGGGAAATGGAGGCAGAGTACTGGAATTGGAAACAGGATCCCGAGTGTCTCTGACTGGCCGCCCACCAGCAAACAGCTGCTAGTGACCCTCAAGGAGAGCCTGCCTGGGCTTCGGCACCAATATTGTACTTTTGCTATGCAGCTAATGCCTAAGAAACAAAAACACGAGACTCAGCGCCCACGTGGATTTTTTTTAGAAAAGGGAGAGAAAGAGGAGGTAGCTGGTGGCCAACTGAAAGTAGAAGAGACGGGTGTGGGGCACTTGCTTTAAAAGGGGAGGCTTGCACATGTGTAAGTGAGTCCTCTGGCAGCCAGGTAAAGCTTGAGCCATCAGGTAAAGCTGATGTAGCGATGACATGGTAATGAGGGTCCCGCCCATCATCAGGGTGGGGGCGGTCACATGGCTGCCAGTTCCTAACAATCAGATTACTAAGCAGAGTCACTATTTAGCTACACATGTAGTTAAGTGTAAGTCACTATTTAGCCACAAACTAACACACTAGTTAGCCACACATACTAGCTCACTAGTACCCACACACACCATGCCACTTTTTAGCCACATACTTAACTCACTATTTAGCCACACACATGAAATCACTAGTTAGACAAACACATAAATCAAGAGTCAGCCCTATACCTAAGTCACTAGTTAGCCACAAAAACTAAGCCACATGTCCATCACACAAATAAAGCAGTGCTTAGCCACACACACTAACACAGTAGTTAATCACACACATAAGTTACTATTTAGCTACATTCCTAAGCAGTAATTAACCGCATTGGCTAAATCACTAGTTAGCCACAAAGCTAGGTTACTATTTAGCCACAGTCACTATGTCTCTAGTTAGTTAAACACAATATATCACTACTTACCCACTCATACTAAGTCACTAGTCAGCCACACATCTAATTTACTAGCTAGTCACAAACACCAAAAAAAATCAGCCACACACACACTGAGATAGTAGTTAGTCATTCACCTATGTATTTCTATGTATTTAGTCAACTACACACCTATGTCACTACTAGCTACAAACACTAGGTCACTAGTTGTCCACACATATTAAATCAGGAGTTAGACACACACACTGTGTCACTAGTTAGACACATACTAAGTCTGTCTCAAAGAAAAACAGCTCACACTAATGTGGCCCCAGGACGTGGGAATCAGGCATTTAATCCCAGCAGTAGGGATTTCGAGATAGGAGTGACATGGATTTACAGAGAGAGGAAGATAAGGTAGAGGAGACAGAAGAGCATGCAGTGAGATGATTTTGTTTGAGCAGTTAGTCTGCGGGATGGAAGAGATAGCAGTCAATCTGAGGAGGCAGTGTGAGGATAGGAGCACATGGCTTGTCTGTGAATAGGTAGAGAAAAGAACTCTAGTAGCCAGATGCTCTGAATCTGTGATCCTTCAGTTTTCACCCTCCCCTCCCTGATAGGTTTCTGTGAGTTTTTATTAGTAAGATCTATTAGAACTTGTGCTGGAAGTGATGTTCTCTCTTTGGAAGTATGATATTTCAAAGTCAATAGAGGTAAAAAATTAAAAATATTAAAATATGTTAACTTTATTTTTTTGAAAATTACATTGGTATCTTTTTAATGTTTTAATTATGTTAAAAAAAATTAATATACATATCAACCCAGTTCATTCCACCTTACCCCCACCCTCCTTCTTCACCTCTCTCCCAACTTATTGAGTGCACGGCCACTCTCTCCTCCCATCCAATGGACACTATATATACACGTAGGGTGATGCCTTCCAGGAGAGGTCATCTAAATCTTTCAAGTAATTTGAAGTAGGGACTAAAATATCTCTCCTGTCTCAAGGTTAATGGATTATACCTCCATAGTGATATTCCCCCAAAGTCATTTTTGCAACAGGGATGTTTCCTGTTTCCACTGCCTGAAGTCCCTAAGACTGCACAGGATTTTTAGCTTAGATCCATATTCAGGGGTCTGTGTCAGACCCATGTTGGATTCCCAGCTATAAGTCTGGAGCCCCATTAGCTCCTCCTTGTTCAGGTCAGCTATGTCTATGAGTTTGTGCAGTGTGGTCTTGTCCTCCCTCTCTGAATCTGGATTCCAGTTCGGCTCAATGTGTAGTTGTGTGTGTATGCTTCTGTTTCCATCAGCTACTAGATGAGGGCTCCATGATGGTGGATAAGTTAGTCGTTGATCTCATTGTCAGGGAAGGGAATTTATGGTAGCCTTTACACTGTTGCTCAAATTGTTTGTTGGGGTCACTCTTGTAGGACTCTGGACATTTCTCTAGGTTCAGTTTCCACTTCTAACCTATAATGGCTCCCATTTTTATAGTCTCTATCTCTTTTCTCCTCTCCTAGCTATCCTCTTCTCTTCTCTTCACATCACTTCTCAAGTCCATTCCTTTTCTGACCAAATATTCCTAGTCCAATGTTCTTTCCTCTCCTACTTCTTTCCTTTTGCTAGTTCACTCTCCACACACTACCCCCCAATTCCCATATGCTCTGGGGACAGTGTCCCTTCCTGCTTCTGTGAGTGACCTTATAAGAAACTCTTAGAATCCTCTTTGTATCATAGATTCTCTTGCAGTGTCATTTGTACGGTGGTTATCTTTTGCACAATGTCTAAAATCCACATATGAATGAATACATACCATGTTTATCTTTCTGTGACTGGGATACATCATTCAGGATGGTTTCTTCAAGGTCCATCCACTTGTCTGTGAGATTCAAGATTTCAATGTTTCCCCCTCCACCACCACAGAGTAGTATTCCATTGTGTAAATGTGGCGTATCTCCTTTATACATACTTCAGTTGAGGGGCATCTAAGTTGCTTCCATGTTCTTGCTATTATAAATTATATTGCTATGAATATATGTGAGCACAAGTCTTGGTTCCATGAATGTGGATCATTTGGGTATGTGAATAAGAGGTATGTTACTGGGTCCTGTGGTAGACTGATTCCCATTATCCTGAGGGACAGCCATGCTAATCTCCAAAATGGCTCTTCAAGTTTACAGATCCACCTGCAAAGAATAAGTTGTCATTGCTGTTTCTAATTTTAGCCATTCTGACAGGAGTAAGATGGTATCTTACAGTTGTTTTAATTTGTATTTCCTTGTTAGCCAAAGATATTGAACACGTTCTTAAGTGTATTTCATCATTCCCCCTATTTACAGTTCTCTATTCAGTTCTATACCCCATTTTAATAGAGTTATTTGGTGTTTTGTTGACTAGTTTCTTGAGTTCTTTGTATATTTTGGAGATCAGCCCTTTGTCAGATGTAGGATTGGTGAAAATCTTTTCCCAGTCTGTGGGCTGCCATTAGGTCTTGTCCACTGTGTCCTATTCCTTACAGAAACTTATAAGTTTGAAGAGGTCCCATTCATTATTTGTTGGTCTCAGTGTCTATGCTTCTGGAGTTATCGTCAGGAAGCAGTCTCCTGTACCAATGTGTTCAAGAGTACCTGTAATTTTTTTGTCCTAAGAGGTTCAGTGTGGATGGATTTATGGAGAGATCCATTTGGACATGTGTTTTGTGCATGGCTATAGACATAGATCTATCTTCAGTCTTCTGTATACCATCATCCATTTGTACCAGCACCACTTGTTGAAGATTCTTTCCTTATCTCATTGTACACTTTTAGCTGTTTTGTCAAAAGTCAGGGGCTCATATGTGTGTGGGATAATACCAAGATTTTCTATTAAATTTCAATGAGCTACTTGTCTATCTTTGTGCTAATACAAGGCTCTTTACAGGACTATAGCTCTGTAGTAGATCTTAAAGTCAGGGAGGGTGATGTCTCGTGAAGTTCCTTTATTGTACAGGTTATTTTGACTATTCTTATTCTTTTCTTTTTCAATATAAAGTTGATTATTACCTTTTCAAGGTCAGTGAAGAATTTTGCTGGCAATATATTAGATATTGAATTGAATCTGTAGATTGCCATTGGCAAAATTGCCATTTTTACTATGTTTATTCTACCTATCCATGAGATTGAGACATCTTTACATTTTCTGGTGTTTTCTTTAATTTCTTTTTGTAAATACACAAATTACTATTATATAGGTCTTTCACTTGTTTGATAAGTGTTACCCCAAGGTAGTTTATATTGTTTGTGGCTATTGTACATGGTGATATTTCTCTGATTTCTTTATTAGCCCCTTTGTTATCTGTATATAGAATGGCTAAGATCTTTTTTTTAGATTATCTTGTATGCTAATACATTCCTGAATGTGTTTTTCAGCTGCAGGAGTTCCCTGGTAGAGTTTTTTGGTTGCTTATGTAAACTATCATATCTTCTGAAAATTGAGAAAGATTGAGTTCTCCCTCTCAATTTGTATCCTCTTGATATCCTTTTCTTGTCTTATGTCTTTAGCTAGCACTTCAAATACAATAATGAAGATATATGGAGACAGAGGGCAGGCTAGTGTTTGTCCTGATCTTAGAGGAATTGCCTTAAGCTTGTATACATTCAGCTTGATATTTGCTCTGTGTTTACTACATATTGCTTTTATTATGTTTATATAAATCCCTGTTATCCCTGATCTCTACAAGACCTTTAACATGATAGGATGTTGAATTTTGTCAAAAGTTTTTATCTACATCTAGGGAGATGATCATGTGATTATTCATTTTCAGTTTGTTTATATAGTGGTATATTTGATATATTTTCATATGTGAAGCCATCCCTGCAACCCAAGGATGAAGCCTACTTGATCATAGTAGATGATTTTCCTGATATATTCCTGGATTAGGTTTTCCCGTATTTTCTTGAGTATTTTTGCATCAATTGCAGGAGGGATATTGGTCTGTAATTTTCTCTTAGTTGTGTCTTTGTGTGAATGGGTACCAGTGTGATTGTAGCCTCAAAAAAGTGTTTTGTAATGAAACTTCTGTTTCTATTGTGTGGAACAGATTCAAGAGTATTAATATTAGCTCTTCCCTGAATTTTCGGTAGAATTCTTCACTGAAGAAGACATCTGGCTCTGGGATTTTTCTATGTTGGAAGGCTTTTTATGATTGCTCCTACTTTGTTAGCTGTTATAGTTCAATTATAACTTGCATGTCTAGTCTTGATTTAATTTTGTTAAGTAAGAGTTATACAGAAATTTGTCCATACCTTTGAATTTTCAAATTTTGTGGAGTATAAGTTTTCAAAGTATGACCTGAAAATTGCCTGGATTTCCTCAGTGTCTATGGTTCTGTACCCCTTTTTGTTTCTGATTTTGTTAATGTCCATGTTCCCTCTTTGCTTTTTGTTTAGTTTGGATAAAGGTTTGTCTCCCTTGTTAATTTTCTGAAAAGAAAAAAAGAGCAACTCATTATTGCATTGATTTTTTTTGTATCATTTTACTGTTTTTTACTTTATTATTTTCAAACCAAAAATTGATAATGGGGCCTACTCCTGATGGTTGAGTTTGCTTCATTTGTGTCCTAAGGTTTTCAGTTGTGTTGTTAATTTTCAAATGTGTCTCTCATCCGTTTTCTTCATATGGGCAGTAAATGCAATGAACTTCCTTCATATCAGTACTTTCATGGTGTCCCATGAATTCATGTATGTTGTATCCACAACCTCATTGAATTTTAGGAATTCCTTAATTTCTTTATTTCTTCTTAGACCCAATTATGTTGAAATTCAGCATTATTCAGTTTCCATGAGTATGTAGGGTTTCTGTGATTTGTTGTTGTTTTTATTGAATTCCAATTAAAAAGCATGGTGGTCTGATAAGATACAGAGTAATATTCAAATGTTTTTGTATCGGGTGAGGATATTTATGTTGCCTAGTCTATGGTCAATTTCAGAGAATGTTCCATGTGGAGCAGAGAAGAATTTATCCCCTAAGGAGGCTTTAAACTCCAGTGATCACTGAATACATAATGACAGATTTTCATAATGAAATGAATAAATATTAAACAAGTGGATGGTGTTTTATGTGTGAAGCCTAAATAATTGCTCAATACTGAAGAGACATTAAGTTCTTAATCATAGATTTGAACAAAAAATGAATGAATACCGAGATAGTTTCTCATAATTCACCCCTAGAGAGATAACAAAATGATATCAACATTGATTTAAATGAAGAAAAGAAGAAACAAAGAAAGAAAGAAAGGAAGAAAGAAAGAAAGAAAGACAGAAAGAAAGAAAGAAAGAATTCACAAGATACAATTTAACATTAACAAGGTGGATCCAGACTCCACTCTTCCTGGAGTAGAAAAAGACAGATTTGAATAATGAAATAATCAGAGAGTCTGTCACATTTGAATGTGAAACAAGGTGGCGCCAAACTTCAGGGCTCACAGATTATATAATGAAAGAATTTAATAATTACATCTTTAAATATGGAAGCACTTGACCTTTTTTTGTATCATCAATTCCTGGGCAGACTTGCCAGGTATGAAACTGTACGCTGTCATCACGCATTTTTAAAATGCCATCATTTAATCGTCAGATAATCATACTGTCTTGCATGATGATTTCTGTTGGCCTGACATCATCACAAGCGCCTGAATCTCTGTTGTGGTGTAGCAGGACGTGAGATAATGGGCCCAATCCTGGTGTAGCAGTAGTAGCCACAATGTTGACAACAGGTGAAAAGATGGCTACATCAGGGGCATAACCAGCATATCTGAGACAGATGTACTTCTGTGTTCTGGGTCATCATCCTTTTGCCAGGTCTCGGTGATGGTGCTGACATCCTAGTGCCACTACTTCATCTCATGGTAGATCACAACCGATGTGAAGATGTGGAAGAAGAGCAGGTAGTCAACACACAGACCACCATGCCGGCCTTGGTGAAGTCCTTGTACTTTTCAAGGGCACCATGCAACCTTCTGGAGTCAATCATCCAGCATCCCTTTTACTCTGGGAGATGCATAGATCATTCAGAAAATGCTCTGCTCATGTCTACAACTTTTCTAACCTTGTCCCTGACAGATATTTGCACCCTAACCTTAAATGGTGATGGCATTGTCTGTCGTTAACATAATTGAAACAATTAAATAATTCAGTAAAAGCTACCTGTCACAATAAATAGGTGATGTAGCATTTACTGGCAGGGAAGCATGGCCAGACTCCAGTCATTAAGGGTGTCATCATCCTCAATTGAATCAATGTGTGATAAAATGGGATGACATTGCACATTATCTCCACAAGAGGAGGCTTTACATGTCCCTTCATGGAGTGGAGGGTTTTTGGTTTACATAACTATAAAAATGTTTTCATTATCTTGCGTATTAACACGGATTGTCAATTTAAATACTTTAATAATGTAATTAGATGATCTGTGGCACCAGATTCCAGGTGTCATGGATGAGATAATCATTGTTTTATATAATTAAATAATCAAACAATGAGTTCATGTAACATCATCCACTTCCCTAAGGCGGATACAAACCAAGCTAGTGAACGATGCTGTCATGATGAATTTAAATATTTTGACTACAAAATTGATATATAGATGGTCCATAATAATCGCATCCCACATAGTAGAATCCATTGATAATGGATTATTTAAAGTCCTGTATTAATAATCAAATGAAATCATAATCAGAGGATGAAATGGTCTGCCATACTCGACACAATTGACTCACACTGACGCCCACATGATTGTGGGAAATTCCCAGGTTCATCCCTTATTTAATCGCAGAGCAGAGTAGTAAAATGTTTAAATGCTGAAATGTCATTGTGTATGCAGGGTTTTAGAAGATACCACATATTTCATGTTGGACGGCTACCTCAAAAGAGATGGTCTGCAATCCAATAATCCCAAAGTCTACTCTAACAACTGGATTATCACAATCCTGAAGGAAGTTAACAATGGCAAACTCACCTCTTGATGAATGGTTGTGAGTCTATTATCTTTGTGTCCATAGTATTACTTGTTAGGAGAGAGAATTCATGAACAGAAGACTTTGAACTGTTTCTCCACAGATGATGTTCTCTGATAATTAGGTAATCTTGAATTTGGTAACCAGTAAAATCTGTAGGCAAACATCCAGACATTTGGCTATGACTTGGTTAGGCAAATCAAATGCTGTCATTGAAAGTTTTTGGAGATAGTTGTCTTGGGAGACTGTAATGTCCCATGATAACACTTTCTGGAAGCTGCTCTCTGGTCCTTGGCCCATGATACCAGGATACAGAATGCAAGCAGGGTTGGCAGGCACCATTTATGAACCAACATTCTGTCACATGCTAGTGCCCCTCCCACATGTTAAAAGGAGCATATCCACCGATGAACTAACCTTACAGCTTCACTGAGTTTCTCACAAAAACAAAGCAGGGCTCTTTCTTTTGAGTTTTACATATACACCTGTCTCTAAAGCTACAACATGCCTATAGTGACATAGGCATGACAACGAAAGCATCATTATGCCATTCAAGTACAATGATGAGTATTTTAAACCTTTTTTCTATGCTTCAATTTTCTAATTTCTAGAATGGAACCAATACACTTAATCGCCTCAACCATGAACCCATTCTCTTTATTGAAAATAAAATAAGCTCCTCTTCATTCTCTGACCTTTGGAGGAGCTTGATCCTATGGTTTTTCAACATTGTTTAGATCTGCATTGGGCTGATGGCTAAGGATTTTGAGCAGTGTCTTATGTTTCTTTCAGTCATTTTGGATTCCTCAATTGACAATTCTCTATTACGTCCTGCACGCCGTTTTCTATGATGGTTATTTAGAGTTATTTATTGTTGGTATTATGTAAAGTAACCAGCCCGACAGAGTTCATTAGATGAGATTCCCTGATCACAAGATTATTCGGTTAGTCCATTTTTAAAATCGGTGGTCACTGTGTCTTTCATGGGTCAGTTCTGTTGCAACCGCTCAGAAACTGATGATACGAAATAATATAGTTTTTTAAAATCGTGTAATCATTCGATTGTTAAAAATCTACCATTATGTAATCAGTAACCACTGGATAACGCAGTGTCCCTCATTCTCTGGGTACTGCTTCTGGTACCGATCTCCTGCTGTGTCAATCCCACAGCAGCCAAAAGAGGGATGACACCGTCATTACTTACGAAATCAAATAAGTTAATAATTGGATAGTCCTGCATACTTAACGTTCATAAGATGGAAGCAAACTCCAGTGATTGTCAAGGAAGTAGTACTTAGATAATTAAATAATGCCACATGGTTAAGTCCCGTGGAGAAATGGCCAGACCCCAGTCAAGAAGAACAACGTCTTCATCGATTTAAATAATTAATGTACAATGAAAAATGATTGAATAATGAAATGGTGGGGCATTCGTAAATCCCACATGGAGTAGTCAGACTGATATCTTCCTGGAATAAGGATGTTTTTAAAAAATTAAATTGATAATTACTTAGTGGGCATTTCATATTAACACTGACGAAATGGCAACAAACTCCTAAACCTATCGCTGATGTAAAGATCTACTAATATAGCTAAATGATGAGGTAATGAGATGATGTTACATCAACTCCCAAAATCTGAGTCCAAAGGGACTTATGGTCCATGACATCACCTGTATTTTAAATTCGTTAATTAAATGAGGAATTATCATTTAATTTCCTAGTTTAACAGCTAAGGAAGTGTAGTATTAGATGAAGTGATGGTCTGGCAAGATGGACTCCACTAAGGAGGCTCAAAACTTCAGGGATCACTGAATACATAATGACAGATTTTCATAATTAAATGAATAAACATTAAACAAGTGTATGGTGTTTTCTGTGTGAAGCCTAGATGATTGCTCCATACTTAAGGGTCTTTGAGTTCTTAATCATAAAGTTGAAAAAAAATGAATGAATAAAGAGATAATTTCTCATAATTCACCCCTAGAGAGATAACAAATTGATATAAACATTGATTTAAAGAAAGAGAGAAAAGAAATAAGAAAGGAAGGAAGGAAGAAAGAAAGAAAGAATGAAAGGAAGGAAGGAAGAATGAAAGAAAGAAAGAAAGAGAGAGAGAGAGAAAGAAAAAAGAACTCACAAGAGACAATTTAAAACCAACAAGGTGGATCCAGACTCCACTCTTCCCGGAGCAGAAAAATATACATTTGAGTAATGAAATAATGAGATAGTTTGATCGTCGGTAAAACCAACAAGGTGGATCCAGACTCCACTCTTCCCGGAGCAGAAAAATATACATTTGAGTAATGAAATAATGAGATAGTTTGATCGTCGGTCACACTTGTGTCACACAAGGGGGCACCAAACTTCAGGGATCTCAGATTATATAATGAAAGAATTTAATAATTACATCTTTATATATGTAAGTCTTTGACCTTGTTTTGTATCTTCAAATCCTGGGCAGATATGACAGATATGGAAATGTATGCTGTCATCAAGGATTTTAAAATGCCATAAGTTAATCGTCAGATAATCATACTGTCTTGCATGATGAAATCTGTTGGCCTGACATCATCACCAGCACATGAATCTCTGTTGTGGTGCCGCAGGATCTGAGATAATGGGCCCATTCCTGGCTTAGCATTAGTAGCCAAGACGTTGAAATCAGCTGAAAAGATGGCTGCAGCAGGGGCATAACCAGCATATCTGAGAGAGAGATGTACTTCCGTGTACTGGGTCATCATCCTTTTGCCAGGTCTCGGTAATGGTGCTGACCTCCTAGTGCCACTACTTCTTGTCATGATAGCTCCAAACCGATGTGAATATGTGAAGGAAGAGCAGGTAGTCAACACACAGACCACCATGCAAGCCTTGGTGAAGTCCTAGTACTTCTCAAAGGGCCCCGGGCAATCTTCTGGAGTCAATCATCCAGCATCCCTTTTACTCTGGGAGATGCATAGATCATTCAGAAAATGCTCTGCTCATGTCTACAACTTTCTTAACCTTGTCCCTGACAGATATTTGCACCCTAAAAATAATAGGTGATGGCATTGTCTGTCGTTTACATAATTGAAACAATTAAATAATTCAGTAATAGCTAACTGTCACAATAAATAGGTGATGTAGCATTTACTGGCAGGGAAGCATGGCCAGACTCCAGTCATGAAGGATATCATCATCCTTAATTGAATCATCGTATGATAAAATGGGATGACATTGCACATTATCTCCACAAGATGAGGCTTTACAGGTCCCTTCATGGAGTGGAGGATTTTTGGTTTACATAACTATACAAATGTTTACATTTTCTTGGGTATTAACACAGATTGTCAATTTAAATACTTTAATTATGTAATTAGATGATCTGTGGCACCAGATTCCAGGTGTCATGGATGATTATAATCATGGTTTTATATAATTAAATAATCAAACAATGAGTTCATGTAACCTCATCCACTTCCCTAATGCCGCTCCAAACCAAGCTCATGAACGATGCTGTTGTGATGAATTTAAATATTTTGACTACAAAATTGATATTTAGATGGTCCATAATAATTGCTTCCCACATCGTGGAATCCATTGATCATGAATTATGTAAAGTCCTGTTTTAATAATCAAATAAAATCATAATCAGAGGATGAAATGGTCTGCCATACTCCACACAATTGACTCTCACTGACGCCCACATGATTGTGGGATACTCCCAGGTTCATCCCTTATTTAATCGCAGAGTTGGGTAGTAACATGTTTAAATGCTGAAATGTCATTGGGTATGCAGGGTTATAGAAGATACCACACATTTCATGTTGGACGGCTGCCTCAAAAGAGATGGTCTGCAATCCAATAATCCCAAAGTCTACTCTAACAACTGGATTATCACAATCCTGAAGGAAGTTAACAATGGCAAACTCACCTCTTGATGAATGGTTGTGAGTCTATTATCTTTGTTTCCATAGTATTATTTGCTAGGAGAGAGAATTCATGAACAGAAGACTTTGAACTGTTTCTCCACAGATGATGTTCTCTGATAATTAGGTAATCTTGAATTTGGTAACCAGTAAAACCTGTAGGCAAACAACCAGAGATTTGGCTATGACTTGGTTAGGCGAATCAAATGCTGTCATTGAAAGTTTTTGGAGATAGTTGTCTTGGGAGACTGTAATGTCCCATGATAACACTTTCTGGAAGCTGCTCTCTGGTCCTAGGCCCATGATACCAGGATACAGAATGCAAGCAGGGTTGCCAGGCAACATTTATGAACAAACATTCTGTCACATTCTAGTGCCCCTCCCACATGTTAAAAGGAGCATGCCCACCGATGAACTAACCTCACAGCCTCACTGAGTTTCTCATAAAAACAAAGCAGGGCTCTTTCTTTTGAGTTTTACATATATACCCATCTCTAAAGCTACAATATGCCTACAGTTACATAGGCATGACAACGAAAGCATCATTATGCCATTCAAGTACAATGATGAGTATTTTAAACCTGTTTTCTATGCTTCAATTTTCTAATTTCTAGAATGGAAACAATACACTTAATCGCCTCAACCATATACCTATTCTCTTTATTGAAAATAAATTAAGCTCCTCTTCATCCTTCATCCTTCATCCTTCATCCTTTGGAGGAGCTTGATCCTATAGTTTTTCAGGATTGTTATATTTGCATTCGTCCAGAACAGCCAATGCCAGGGCCAGGGCCAGAGCCAGGGCCAGGGCCAAAATTAAATAGATAATAAATTAAATTGATAATAACTCAAATTGATAATAAATTAGTACGTATTTTATATTAACATTGACAAAATGGCACTAAAGTCCTAAACATATCGCTGATGTAAAGATCTCTTTATATAGCTAAATTATGAAGTAATGAGATGATGTTACATCAGCTCCCAAAATCTGACTCCAAAAGGGACTTATGGTCCATAACATTACCTGTATTTTAAATTCATTCATTAAGTGATGAATTTTCATTTAATTTCCTAGTTTAACCGTTAAGGAAGTAAGGGTAGTATTCGATGATGTGATGGTCTGGCACGATGGACTCCCTTAAGGAGGCTCAAAACTCCAGTGATCACTGAATATATAATGACAGATTTTCATTATTAAATGAATAAACTTTAAACCAGTGAGTGGTGTTTTAAGCTTGAAGACTAACTGATTGTTCAATACTGAAGGGTCATTGTGTTCTTAATCATAGATATGAACAAGAAAATGAATGAATAAAGAGATAATTTCTCATAATTAACCCCTACAGAGATAACAAATCGATATCAACATTGATTTAAAGAAAGAAAGAAAGTTAGAAAGAGAGAGAGAAAGAAAGAACGAAAACACAAGAGACAATTTAAAACCAACAAGGTGGATCCAGACTCCATTCTTCCCAGAGAAGAAAAAGACAGATTTGTGTAATGAAATAATCAGATAGTTAGATAGTCTGTCACACTTGAGTCACACAAGGTGGCACCAAACTTCAGGGATCACAGAATATATATAATGAAAGAATTTAATAATTACATCTTTAAATATTTAAGTTGTTGACCATTTATGTATCTTCAAATCCTGGGCAGACATGACAGATATGGAAATGTATGCTGTCATCAAGGACTTTTAAAATGCCATAAGTTAATCGACAGATAATCATACTGTTTTGCATGATGAATTCTGTTGGCCTGATATCATCACCAGCACCTGAATCTCTGTTGTTGTGCTGCAGGATCTGAGATAATAGGCCCATTCCTGGCTTAGCACTAGTAGCCAAGATGTTGAAATCAGCTGAAAAGATGGCTGCAGCAGGGGCATAACCAGCATATCTGAGAGAGAGATGTACTTCCGTGTACTGGGTCATCATCCTTTTGCCAGGTCTCCGTGATGGTGCTGACCTCCTAGTGCCACTACTTCTTGTCATGATAGGTCCAAACCGATGTGAAGATGTGGAGGAAGAGCAGGTAGTCAACACACAGACCACCATGCCGGCCTTGGTGAAGTCCCAGTACTTCTCAAAGGGCCCCGGGCAATCTTCTGGAGTCAATTATGCAGCATCCCTTTTACTCTGGGAGATGCATAGATCATTCAGAAAATGCTCTGCTCATGTCTACAACTTCCTTAACCTTGTCCCTGACAGATATTTGCACCCTAAAAGTAATAGGTGATGGGATTGTTTGTCGTTTACATAATTGAAAGAATTAAATAATTCAGTAATAGCTAACTGTCACAATAAATAGGTGATGTAGCATTTGCTGGCAGGGAAGCATGGCCAGACTCCAGTCATGAAGGATATCATCATCCTTAATTGAATCAACGTATGATAAAATGGGATGACATTGCACATTATCTCCACAAGATGAGGCTTTACAGGTCCCTTCATGGAGTGGAGGATTTTTGGTTTACATAACTATACAAATGTTTACATTTTCTTGGGTATTAACACAGATTGTCAATTTAAATACTTTAATTATGTAATTAGATGATCTGTGGCACCAGATTCCAGGTGTCATAGATGAGATAATCATTGTTTTATATAATTAAATAATCAAACAATGAGTTCATGTAACCTCATCAACTTCCCTAATGCCGCTCCAAACCAAGCTCATGAACGATGCTGTTGTGATGAATTTAAATATTTTGACTACAAAATTGATATTTAGATGGTCCATAATAATTGCTTCCCACATCGTGGAATCCATTGATCATGAATTATGTAAAGTCCTGTTTTAATAATCAAATAAAATCATAATCAGTGGATGAAATGGTCCGCCATACTCCACACAATTGACTCTCACTGATGCCCACATGATTGTGGGATACTCCCAGGTTCATTCCTTATTTAATCGCAGAGTTGGGTAGTAACATGTTTAAATGCTGAAATGTCATTGGGTATGCAGGGTTATAGAAGATACCACACATGTCATGTTGGACGGCTGCCTCAAAAGAGATAGTCTGCAATCCAATAATCCCAAAGTCTACTCTAACAACTGGATTATCACAATCCTGAAGGAAGTTAACAATGGCAAACTCACCTCTTGATGAATGGTTGTGAGTCTATTATCTTTGTGTCCATAGTATTACTTGTTAGGAGAGAGAATTCATGAACAGAAGACTTTGAACTGTTTCTCCACAGATGATGTTCTCTGATAATTAGGTAATCCTGAATTTGGTAATCAGTAAAATCTGTAGGCAAACTTCCAGATATTTGGCTATGACTTGGTTAGGCAAATCAAATGCTGCCATTGAACGTTTATTGGAGATAGTTGTCTTGGGAGACTGTAATGTCCCATGATAACACTTTCTGGAAGCTGCTCTCTGGTCCTTGTCCCATGATACCAGGATACAGAATGCAAGCAGGGTTGTCAAGCAACATTTATGAACCAACATTCTGTCACATTCTAGTGCCCCTCCCACATGCTAAAAGGAGCATACCAGTAAGGCGTACGGTTTTTCCGCCTGCCGCATTGTATGGTCCTGCTGCCGCACCAGCTCCAAATAATACACAGAGACTCTGTATTTGATATTGTACTGTTGGCCAGGTACTAGTTTCTTATTGGCTAGCTTTGTCTTATGTATTAACCCATTTCTGCTGATCTATGTATTTCTCTTACTGGGGAGCCGGCGGCATACTGCTTTTTCCAGACTCTCCATCTTGACTCCTCCTTCCTACTTCCTATTTCCTCCTTGTCTCCTAGTCCCTCCTATCTTCCTTTCCTATTGGCCAACAGTGCTTTATTATTAACCAGTATGAGAAACATATATACATAATGACATCTCCCATTATCTCCTCTTTTCTGTTTAAATAAAAAGAAGGGTTTTAACCTTAGCAAAGCAAAATATATAACACAACAGTTATCAAATAAGAATCACAGTTAACAATATTTAGTCCATTAACATTTATCAAGATTTAAGAAACTATTCCATCATCTATTCCATCTTTGTGTGTCTAAAGTCTATACCATAACTATCTGTCTTCAACTTCTTCAAAGACCACAGAAGGATAATATATAAATTCTACAAATGACAGAGACAACTCACCGCCTGGTCACCCGAAGTTCTTTTGTAATCTTCCATCTTCAGCCCATAGGCCATAGTGTGTCTAGCTGACTCTTCAGCAACGCAGGAAACTTTAAACTGTCTTCTTGTATTGGCAGTTTGTCAGTCACATTTGTCTGTGTCCTGCATACTGTCTCGCAGACTCTCCCATGAAGCAGGATCTCTGTAGCAATGTCCATCTTGAATCAGAAGTCACTTTCCTGTGGGTCCTGCATGTCCAGTTTATACATCACAAAGTCAAACAGTCCAGACAAGAGGAGTATCTTGTCCAAATGGCTAGTCTTGCCATAATGGAAGTAAACTCCAAAACGTGTTTCTTTAATGTCCATCTTCCTTTTTGACGCAGGTGGTGTTACCAGGAGCATTTATGTCTCATTGTCAAGTAAAACCCTAAACCATTTTAAATGCCATATTCTGTAGGTCTTTGAAAGGTTTGAAGAATTCCTATTTATCTTAACTACATCTCTGTGTATCTTGAAAACCCTCACTAAACTCTAAGCTTTGACTATCATAGGTAATTATCTATAATCTGTACTATATTATACATTACATTTCTAAATGAGCTATACAAACAAGAGGAGAAATATACATATGACAAAATTGACCTTAAAATGTATCAATAAATGAAAATCCATTCCAAAACAAAGTAATCATATCAATACCATAATTCCCTTTTTACCTTTAAAAATAATTGGCTGTGATCATTACCCATTTATAACCAAGTCCATTTAAATGAAACCAAACATTTATAAACAACATTTGGGAATTTGGGAGTCGTTCTTTCCAAACTACTTCCTGCTGATAGGGGGCGCTGTCATGGGGATCCTAAGAAGATGCAGAAATCCTGGCTGTAGTCTGCAAGTCTGCCTTGTTCAAGCTGTTTTGAATGTTGGATCATCAAAACTCTGTTTCAGGGGGTCTGGCTTGCTCAAACCACATTAGTCTGCAAGGAATCCACAGCTTTTCATTTTCTGTGGAAACAAAAATAGAAATCCTTTTCCCCAGTAACTTGACCATGAACTTAAATGTTGGAGTCAAAGCATTTTTAAAATATATAAATTGAATTTATCCAGCAGCATTTCCTTTATCAGTTGTTATTTTCTCAGCAGTCAAACAATGTAGAGACAACACAATAGCATACAGTAACCAGATTCTCTCTGAATTTTTCATCTTTTTTTTTTATATGCCTATGTATTTTTTTAAAACACACTGTAAACTTTTAGCACATTTTCTTAATGTGAATCTGTCTTTACTGTAAATCTTTATCTTTTTCTGGCCATGAGTCTTTATCTGTTAAACAACAACATTGTTAAAATGAAAGTCATAGCTGTGTCAGCCGCGGTTTACCAAAGATGGTGGCGGGTACTTTTACCGCCAGCACAGAAAGCTGTGCTCACCGCCTTGGACAGCGCTGCCACACAGAAAGCATGCTGCCGGCTTGGAGATGTGGTCACTGCCATTGCCATCTCTCATACACACCAATAAATTGTTAGCAGAGTTATTTAAAAGCTGTGCGTTTTTTTTGCCGCTTATTCAATGTAAGGAATCTTCCCTTAAAGGAGCCGCGCGAATATCTGCTTGTCTCTAGCAAAGCAGAGTTCAACTGAGAAAAATGCTGCTACCAAGAAACCTTGCTTGTCTCTGTTCTTTTGTTTCTAAAACCTGTTTTTAAGCTTTTGTTAAATTTTAAGTGGAAGTTCTTATTAACCATGTGGGCGCCATTTGTAAGAGTATGGTTTTTTCCTCCCGCCACCAGGTCTAGTCTTGCTGCTGCGCCAGCCCCAAATAATACACAGAGACTCTGTATTTGATACAATACTGTTGGCCCAGTTACTTGTTTCTTATCGGCTAGGTCTGCCTTTAATTATTAACCCATTTCTGCTGATCTATATATTTCTCTTACCAGGGAGCCAGCGGCATAGTGCTTTTTCCAGACTCTCCATCTTGACTCCTCCTTCCTACTTCCTATTTCATCCTTGTCTCCTAGTCCCTCCTATCTTCCTTTCCTATTGGCCAACAGTGCTTTATTATTAACCAGTATGAGAAACATATATACATAATGACATCTCCCATCACATACCCACCGATGAACTAACCTTACCGCCTCACGGAGTTTCTCACAAAAACAAAGCAGGACTCTTTCTTTTGAGTTTTACATATATACCCGTCTCTAAAGCTACAACATGCCTACAGTGACATAGGCATGACAACGAAAGCATCATTATGCCATTCAAGTACAATGATGAGTATTTTAAACCTGTTTTCTATGTTTCAATTTTCTAATTTCTAGAATGGAAACAATACACTTAATCACCTCAACCATAAACCTATTCTCTTTATTGAAAATAAAATAAGCTCCTCTTCATTCTCTGACCTTTGGAGGAGCTTGATCCTATGGTTTTTCAGCATTGTTTAGATTTGCATTCATCCAGAACAGCCAATGCCAGGGCCAGGGCCAGGGCCCGGGCCAAAATTAAATTGATAATAATTTGAATTGATAATAACTCAATTGATATGAACAAGAAAATGAATGAATAAAGAGATAATTTCTCATAATTAACCCGTAGAGAGATAATAAATCGATATCAACATTGATTTAAAGAAAGATAGAAAGAGAGAGAAAGAAAGAAAGAAATCACAAGAGACAATTGAAAACCAACAAGGTGGATCCAGACTCCACTCTTCCCGGAGTAGAAAAAGACAGATTTGTGTAATGAAATAATCAGATAGTTAGATAGTTAAATAATCAAACAATGAGTTCATGTAACATCATCCACTTCCCTAAGGTAGCTCCAAACCAGGCTCTTAGACGATGCTGTCATGATTAGTTTAAATATTTTAACTACAATATTGATATTAAATCGTCCATAATGATTGCTTCCCACATCGTGGAATCCACTGATCATGGATTATCTAATGTCCTATTTTAATAATCATATAACAACATAATCAGATGATGAAATGGTCTGCCATACTTGACACAATTGACTCTAACTGACTCCTACATGATTGTGGGAAACTCCCAGGTTCATCCCTTATTAAATCGCAGAGAAGAGTCGTGAAATGTTTAAATACTGAAATGTCATTGTGTATTCAGGGTTTTTAGAAGATCCTATATATTTCATGTTGGACGGCTGCCTCAAAAGTGATGGACTGCAATCCAATAATCCCTAAGTCTACTCTCACAAATGGATTATAACCATCCTGAAGGAAGTTAACAATGACAAACTCACCTTTTGATGAATAATTGTGAGTCTTATTATCTTTGTTTCCATAGTATTAATTCTTAGGAGAGAGAGAATTCATAAACAGAAGAAATTGAATGTTCTCTTATAATTAGGTAATCTAGAATTTGGTGACCAGTAAAAGCTGTAGGCAAATTTCCAGAGATTTGGCTATGACTTGCTTAGGGGAATCAAATGCTGTCATTGAAAGATTTAGGAGATAGTTATCTTGGGAGACCGTAATGTCCTATGATAACACTTTCTCGAAGCTACTCTCTGGTACTTGGCCAATGATAACAGAATACAGAATGTAAGCAGGGTTGCCAGACAACATTTATGAACCAATATATTGTCATATTCTAGTGCCCCTCCCTCATGCGAAAAGGAGCATACCTAAAGATGAAGTAACCTTACAGCCTCACTGAGTTTCTCACAAAAACAAAGCAGGGCTCTTTCTTTTGGGTTCTATATATTTACCGGTCTCTCAAGCTACAACATGTCTATAGTGCCATAAGCATGAAAAGGAAAGCATCATAATGCCACTCAAGTACAATGATGAGTATTTTAAACCTTTTTTCTATGCTTCAATTTTCTAATTCCTAGAATGGATACAATGCAATTAATCGCCTCTACCATAAACCTTTTCTCTTTTTTGAAAATAAAATAATCCCTCTTCATTCTCTGCCCTTTAGAGGAGCTTGATCCCATGGTTTCTCGGCATTGTTTAGATTTGCATTGGTCCAGAACAGCCAGGGCCAGGGCCAGGGCAAGGCCAGGGCCCATGGTCCAGGGCCCATGGTCCAGAGCCCAGGGCCCAGGGGCCAGGGCCCAGGGGCCAGTGGCCAGGGCCCAGGGGCCAGTGGCCAGGGCCCAGGGGCCTGGGGCCAGGGCCAGGGCCATAAAACTTTTGGGGACTATTCTCTCCACCATGAAACTCACACATTTAACCTAGTTCCCCTAGACTTGACATTGAAGTTGTTTTCATCCCTATTACCCTTCCTTACCTAGCATGATGTGTCCTTGATTCTTTGTTGAGTTCATTTTTTAATACAATTTTACTACAAACATTTGTTTTCATAATGTGAATTGTGTCTGTAAGAATGTGTAAAATTCATGTGCCTGCCTGTAGAAGCCAGAAATGGGCACTATATAAATGGAGCGAGAGTTAAAGGTTGTAAAATCCACTAGCCATGAATACTGAGATATTAACTCAGGACTTTGGGAAGAGAGCAAAGCATCATTAGCCTTGACCTAGTTCTACTTCCCCATATTTAAATTTGCAGTTAAAAGTTTTTCTATATCTTGAGGAGTTTAATTGAATGTGTTCTTTGTGATCAAGCACATGCCTGTGCACATGTGCTACCCCTCAAATTTTAGCAATCCATGGATAATTTTCAGGAGCTGCTTCTAGCTTCTTAAATTTTAGGTCCCTTGAATTGAACTCAAGTGGGAAATTACTTTCAATGTAAGTGACATTTCCCTTTGATTTACCTCAATGTATCTTAATTTTAAATATATTTTTTTAGTTCAAAATACATAGTACAGGGTTTCATCATTTTATCTTCACATACTTGTGATTCTGTGCTTTTCTTGTTTTCTTCCCACTGCATTCCAATTTGACCCTCACCATCTGAAGCTGATTCTTGTCTTCTCCCAATTAGTTCTAAAATTTATTTACTAGTCATTGCATGTGACCCGGTTTAGCCATTTAGTATCTACCAAAATAGACTTCAAACAAAAGTCAATCAAATGTGTGTTTGAAGAACAATCCATACTCAAAGGACAACTCCACCAATATAATATGTCAATTCTTAATATCTGTGTCCCAAGCACATGATTAGAAATTATACACAAAGGAGTAGACAGGAAGACATTATTAAATTAGTGTTAAATTAACAAAATATAAATAAAGAAAAATAAATGTATTTAATGAATACATATGTGAGAACCTTGACCCTGCTGGCCACACAGCTGATGGAATCCCCTTGCCCAGAGAATGTCCTAGAACCCCTCCAACACACCACATCTTCCTGGATTTGCTCTGGGCATCCTGGAACCACCTATCAATGAAGTTCCACCTTGAGCCTGTGCTCACCTTATCTTTGAGATCCATTGCTTTCCCTCCACCAGAGTTCAGTGTGGAACCGGGCCTGTGTGAACCCCCCCCCCAATTCTTCCCTGAGTCAATTCTGCACCTCCACCCCCCATATCATTGGCTTGAGTGGTTCAGTCCTGGAATTCTGGTACATGTACCACCCAGAAACTGACTTCCCCTCAACTATGGTCCTTCTGGGTCACTGATGATGATGTGCATTGGTCCAATAAACTGTCCTTCTCCTTGAAACTTCATGGGTTAGCTCTGAGCATACTGGATGCTCCTATCCACCCAGGATTATCTTGACGCTGCTCTCATCCTATGTTTGGTCCCCTATGCCTACAATCTGCCTGAGGTTCCACTCTGAGCATATTGAATCCACCAATCCAAGCAGGACCACCTTAAGATTACATTCACCTGATTTTTGGCCCCATTGCTTGCAATCTGCCTCTGGTGAGTCTGGGAGCAGGCCTAGTTGAATCTCCCCATATCCTTCCCTGTGAAATACTGGGATAGCTCTGCATTTCACTAACCCTATAAACTTGACCTGAGTGTTTTAGTCCTGGTATTCAGTTTCCATTAGCCACCCACAGAATGCCTTCCCCCTATCCTTGGACCTCCTGGGGACACTGCTCAAGATAAGTGTTTAGCCCCAGTGGTCCCAATATTAAATCCATCTCCTTAGAACTTCCTGGGTGAAGTCTGAACATAATGGAATTGCCTACCCATGCAGGACCACATTGAACCTATACTCACCTGATCTTTGATCCCCATCATTTGCACTTTCCCTGAATGCTGGAGACCATCCTGAGTCTGCCTACTCCATATCATTAGCTCTTCTGTGGCCTCTGGTTGAGAGACCTCCAAGAGAGCTCATATTATCCAGAGTTACAGATATGAAACTGTTTACCCAGATATACCCACCAAGACAGGAGGACAGAGAAAAAGAAAGACTCCAAGTGCACCCACTGGAAGAAGAAATGGTGGATGGCAATATAAAAAGTAGATTCAACAATACAAAGACCAGTATGTTATCACCAGAACCTAAGGACTCTACACAAAATAGACATGGAAATAACAAAATAGGTGAAGCAGAAGATACCAACCTAAAAAACAACTTCATAAAACTGATAGAGGACCTCAAGGAGGATATGAGAAAATTCACTAAAATAATGGAAGAAAAAACAAAAAATGATTGAAAGAAATACAGGAAAACAACAAGAAAAATGCAAGAAATGAACAAATATCTTAAAGAAAATAAGAAAGCCAAGAAAGAACAAGCAAACAGATGAAGGAAACCATTCAAACAGTTCAAGACCTGAAAAGTGAAATAGGGACAATAAACACACACACACACACACACACACACTGACACACACACACTGAGAGAATATTGGAGACTGGAAAATTGGGTAAAGTGTAAAGAACTACAAATGCAAGCATAACCAACAGAATATAGGAGATCAAAGAGGGAATCTCAAGCATTGAAGATAATCTAGAGGAAATCAATTCACCGAGGAAAGAAAATTTAAATCCAACAAATCCTCAGCACAAAACATATAGGAAATATGGGACACAGTGAAAAGACCAAATCTAACAATAATAGACATACAAGAACATGAAGAAGCACAGATCAAAGGGGCAGAAAGCATATTCAACAAATTCCTTGAAGTAATCATTTCCAGTCAGAAGTACGTGCCAATGAAAGTACTAGAAGCATACTAAACACAAATAGACTAAAATATTAAAAGTCGCCAAGGCACTTAATTATCAAAACACCTATCATACATAATGACAAGAGAACATTAAGAGCAAAACAATAAGACCTAGTAACATATAGAGGCAGACCTATAAAAATTGCAACTGAATTCTCCATGGAATCTCACAAGGCCAGATGGTCCTGGATAGATTATGAACAAATAATAAGAGTCCTCAGATGTCAGCCCAGGCTAACATAATGTGCAAAACTCTCAATCACTATAGCAAAAACAAGATATTTAATGTCAAAGCCAGATTTCCTAAACATATTTCCATAAATCCAGTCCTACAGAAAATTCTGGAAAGAAATTCTAACCAAGCAAGCTAACTACAATAATGAAGACATAGGCAAAGTTAATATCAGTTTACAAGAACCAAAAAGAAAAAGTTGGCGAGTATACTCACAATACCACCACCAACAACAATGAAACAAAGAATTAGCAATCTATGGTCTTTAATTTCCCAAAATATTAAAGGTCTTATGGCCTACAAAACACACAGGTTAACAGAGTGTGTATTAAGACAAATTTCATCCTTCTAGTGCATACAAGAAATGTTTCTAAGTTTCAAAGACAGACATTACCTCAGTGTAAAAGGTTTGCAAAATATCTTCCAATCAAAGGAACTCAAGAAGGAAGCAGGTGTAGGTATCTAAATATTAAGAAGTTTAATTTCAAACCAAAATCACTCAAGAGATGAAGAAGGTCATTTAATAATCAGCATGGGAGAAATCCATCAATGTAAAGTCTCAATTCTGAACATCTCTGATCCAAATTAAAAGGTACCCACATTCTTAAGTGAAACACTAGTAAAACTCAAAGCTCACATAAAACCTTACTCACTCATAGTGGGAGATTTCACCACCCAATTCTGAACACTAATCAGGATTACCAAACTTAAGTTTCACAAACAAACACAGGAACTAACAAAATTTTGTCCCATTGGGTTTTAGTAGTCATTTATAGAACATCAAATCCAAACACAGAAGAATATACCTTCTCCTCAGCTACACATGGAACCTTCTGTAAAACTGACTACATACAAGGCAACATAACAAACCTCAACAGATAAAAAATACAATAAAATTGAATAGCCCCCTATATCTTATCAGATCACCATGATTTTGAGTTGGAATTCTACAAGAATACAAACTGCAGTCACCCTACAAATTCATAGAAACTGAATAATGAGTAAATTACCGTTCCCTGGTCCAGGAAGAAATAATGAAATAAATAAAAGATTTGTAGAATTCAATGAAAATGAAGACAGAACATACCTGAACTTATGGGACACTTTTAAAGCAGTTATACAAGGAAAGTTCATTGCAATCAGTGCTCATGTGAAGTAAACAGATGATAGTCAAATTATATAGTTAAGAGCTCAACTGAAAGACATAGACCAAAAAGAAACAAACTTACCCCGGAGCAGTACCTGCCAGTGAATAATCAATTTGAGGGCTGTAATCGATAAAGTAGGAACATGGAAACCAATACAAAAAATGAATAGAACAAACAGTTGTTTCTTTGAAAAATAAACAAGATAGACAAACCTTAGTGGTAAACAAATCAAGAAGCAGAGAGAGAACATGCAAACTAGCAAAATCTGAAATGAAAATGGGGATATACGAACAAACACTGAGGAAACCCGGAGACATTTCAGTTCATACTTTGAAAACATGTACTATACAAAAGTAAAAAAATCTAAGGGAAATGGACAGATTTCTGGATTGTTATCACTTATTAAATTCAAAACAAGGATAAATAAGCAATTTAAAAAGATTTAGATCACATACTGAAATAGAAATAGTCATGAAACTCCACCCAAGCCCCCCCCAAAAAAACAAATACATAGACACAAGGCCAAAGGACTTCAGTGCAGAATTCTACAAATATTTCATAGAAGTGCTAATACTAATACTCCTCAAATTGTCTCACACAATAGAAGCAAAACGTTCATTACCATTTTTTTAATTAGTTTACAATAACCTTGATATGCAAGCCTCACAAAGACACAACTAAGAAACAGAATTACAGGCAGATATCCCTCATGAACTTTCATGCAAAAGTATTCAATAAAATACTGGAAAATCGATTACATGAACACATCAAATACGTCCTCTACCATGACCAAGTAAGCTTCAGGTCACAGATGCAGGGATGGTTCAACATATGAAAATCTATCAATTTGATCCACCATATACATAAAGTAAAACAGAAAAATCACATTATCATCTCACTAAATGCTGAAAATGCCAGTGTCAAAACCAAACACACTTTTATGATATAAAGTCCTTGGAAAGAACTGGGACAACAGAAACCTACCTAAAAATAATAAAAGCAATATACAGTTAACCAACATAGAATATTAACCTATGTTTAGAGAAGCTTAAGACAATTCCTCTAAAATAAGGAACAAGACAGCTGTCCATTCTCTCCATAAATCTTCAATATTGTGCTTGAAGTTCTAGCTACAGAAAGAAAACAAGAAAAGAAGATCAAAGGGACACTAATTGGAAAGTAATAAGTCAATTTGTTACTATTAGCAGATGATATGATAGTTTACATAAGTGACCCCAAAAATTCTACCAATGAACTCCTACAGATGATAAACACCTTTCAAACAGTGACAGTACACAAGACTAATAAAAACAAAAACAAACAAACAAACAAAAAAACAGTAGCCTTACTATATACAGAAGATAAAAGGGATGAGAGTCACCACCCTTTACAATAGGAAAAACAACAAATAACATCTTGGGGTAACTATAACCAAACTAGTAGAAGGCCTATATTTCATGGTCTTGTGTCTTTAAAGAAGGAAATTAAAGAAGATACTAGAAAATGGAAAGATCACCCATGCTCTTGAATTGGTAAGATAAATATTGTAAAAACTCCAATTTTGCCAAAAGCAATCTGCAGATTCAAAGCATTCCCGGTAAAAATCCTAGCACATTTATTTTTTCACTGACCTTGAAAAAAAAATACTCAGCAGTATATGGAACAACAAAAGAGTCACAATAGTCAAAACAATGCTGTATAATAAAGGAACTTCAGAAAGCATCACATTCTCCGACTTCAACCCCTAAGCTCTATTATAGAGCTAAAGTACCAAAAAAAGCACTTGGTATTGGCACACATATAGAAAGGTAGACCAATGGAACTGAAAATCCTGATATTAACCAACACACCTACAAACTCCTGAGTTTTGATGAAACAGGAAAAATAATACAATGGAAGGAGGCAATCATTTTCAACAAATGGTTCTGGCAAAACTGGATGATGATATGTAGAAGACTAAAAAGAGACCTATGTGAATCGCTATACACAAAACTTAGAGCAAATGGATCAAAGACCTAAACATTAATCCAGCTGACATAAACCTCTTAGAAGAGAAAGTTTGAGGTACTCTTGAAGGAATTTTTACAGGAGAGTGTTGCCTCTACTTTGACCAGCAAAGAAAACGCAACATTCAGACTCTTCTTTAAGCAGTTTATTCAGGAAACTTGTATAATCTTCTGACCCTGGGGGCAGCCCAGCCCACAGCTTAAAAGCACTTGGGCAGTCAACCCCAGAATGCCATGCGGTGAAAAACAAAAAAAGACAGGTCCACATACAAAGAAGCAAGGCAGATTCTCAGCTTTTAGCCAAATATGGAATTGTTTAATACAGAGAGTACTCACCATCGGGAAAGTGGAGGGCAGAAGCCAGTGCCATCTGTAAGGTGCGGCACTTCGCAGCTCTCTACAGGAGAGTTATTCCTAGTCATAATACCAAACAATGAGATCAATAATTAATAAATAGAACCTACTGAAACTGAGAGCCATATGTAAGGCAAAAGACACAGTGGACAACACTGTGGACAGCACACAGAGTGGGAACAGATCTTCACCAAACCCTTATCTGACAGAATGTGCAAAGAACTCAGAAACTAATCAACACAACCTCAGATAATCAAATTAAAAGGTGGGGTACTGAATACACAATTCTCAATAGAGGAAATCAAAATGGTTGAAATACATTTACGAAAGTGCTCAACATCCTTAGGCATCAGGGAATTGCAAGCAAAAACAACTCTGAAAAAATTTTTTACTCCTGTCAGAATGGTTAAATCAGAAACACCATGAACAGCTTATGCTGGAAAAGATTCAAGGAAGGGGAACACTCCTCCACTGCTTGTGGGAGTGAAAATTATACAGCCATTTTGGAGATCAGTATGACAGTTCCACAGAAAAACCAGAATCATTTTACCACAGGACCCAGTAATTCCCCCCTTTAGGCATATACCCAAATGATCAGCAAAGACATCAGTTCAACTACTTTCATAGCAGCATTATTTGTAATAGCAAGAATCTGGAAGCAATATAGATGCTGCTCAAATGAAGAATGAATGAAGAAGCTATTGTACATTTACTCAATGGAATAAACTCAATGAGGAAAAATGGAATTTTGAAATACTTTAGTGAATGAATGAAACTTGAATTTCCTGAGTGAGATAACTGACTCACAAAAGGCTCAACATGGGATGTACTCACTCATATGTGGATTTTAGACATAGAGCAAAGTATCACCAGTCTACAATTCACACCACTATAGAAATTAGGATAAAAGGAGGAAACTATACAAGGGAATTTTACAAGGTCCCCAACAGAAGGAAAAAGCATCATCAACTTCCCAGCATGTCAGGAGCATGAGGGGACAGTGAGTAGAGAGAAAGATAAGGGAGAGAAGGGTAGGAAAAGAGAACATGTGTGACCAAGATGATTGAGTCAGGTGTGGAATAGATGAAAGCAAAAAAAAAGAGATATCATAATAGAGGGAGACATTATAGGTGTGAAGAGAAAATTGATTCTAGAGAAATGTTCAGTCTTACAAGGATGAGCACAACTAAGAATCTGAGAAACACTGGAAAGGATACTTTAAATACCAATTCTTGATAATGAGATTTATAACTAAATTATATGACACAGTATGTCCCTCCTTAATTTTCCCCATAAGCAAGGACTCCTCTCTGGCTTTACATTGGTTTATTTTAGACATGACTTTCTCCTTGAGCTGAGCTGCAGATGGAATTCAGGGACTGGAATCGCTTACAAAAGATTTCTCCTCTAGAGTCACCTCTCCAGAACCCTACAAGTGGTCTGGTATGAATGCCCTCATGACTCATGAGACCTGGTTTTCTATACCTAGTACATTTGGAACTAGAGCAACTGTGAGTATGGTGGGGACCGAATAATTCCCCAAACAATTCAGTCAGTCCTGTGGGTACAATCCAAGCCAGGCAAGGTTTCACTGACCTTAACTGCTCCAGCAGGCTTCATCTCTGCTAAACAGTTCACCCAAGTATGTGGCCCAATGTGCGTTTTCTTAAGTAGCTCACCATCCCTTAAATGCAGGAAGAACCCCAAGGGTCAAAGATAGAAAATTTCATTGTCCTGCTCTGCCCTGTACAATACTTAGAGAAGTTTATGAAATCAACACAAGGGGTCTCTATCTCTATCTCTATCTCTATCTCTACTCTGTCTCTCTCTTTGGTTGTGTTTTTGTATGGGTTTATTCTTTGTGTGTTCCCTGGACAGGAAGCTACTTCTTGGAGAGCCCATAAACAGTCTCAAAGATATAAGGATGTGTCAAATTTATGGTGGTAAAATAAGAGTTGTAGGGGATGGCGAGTTTGCATGTAGGGGAAACCTTATAGGACTCTTTTAGTGCCATCTCAAGTTGGGATAATGTGTCGTCTTTTCCTTCGCATGAGCACATCCACGTGCGTGCATTAGTGCGTGCTTATGTGTGTGTGTGTGTGTGTGTGTGTGTGTGTGTGTGTGTGTGTGTGTGTCTGTACTTGTGGCTAGCTGGATCAGTCTATTTTGTGGGAAACATATTGGAGGATTCAAGATTAAACTTTCCAGTGGCCAGTCTGGCACATCTCTGAATTCAGAGCTCCACATTACATGTCCAGGTATCTCCCTTTGTAATTTCGGAGCAAATGCCTCCAGGAGATTGGTTGGAGAAAGCAATATAAGGAGAAAATATAATCTGAGAGCCTTTTACTCAGAAGATCCATTTCATCTGAGCAGAGGTGAGATCTATGGGCTGGGTTGGCTCTTCTGCTTCTCTGATTTGTATCTTGAAAACTGAACCCCAATATCTGTCTCTGGTCCTTTTATTTTTATTTTTTGTGCTACATGCTACAGAGTGGGAGATAACTCAGAATGGTTGCATGGTGATGCTTAGAAGATGACTAGGATGTGGGCACAGGGCAAAGGCCTTGGAGGTAAGTGGAAAAGTTGGATTGAATGTTTATTCTTTCCTTGTGCTCGTGACACCACATCAAGTTCTGTAGTGGCCTGCCTCCTGGGAAGAGGCCAAGGATGTCACAGTTCCCTTAGTGGGATAATATGGCAGATACTAACAGATAATTAGCAGATAATACAGCATAGCATCCAATTGAATGTAGATGGCTTGGTACTGTGAGCATGAAGGCCAAGGTATTTGTGGCCTTTATCCTTTTTTTTTTTTTTTTTTTCAGAAACATCACACCCATGGGACCCTTGTTCTTTAAAACTGGATCCATCACATATTCTCACAGGCCCTGCTCTTTGCCCTATGTCCAGCGTGGAAATGCCATCTGCCAAATGAAAAGTCAGTTCTGGTGTTTGGGCCGTATTTACTTTAATGATCCTAACCCATATGTCATCTGCCTAACTTCTTTTGTGCCCTGTGATTTAGAACACCACCATACTGCTGCGCTATCAGTCCTGGGTCAGACTGGGAGGCCTCTTTTTGTCTGGATTCTTTGACAATGAACATTTATTTTTCTCAGTGTGCAAGAAGCCAACATACACAATACCACCCTGGATGCTGAAGTAGGAAGGAGATCAGTGTTCCATCATGGAATGTGGTGGGATGTGGACATCAGAGAAACCGGATGGGGCAGTTAGGGGAAAACACACAGCCCCCAGTTTCTAAGTCCATAAATTTGGTTCTGAAGGGGAGCACCTGTTTGCAGTTTAGGTCATCTTGTGTGAGATGGTGTTTTTGCATGCAAGTTTTTGAGCTGAAATCCTCTGTCTGTGCATACTTGTTTCTGTTACATGGGTGTGGAACCCTGGGGGAAAATGATTAAGGCACCATGAGGGTTTCCTGTGATGACTCCTGGATCGTTTTGTGAAGTCACTGAGAAGGACAGGGGTGAGTTTGTTCTGCAGTTAACATGGTGTGCAAAGCAAGTATTGCTTATTCTACCTCAGTTTCTATGTTACCTTTCCTCATTCCACTTCAATCTCTTCAGAAACCCCTGAGTCCAGTGAGGGCTAATGTATAGGACAATGACTCAAAAAATTGCATCTTGAGGGAGACTTTCATACTTGGAGAAATGAAAGACAAATTTTCTGAATGTTTCCTGGTTAGTGGTGATGGTGCAAGGCTGTGGGCTGGAGATAGACTGTGAGAGTGCTGGAGGTAGCTCAAATTGGTTGCCTTGTGATGCTTAGGAGGTGATGAGGTTTGTGGTTTGGGTGCAGGCCCTGGTTGGCAAAGGGGCAGGTTAGATGTAATGTTTATTCTTTTGATGTTTCATTGTATCAACATCTAGGAAACTGGGGAGCAGGGCTGCTTCCTTGGAAGGGGTCATGGATGTCACCTTCCCCTTGGTGGCATCTGATGCATATCATGTAGTACAGCTTCCACCTTAACTCAGAGGGAGGGGTAACTTTGGCTGTAGTATCAAGGGTCCCACTGGCTTTCCACTTTATCTTCTAAATATCAGACCCATGGGAATGTTGTCCCTGAAATCTCTACTCCTCATAAGTGCACACAGTTGTCTACTCTTTGACTTGTGTCCATACTAATCTGACCTTCTGCCAGGTGTGATACCAGTGCTTGGAATAGGACCCTATTGATGTGGCTTGTCCTCACAACTATTTCATCTGCCCATCTCCTGTGCCCTGAGCTCAGTGACACCACCATCTCACTGTCCTACCAGCACTGGGTCAGCCTGAGAGGCTGCTACTTGGCTGGCTGTCTTGACATGGCTGCATTGTTTTGGTCGGGAGCAAGATTGCAGCAGACCTAAAGCAGGCCTAACAGTTGGAGTGTACAAGTTGGTGGCCAGGTTCAAGTAGATAGCTGTTGGACAATAGGAAAGCAAGATAAGTGGGACTAGGAGACAAGTAGAAAAGAGAAAGTAGTAAGGAGGGGTCAACATGGAGAGTCTGGGGAGATATGATGCCTGCCCTACTCCCCGGTAAGGTGAAACTACGTGTAAACACTTAGGTTAACATAAATGGGTTAATACTTAAGACAGAGCTAGCCAATAAGAGACAAGTAATTGGCCAACAGCATTATATCAAATACAGAGTCTCTGTGTGTTAATTGGGGCTGGCACGGTGGCAGGACAAGACCAGCAGCAGGAGGAAAAACCTTACTCCTTACAGATAGCTGCTGGATTTCTGAAGGTTTTGGGGTGGGTGTCAGACAAGGCTGGGTGAACACTTAGCCACTAGCACCCAAGGCCATGATTTGGGTTCTGAAGCTTCTCCATTATGTTTCAGATTGGTGTGAGATTTCTGAGGATTTAACAGTGAGCCCCTCTGTGCTCTCACAAGGAGCAACATCTTGACTTTCACAGGGCTGGCAGGTACCCAAATCTGACTGTCTAGGGACTATGAAGTAGAAGACCCTTTGAGGTCTGTGACTCCATTCACCTCACCACACTGCACCTTCCCAAAAACCTGGAATCTATCCAATGCTGCAGGCCTAGAGAGCCAACTCTGGCAAGTCTTGGCCTTAAAGCTTGTTTGGTTCCCACCTTTGGAGCTTTGTGCCAATGGATATATTTTCTTTGGAAAGGCCAGAGGAAGAGCACCTATGACGTATTGAATCTGGTATTCTCTGTGCACTACTACCAATAAGCCAAATGCTTTTGTGAATCAGGCCAACACTTCCCCATGGTTGTCTGTACATTTGTTGGCTGACTAGAGAAAGGCTTTCTGTAATGGCCCCAAAGGGATGAACCTATTCGAACGCCCTGGTCTTCCACCAATTCTGAAGGTCTTGTGAGAAATGCCTGTTAAAAGGGTTCCTAAACCTCTACTCCTTTCCCATTTCTAAATTCTGCAATAACTTCTCTCTAATGAACTTGTACTGAGGAAGTCCCCTTAATTCCAAGAGTTCTGAAATTCTATTAGCCAAATAGGTCTCTGATATACCAGAATGCCCATGGAGGTATGCCTTTCTGCACATTGGGAATACACACATCTCATCAAGGATGCGAGTGTTACCATTGCCCAAAAGTTTTAACCTTCTCCCTTAGACTACTCTATATCCCCAATCTCTGTCCAAGCTTCCCTAATGTTTCCTTATCATCAAGGATATGTCATACTTTCTGTTCTGGCTGCTGTGATAAAAAGATACCAAAACTCAACATTTCTGTACAAGATATAATTTTCTGCTCTAATTTGGGCCAGCAACACCTAGTATTACCAACTATCTGGAAACAAATCTACTGCTCTCAATCATGTTTTCAAATACATAGCATTCATTTTATTTGGAATCTACTGATAAGCACTGATCCTACTTCCTGGAATCCAGTTGTAGAGAGGGAGGATTGATGAGCAAACAGATCAAGACCATCTGACGAAAGCCATAGAAATTTCTGATGTGAACAAGGGGAAGTGCATGGATACCAGATTGACTACTTAGAAACCAGGAAAGGACAGAAATGGTCTTCCTGCATATAGGAGGCCTCAGCAGTCTATAGGGCCTCTGGTAAAGGAACACCATTTATACCTACTGAATGAATAGATAATGGAAGCCCATTCCTCATACAGGAAAATTTTCTTTGCCTAGAACCATGGTGGATGCCATATGACCTGCAAGAAATGATGTGAAAGTCCTGGAAGAGTGTCCCACAGAAAGCCTCGCCCTTTCTATGGAGAAAAGGAGGAATGATAAAGGTGTCACTGGGCAACATGGACAAATGGTAGGTATAAAGAACTCAGATTGATATGTAAAATAAGATTGTATTGTTTCTTATATTAATAAAAATATGAAAAAATAAAGAAAACCATGTGGACAACAGCTATAAGTCATCTGAATGACATTGTTACTGGTGATAATGGTGATAACACAGGGAAGTTAGACATGCATGGAGATTAGTTGTCAAGAAGCAAAGGTTTCATGGATTATCGTTGTTACAGTGGGAGATGAGGATGTCTTCACATCAGAAAATAAGATACTTTTGTGGAATATTGAAAAAACCTCACCAATAATAATATTTCTTCTATAGTTAAATTAATTATGAATGCAGAGAATGATTTTATGGTATTAAAATAATTTCCCAACCAAAATTAGCAAATTACTGGTAATCTACAGAAAACTATCTGCTCTGTGATGGGAGATGTTATTCTGTATATGTTTCTCATACTGATTAATGAATAAAGCACTGTAGGCCAATTGAAAAGGAGATAGGAGGTACTAAGAGACAATACGAATTGAAATTACATTAATCAATCTTCCCAATAAGGCCTATAATATTGTGCAAGTCATGAGTGAAAGGGCCTACAAGGCCCTGGCCCTGGCCCTGGTCCTGGCCCTGGCCTTGTTACATGAACTCATTGATAGATTATTTAACTATATATAACAATGATTATATCATCCATGACACCTGGAATCTGGTGCCGCAGATCATCTACTTACATAATTAAAGGATTTAAATTGACAGTGTTTGTTAATACCCAAGATAATATAAATATTTGTATGGTTATGTAAACAACAATCCTCCATTCCATGAAGAGACCTGTAAAGCTCCCCTTGTGGAGATAATGTGCAATATCTTCACATTTTATGATTCATTGACTCAATTGATGATGATGACATCCTTTATGACTGGAGTCTGGCCATGCTTCCCTGCCAGTAAAATGATACATCACCTATTTATTGCGACGGTTAGCTATTACTGACTTATTTAATTCTTTAAATTATATAAGCGACAGACAATGCCAACACCGATTATGATTAGTGTGCAAATTTCTGTCAGGGACAAGGTTAGGAAAGATTTAGACATGGGCAGAGCATTTTGTGAATGCTATGCATCTCCCATAGTAAAAAGGATGCTAGATGATTGAGTCCAGAAGATTGCACGGGGCCATTCGAGAAGTACAAGGAATTCACCAAGGCCAGTATGGTGGTCTGTGTGTTGACTACCTGCTGTTCCTCCACATCTTCACATCGGTTGTGATCTACCATGAGAAGAAGTAGTGGCACATGAGGTCGGCACCATCTCCGAGACCTGGAAAAAGGATGACGACCCAGAACACGGAAGAACATCTATCTCTCAGATATGCTGGTTATGCCCCAGCTGCAGCCATCTTTTTCAGCTGATAGCAACATCTTGGTTACTACTTGTAAGCCAGGAATGGGCCCATTATCTCAGATCATTCAGCACCACAACAGAGATTCAGGTGCTGGTGATGATGTCAGGCCAACAGAATTCATCATGCAAGACAGTAAGATTATCTGACGATTAACTTGTGGCATTTGAAAAATCCTTGATGACAGCATACATTTCCATATCTGTCAAGTCTGCCCAGTATTTGAAGATACAAAAAAGGTCAAAGACTTACATATTTAAAGATGTAATTATTAAATTCTTTCATTATATAATCTGTGATCCCTGAAGTTTACTGCCACATTGTGTGATGCAAGTGTGACAGACGATCTAACTATCAGATTATTTCATTATACAAATCTGTCTTTTTCTACTCCAGGAAGAGTGGAGTCTTGATCCACCATGTTGGTTTTAAATTGTCTCTTGTGATTTCTTTCTTTCTTTCTTTCTTTCTTTCTTTCTTTCTTTAAATCAATGTTAATATCGATTTCTTATCTCTCTAGGGGTTAATTATGAGAAATTATCTCTTTATTCATTCATTTTTTTTGTTCATATCTATGATTAAGAACTCAATGACCCTTCAGTATTGAGCAATCATTTAGGCTTCACGCATAAAACACCATTCACTGGTTTAAAGTTTATTCATTTAAATCTGAAAATCTCTCATTATGTATTCAGTGATCACCGGAGTTTTGAGCCTCCTTAGGGGAGTCCATCGTGCCAGACCATCACATGATCGAATACTACACTTACTTCCTTAAGTGTTAAGCTAGGAAATCAAATGGTAATTCATCACTTAATTAATGAATTTAAAATACAGGTAATGTTATGGACCATAAGTCCCTTTTGGAGTCAGGTTTTTGGGAGTTAATGTAACATCATCTCATTACTTCATCATTTAGCTATATAAAGAGATCGTTACATCAGCGATATGTTTAGGACTTTGGTGCCATTTCATCAGTGTTAATATAAAATGCCTACTAATTTATTATCAAATTAAATTATTATCAATTTAATTTATTATCAATTTAATTTATTATCATTTTAATTCTGGCCCTGGCCCTGGCTCCGGCCCCGGCCCCGGCCTCGGCCCTAGACCCGGCCCTGGCCCTGGCTGTTCTGGTCCAATGCAAATCAAAACAATGCCGAGAAACCATGGGATCAATCTCCTCTAAAGAGCAGAGAATGAAGAGGGATTATTTTATTTTCAAAAAAGAGAAAAGGTTTATGGTATAGGCGATTAATTTTATTGTATCCATTCTAGGAATTAGAAAATTGAAGCATAGAAAAAAGTTTTAAAATACTCATCATTGTACTTGAATGGCATTATGATGCTTTCCTTTTCATGCTTATGGCACAATAGACATGTTGTAGCTTGAGAGACGGGTAAATATATAGAACCCAAAAGAAAGAACCCTGCTTTGTTTTTGTGAGAAACTCAGTGAGGCTGTAAGGTTAGTTCATCTTTAGGTATGCTCCTTTAAGCATGTGGGAGGGGCACTAGAATGTGACAGAATGTTGGTTCTTAAATGTTGTGTGGCAACCCTGCTTGCATTCTGTATTCTGTTATCATGGGCCACGTACCAGAGAACAGCTTCGAGAAAGTGTTATCATGGGACATTACAGTCTCCCAAGATAACTATCTCCTAAATCTTTCAATGACAGCATTTGATTCCACTAAGCAAGTAATAGCCAAATCTCTGGAAGTTTGCTTTTAATGGTCATCAAATTCTAGGTTACCTAATTATCAGAGAACATTCAATTTCTTCTGTTTATGAATTCTCAATCTCCTAAGAATTAATTCTATGGAAACAAAGATAATAAGACTCACAGTTATTCATCAAAAGGTGACTTTGTCATTGTTAACTTTCTTCAGGAAGGTGATAATCCTTTTGTTAGAGTAGACTTAGGGATTATTGGATTGCAGTCGATCTCTTTTGAGGCAGCCGTTCAACATGAAATATGTAGGATCTTCTAAAAACCCTGCATTGACATTTCAGTATTTAAACATTTCACGACTCTTCTCTCCGATTTAATAAAGGATGAACCTGGGAGTTTCCCACAATCATGTGGGAGTCAGTGAGAGTCAATTGTGTCGAGTGTGGCAGACCATTTCATCATCTGATTATGTTGTTATTTGATTATTAAAATAGGACATTAGATGATCCGTGATCAGTGGATTCCACGATGTGGAAAACAATTATTATGGACCACCTAAATTATCAATTCTGTAGTTAAAATATTTAAATTAATCATGACAGCATCGCTCAAGAGCCTGGTTTGGAGCCACCTTAGGGAAGTGGATGATGTTACATGAACTCATTGTTAGATTATTTAACTATATAAAACAATGATTATATCATCCATGACACCTGGAATCTGGTGCCGCAGATCATCTACTTACATAATTAAAGGATTTAAATTGACAGTGTGTGTTAATACCTAAGATAATGTAAATATTTTTATGGTTATGTAAACAACAATCCTCCATTCCATGAAGAGACCTGTAAAGCTCCCCTTGTGGAGATAATGTGCAATATCTTCACATTTTATGATTCATTGACTCAATTGATGACGATGACATCCTTCATGACTGGAGTCTGGCCATGCTTCACTGCCAGTAAATGCTACATCACCTATTTATTGTGACAATTCCCTATTACTGACTTATTTAATTCTTTAAATTATATAAGCGACAGACAATGCCATCACCGATTATGATTAGTGTGCAAATTTCTGTCAGGGACAAGGTTAGGAAAGATTTATACATGGGCAGAGCATTTTGTGAATGATCTATGCATCTCCCATAGTAAAAAGGATGCTGGATGATTGAGTCCAGAAGATTGCACGGGGCCATTCGAGAAGTACAAGCAATTCACCAAGGCTGGCATGGTGGTCTGTGTGTTGACTACCTGCTGTTCCACCACATCTTCACATCGGTTGTGATCTACCATGAGATGTAGTGGCACATGAGGTCGGCACCATCTCCGAGACCTGGCAAAAGGATGACGACCCAGAACACGGAAGAACATCTATCTCTCAGATATGCTGGTTATGCCCCAGCTGCAGCCATCTTTTTCAGCTGATAGCAAAATCTTGGTTACTATTTGTAAGCCAGGAATGTGCCCATTATCTCAGATCCTGCAGCAGCAAAACAGAGATTCAGGTGCTGGTGATGATGTCAGGCCAACAGAATTCATCATGCAAGACAGTAAGATTATCTGACGATTAACTTATGTCATTTTAAACATACTTGATGACAGCATACATTTCCATATCTGTCAAGTCTGCCCAGTATTTGAAGATACAAAAAAAGGTCAAAGACTTACATATTAGAAGATATAATTATTAAATTCTTTCATTATATAATCTGTGATCCCTGAAGTTTGCTGCCAACTTGTTTGACTCAAGTGGGACAGACGATCTAACTATTTGATTATTTCATTATATATATCTGTCTTTTTCTACTCCAGGAAGAGGGGAGTCTGGATCCACCATTTTGGTTTTAAATTGTCTCTTTTGACATTTCTTTCTTTCTTTCTTCCTTTCTTTCTTTCTTTCTTTAAATCAATGTTGATATTGATTTGTCATCTCTCTATGTGTTAATTATTAGAAATTATCTCTTTATTCATTCATTTTTTTTCACATCTATGATTAAGAACTCAATGACCCTTCAGTATTGAGCAATCATTTAGGCTTCACGCATAAAACACCATTCACTGGTTTAAAGTTTACTCATTTAATTATGAAAATCTGTCATTATGTATTCAGTGATCACTGGAGCTTTGAGCCTCCTTAGGGGAGACCATCGTGCCAGACCATCACATCATCGAATACTACACTCACTTCCTTAACTGATAAACTAGGAAATTAAATGATAATTCATGACTTAATTAATGAATTTAAAATACAAGTAAAGTTATGGACCATAAGTCCCTTTGGATTCAGATTTTGGGAGTTGATCCAACATCATCTCATTACTTCATCATTTAGCTTTATAAAGAGAACTTTCCATCAGCAATATGTTTAGGACTTTGGTGCCATTTCTTCAGTGTTAATACAAAATGCCTACTAATTTATTATCAATTTAATTTATTATCAATTGAATTGATTATTAATTTTATTTTGGCCCTGGCCCTGGCCCTGGCCCTGGCCCTGGCTGTTCTGGACCAATGCAAAATTAAACAATGGCGACATACCATGGGATCAAACTCCTCAAAAGGCAGAGAATGAAGAGCTATTATTTTATATTCAAAAAGTGAAAATGTTTATGGTAGAGGCGCTTAATTGTATTGTATCCATTCTAGGAATTAGAAAATTGAAGTATTGAAAAAAGGTTTAAAATACTCATCATTGTACTTGAATGGCATTATGATGCTTTCGTTTTCATGCTTATGTTACTATAGGCATGTTTTAGCTTGAGAGATGGGTAAATATGTAGAACCCAAAAGAAAGAGCCCTGCTTTGTTTTTGTGAGAAACTCAGTGAGGCTGTAAGTTTAGTTCATCATTAGGTATGCTCCTTTTAGCTTGTGGGAGGGACACTAGAATGTGACAGAATGTTGGTTCATAAATGTTGCCTGGCAACCATTATTGCATTCTGTATTCTGTTATCATGGGCCAAGTACCAGAGAGCAGCTTCGAGCAAGTGTTATAATGGGACATTACAGTCTCCCAAGATAACTATCTCCTAAAACTTTCAATGACAGAATTTGATTCCACTAAGGAAGTCATAGCCAAATCTCTGGAAGTGTGCCTACAGCTTTCACTGGTCAACAAATTCTAGTTTACCTAATTATCAGAGAACATTCAATTTCTTCTGTTTATGAATTCTCTCTCTCCTAAGAAATAATACTATGGAAACAAAGATAATAAGACTCACAGTTATTCATCAAAAGGTGAGTTTGTCATTCTTAACTTCCTTCAGGATGGTGATAATCCATTTGTTAGGGTAGACTTAGGGATTATTGGATTGCAGTCCATCTCTTTTGAGGCAGCTGTCCAACATGAAATATGTAGGATCTTCTAAAAACCCTTCATACACAATGACATTTCAGCATTTAAACATTTCAAGACTCTGCTCTCCGATTAAATAAGGGATGAACCTGGGAGTTTCCCATAATCATGTAGGAGTCAGTGAGAGTCAATTGTGTCGAGTAAGGCAGACCATTTCATCATCTGATTATGTTGTTATTTGGTTATTAAATAGGACATTAGATAATCCATGATCAGTGGATTCCACCATGTGGGAAACAATTATTATCGACCATATAAATATCAATTTTGTAGTTAAATATTTAAATTAATCACGACAGCATCGTTCAAGAGCCTGGTTTGGAGCCACCTTAGGGAAGTGGATGATGTTACATAAACTCATTGTTTGATTATTTAACTATATAAAACAATGATTATATCATGCATGACACCTGGAATCCGGTGCCACAGATCATCTAATTACATAATTACAGTATTTAAATTGACAGTCTGTGTCAATACCCAAGATAATGTAAATATTTATAAAATTATGTAAACCAAAAATCCTCTATTCCATGAAGACACCTGTAAAGCTTCCCTTTGTGAGATAATGTGCAATATCATCACATTTTAAGATACTTTGATTCAATTTTGGATGATGACATCCTTCATGACTGGAGTATGGCCTTGTTTCCTGCCAGTAAAATGCTATCACCTATTTATTGAGACAGTTAGCCATTCTTGACTTATTTAATACTATAAATTATGTAAGCAACTGACAGTGCCATCACTGATTATGATTAGTGTGTAAATATCTGTCAGGGACAAAGTTAGGAAAAATGTAGACATGGGCAGATCATTTTCTGATGATCTATGCATCTCCCATAGTAAAAAGGATGCTGGATGATTGATTTCAGATGATTGCATGGGGCCATTCGAGCAGTACAAGTACTTCTCCAATGCCCGCATGGTGGTCTGGGTGTTGACTACCTGCTGTTCCTCCACATCTTCACATCGGTTGTGATCTACCATGAGAAGAAGTAGTGGCACTAGGAGGTCGGCACCATCTCCAAGACCTGGTTAAAGGATGACTACCCAGGACACGGAAGAACATCTCTCTCTCAGATAGGCTGGTTATGCCCCAGCTGCAGCCATCTTTTCAGCTGATAGCAACATCTTGGCTACTACTTGTAAGCCAGGAATGGGCCCATTATCTCAGATCCTGCAGAACCACAACAGATGTTCATGTGCTGGTGATGATGTCAGGCCAACAGAATTCATCATGCAAGACAGTATGATGATCTGACGATTAACTCATGGTATTTTAAAAATCCTAGATGACAGCATACATTTCCATATCTGTCAAGTCTGCCCAGGATTTGAAGATACAAAAAAAAAAAAAAAAAAAAAAAAAAAGGTCAACGTTTAACAATGTAATTATTAAATTATTTCATTATATAATCTGTGATCCCTGAAGTTTGATGCCACCTTGTGTGACTCAAGAGTGACAGACGATCTAACTATCTGATTATTTCATTATGAAAATCTGTCTTCTTCAACTCCAGGAACACTGGAGTCTGGATGGACCTTGTTGGTTTTAAATTGTCTCTTGTGATTTCTTTCTTTCTTTCTTTTTGTCTTTCTTTCTTTAAATCAATGTTGATATCGAATTGTTATCTGTCTAGTGGTTAATTATGAGAAATTATCTCATTATTCATTCATTTTTTGTTCATATCTATGATTAAGAACTCAATAATCCTTCAGTATTGAGCACTCATTTAGGCTTCTCGAATAAAACACCATTCACTGGTTTAAAGTTTTTTCATTTAATTATGAAAATCTGTCATTATGTATTCAGTGATCACTGGAGTTTTGAGCCTCCCTAGGGGTGTCCATCGTGCCAAACCATCACATCATCTAATACTACACTTACTTCCTTAACTGTTTATCTAGAAAATTAAATGATAATTCATCACTTAATTAATTTATTTAAAGTACAGTTAATGTTTTTTACTATAAGTCCCTTTTGGAGTCAGATTTTGGGAGTTGATGTAACATCATCACATTACTTCATCATTTAGCTATATAAAGAGATTGTTACATCAGCGATATGTTTAGCACTTTGGTGCCATTTCTTCAGTGTTAATATAAAATGCCTACTAATTTATTATCAATTTAATATATTATCAATTTAATTTATTATCAATTTAATTTTGGACCTGGCCCTGGCCCTGGCTTTCCTGTACCAGTGCAAATCTAAACAATGCCAAGCAACCATGGGATCCAGCTCCTCTAAATGGCAGAGAATGTAGAGGGATTATTTTATTTTAAAAAAAGAGAAAAGGATTATGGCATAGGCGATTAATTTTATTGTATCCATTCTAGGAATTAGAAAATTGAAGCATTGAAAAAATGTTTAAAATACTCATCATTGTACTTGAATGGCATTATGATGCTTTCGTTTTCATGCTTAAGTCACTATTGGCATGTAGTAGCTTGAGAGACTGGTAAATATGTAGAACCCAAAAGAAAGAGCCCTGCTTTGTTTTTGTGAGAAACTCAGTGAGGCTGTAAGGTTAGTTCTTCTTTAGGTATGCTCCTGTTAGCATGTGGGAGGGGCACTAGAATGTGACAGAATGTTGGTTCATAAATGTTGCCTGGCAACCCTGCTTGCATTCTGTATTCTGTTATCATGGGCCAAGTACCAGAGAGCATCTTCGAGCTAGTGTTATAATGATACATTACAGTCTCCCAAGATAACTATCTCCTAAAACTTTCAAAGACAGTGTTTATTTCCCCTATCCAAGTCATAGACACACCTCTTGAAGTTTGCCTACAGCTTTTACTGGTCACCAAATTCTAGATTAAGTAATTATCAGAGAACATTCAATTTCTTCTGTTTATGAATTCTCTCAATCCTAAGAATTAATACTACGTAAACTAAGTTAATAAGAATCAGAATTATCAAAAGGTGAGTTTGTCATTGTTAACTTCCTTCAGGATGGTTATAATCCATTTGTTAGAGTAGACTTAGGGATTATTGGATTGCAGTCCATCTTTTTTTTTTGGGGGGGGCAGCCATCCAACATGAAATATTTAGGATCTTCTAAAATCCCTGCATACACAATGACATTTCAGCATTTAAACATTTCAAGACTGTGCTCTCCGATTTAATAAGGGATGAACCTGGGAGTTTCCCACAATCATGTAGGAGTCAGTGAGAGTCAATTGTGTCGAGTAAGGCAGACCATTTCATCATCTGATTATGTTGTTATTTGGTTATTAAAATAGGACATTAGATAATCCATGATCAGTGGATTCCACCATGTGGAAAACAATTATTATGGACCATATAAATATCAATTTTGTAGTTAAATATTTAAATTAATCATGACAGCATCGTTCAAGAGCCTGGTTTGGAGCCACCTTAGGGAAGTGGATGATGTTACATGAACTCATTATTTGATTATTTAGTTATATAAAACAATGATTATATTATCCATGACACCTAGAATCTGGTGCCTCAGATCATCTAATTACATAATTAAAGTATTTAAATTGACAGTCTGTGTTAATACCCAAGATAATGTAAATATTTATAAATTTATGTAAACCAAAAATCCTCCATTCCATGAAGAGACCTGTAATGCTTCCTCTTGTGGGGATAATGTGCAATATCTTCACAGTTTATGATACATTGATTCAATTGTGGTTGATGACATTCTTCACGACTGGAGTCTGGCCATGCTTCCCTGCCACTAAAATGCTACATCACCTATTTATTGTGACAGTTAGCTATTACTCACTTATTTAATTCTTTAAATTATGTAAGCGACAGACAATTCCATCACAGATTATGATCAGGATGCAAATATCTGTCAGGGATAAGATTAGGAAAGTTGTAGACATGGGCAGAGCATTTTCTGAATGATCTATGCATCTCCCAGTGTAAAAGGTTGCTGGATGATTTAGTCCACAAGATTGCTCGGGCCCATTCAAGTAGTACAAGGACTTCACCAAGGCGGCATGGTGGTCTGGGTGTTCACTACCTGCTGTTCCTCCACATCTTCACATCGGTTGTGATCTACCATGAGAAGAAGTAGTGGCACATGAGGTCGGCACCATCTCCGAGACCTGGAAAAAGGATGACGACCCAGAACACGGAAGAACATCTCTCTTTCTCAAATATGCTGGTTATGCCTCAGCTGCAGCCATCTTTTTCAGCTGATAGCAAAATCTTGGTTACTACTTGTAAGCCAGGAATGGGCCCATTATCTCAGATCCTGCAGAACCACAACAGAGATTCAGGTGCTGCTGAAGATGTTAGGGCAACAGAATTCATCATGTAAGATAGCATGATTATCGAAAGATTAACTCATGGCTTTTTAAAAATCCTTGATGACAGCATACATTTCCATATCTGTCAATTCTACCCAGGATTTGAAGATACAAAAAAAAAAGGTCAACGACTTACATATTTAAAGATGTAATTATTAAATTCTTTCATTATATAATCTGTGATCCCTGAAGTTTGACGCCACCTTGTGTGACTCAAGTGTGACAGACGATCTAACTATTTAATTCTTTAAATATACAAATCTGTCTTTTTCTACTCCAGGAAGAGTGGAGTCTGGATCAACCTTGTAGGTGTTAAATTGTCTCTTGTGATTTCTTTCTTTCTTTCTTTAAATCAATGTTGATGTTGATTTGTTATTTCTGTATGGGTTAACTATGAGAAATTATCTCTTTATTCATTCATTTTTTTGTTCATATCTATGTTTAAGAACTCAATGACCCTTCAGTATTGAGCAATCATTTAGGCTTTACACATAAAACACCATCCACTAGTTTACAGTTTATTCATTTAAGAATGAAAATCTGTCATAATGGTATCAGTGATTACTGGAGTTTTGAGCCTCCCTAGGGTAGTCCATTATGCCAGACCATCACATCATCTAATACTACACTTACTTCCTTAAAAGTTAAACTAGGAAATCAAATGGTAATTCATCACTTAATTAATGAATTTAAAATAGAGGTAATTTTATGGACCATAAGTCCTTTTTTAGTTAGATTTTGGGAGTTGATGTAACATCATCTCAGTACTTCATCATTTAGCTATATAAAGAGATATTTACCTCAGCGATATGTTTAGGACTTTGGTGCCATTTCGTCAGTGTTAATATAAAATGCCCACTAATTTATTATCAATTTAGTTTTTTAAAAACATCACCATTCCAGGAAGAGATCAGTCTGACTAAACCATGAGGGATTTATGTATGCAAAACCGTGTCATTATTCAATAATTTCTCATTGTATATTAATTATTTAAATCAATGAAGACATTGTTCTTCTTGATTTTGTTCTGGCCATTCTTCCATGGAAGTCATTCGATTGGCATTATTTAATTATCTAAGTACTATTTCCTGATTATTTCATTATTCAAATCTGTCTTTTTCTACTCCATGAAGAGTGGAGTGTAGATCCACCTTCTTGGTGTTAATTGTCTCTTGTGATTTTAATATTCCTTCATTTATTTATTTAAATCAATGTTGATATCATTTTGTTATCTCTATGGGGTGAATTATGAAAAATTATCTCTTTATTCATTCATTTTATTGTTGAAATCTATGATTAAGAACTCAAAGTCTCTTCAGTATTAGGCAATATTTTAGGCTTCACATATAAAACACCATCCACTTGTTTAATTTTTATTCATTTGCCGCGGACCTTTCAGTGGGCGACAGGGCTTTGGGGATACCAAGACTTCGATGAACAGGTCAGGAGTGGCTTCGGCTTGACAGACAGACACAAACACACTCGAGGAGATTTGCAACTGCTGCGATTTTTACTTCAGAGCAACAGGTTTTTATGCAGAATGTTCAAAGAACAGATCTTTGGCCACAGTTTAATATTTATAGACATACTATAGAAATGTCAGCAATTATTTTGGAGCATTAGATTGTAAATACGTATCATGTTTATTTTGGCCTGCTTGTGGTCAGGTTACCAGGGATTTGATTTACTTAGTTTATAGAATAATCATTGTCTCTGGTCAGTAAACTTTTCACAGCACTGATAAGAATTCTTGTACTGTTTAATTGATTTAGGGGCCCTAAAAACTCAGTAGTAAACTCCACAGCAGCTTTGCTTTGGGCTGTTTAATTAGTCAGGGTCATCTTTTGGGCAAATTCCTATAGATTTAGGTATGTTAATTTATTAGGCCTTAGGATGACACCTGAAGTCTCCACTGGTGACCTGCGATTTGTATCTGAGGGCTGGTCTATATCTCTTTCTGTCCCTGAATCTATATCTAAGTGTTTTCTGGGCTTCTCTGATTTAACAGTGGAGCTATAGTCCAAAGCACCTATACCAAAAGCATTAAAGCTATCATAGCACAACAAACACCTAGCACCCTTTCCAGAATATCAGTAGGGCAATCACCTGCAGGATCCTGAACCACTTTTCCCCAGGAGGCTTAACCAGGTGTGGTGTGAACCTCTGGACAGGTAGCCATTGAGATTTCTCTCAGCCATTGCTACACTGTCTCCACTGGGCCTGGTGTGGCAGTTCCCCCTTTTGTATTTTTTAAGCAGAACAGCTGGAAATCTCGCTGGAGGGTGCTGATGGAGTGAAGTGCTATTCTTAAAAGAATAGGAAAGGCCAAACACACTATAAATAAAATAGCAGCTCCAATTCCTAGGAAAACAAACTACTGAGTCCAGCTTAATGGATTCAGGGATCTTAGATTTTTAAAAATGTTGATGCTAGGCCTGAAATGTCCCAAGTATCTATCTTTCTCATAACTGTAATTTCCTCTTGCAATGCCTTGATATCATAGGTTAAATTGTTATCCTGCCATACACCCAAGAAATGTGCCTTAGTCTCATTCCAATTAGAGGAAGAGTTGTATGGAAGAGGTGTAACACAGATATACTTAAACTCTGCATGGCATTTAGTTGCTAACTGCGTCTTAAGATTTTGTATGTCTGGGCCCATTTCTATCATTGCCTCTTCTAAAGCATTTAATCTAGTTTCTAACTTCAGATCTATTAACTTCTGTTCTGACAAAATAAAAGAGACATTCCTATGCATGTCATTCACAAAAGAAGCTGTCTCCATTTCCTTTACTAAAGCTGTTGTTGAAACTGCAAAAGAAGTCAAAATGGCTATCAGTTCTGTCATTCTTACAATTAATGAGGCAACAAATCTTTTTGGCCTAATCAATTCATTAATTTTGCTAAACATGTTTATAGCCAAATTATCATACCAAGTATCATTACCCAAATCTATTGTCAGCGTCACATAAGCAGGCCTTTTAACAATCAATATAGTTGAAAATGTTTATCATAACCTTATTGTACACAATTAGTTAATATGCAGGATCAACACTCAACAAAAAATGAGTCCCCTTCTTTCTTGATAAGCACGGATTTGTTATGTCCAAACATTAATGCATAGGGGTAAGAGAGACAAGCTATGGACTTGGCAGCCTTTTTTTTTTTTTTTTCTATAACATTGGCTGATGCAACTAACAGGAACAGATCTGGCTGAGGAGTCCCATATGTCCCATCCGGTTTTTGCAAATACCATACAGGTGACACCCACTCTGCTGAATACCATCTCCTTATGGGCTCATTTATTTGAGGAGTGTATCCTCCAAATTGAGCAAAATTATCCTTAAGGTAGCCAGAATATCCATGATCAGGTGATGGTACAGAAAAATCCCAGATAATTTCTCCTGAAGCCAATGGAGAAAACATTGTTCCAGTGTGAGGAAATCTACAATGAAGCCAGTTAGGCATCTGATCTTTATTTTCCTCCCATAAACTTTATTTATCTTACCAAGCAATATGGCAATCTAGAAGGAAGCGGCTGATTTATTATCATAGTGTCCTTAAAATTATAGTGCCCCAAAGTAGCAATTTGTAGTTGCCACATAGGCCACTGTTTTGTACTCTTATCTGTAACATGCTTATTTTCAGGAGTGTCAGTGAGTAAAGTTCTATAGCTGACATGCAAACAACCATCTAGGGGTATACCACCGAGTGTTATGCAGATTGGAAAGGATTCTGATCTACCCTTGTAATTTACATACCCAGATGAATTAATCTCCATATGAAAATCTGGATTCCACCCTAGCACATCAGTAACAAAAGTCATGATTTTAATGAGCTCTGTATTTTCACAATGCCATTAGGGCTTCCACCTAAACAACCCTGAGTCACTGTCTGTGGACACATTGGTCTGAGTCTGGCTTCTTCCTGCTGGCAAGGGACAATGTGGAGTGGGGGATTCAGGTTTTAGTGGACTCAGCAGGAGGTGTGGATGGAGAAGTTTCCCTTAGCTTCCAGTCTGGAGACCTCCAGCATCTGTTTATGGAGTAGGTGGAGAAGGAGGGAGGGTTAAGTGAAGTTTCAGCCATAACAGTGAGTTTCAGTTAGCATCATACAATTGCCCAACCTCAGGGTACCTAAAGCAAACCCTCCACTGAATTCACCTCAGTTCAGACTCTGCCCTTTAAAATCTGCCATTATAGGATTGACATGGGAGTGGGGCAGATACAAAAGCATCCACCATCTGATCACTTGGTTTTGTTTTTGTTTTATATTAATTTAACTTATTATTTTACATGTCGATTCCAGTTCCCTCTCCCTCCCTCCTTCCCTCTCTCCCTCCATCCCTCTCTCACCTTTACACTCTCTGCCCTCTCACATGCACCTTAACAACCCTCCACTCGAATCCCCCCACCCCATTTTCCTATATTGGGGAATGCCATACAGTTGGGGTCATGGAGATCTGAGAATTCATATGAAGTTGGGACTAAGGCTTCTCTCCTGTCTCTAGGTTAAAGCAGTTATCCCTTTATGGGGGATGTGTTCACAAGGTCCTTTTGTGCACCAGGGATAAATCATGGCTCCACTGTCTGAGGTCCCTTAGACTGCTCAGTCCATCTGGCTGAGACCCTTATTCAGGGAGCCCTGAGTGAGTTCCATGCTGGCTTCCCAGCTGTCAGTCTGGGGACCTGTTAGATCCTCCATTAGGTAAGCTGTCTATATTTGTTTCTGCAGCCTGGTCTTTTCTTCTCCATCTGCATCTGGGTTCTAGTTCGACTCAGTGATTATGTATGGGTTTTTGCTCCCATTTCCAACAGGAATTAGATGAGGGCTCCATGGATAACTTAGCTATTGATCTCAGTAACCGGGAAGAGCATTTATGGTAGCCTTTCCACGGATGATCAAATTGTTAGTTGGCGGTACTTTTGTAGTTCTGTAGACCTTTCTTTATTTTAAATTTTATCTTCAAACTAATATCAGTTCCTTCTTTTATGTTCTCTCTCTCTCTCTCATTCTCTCTCTCATTCTATCTCTCTCTCTCTCTCTCTATCTATCTATCTTTCTCTCTCTACTTCCTGTCTTTTATTCCTAACAGGTCTCAATCTTCCTAATCAAAAGTATTTCCTTTCCTCCCCCCTTGCATTCTCCTACTTTTCTCTCCATTCACTGCCCCCTACTTCCCCTGTGCTCTGGGCAACTTGTCCATTCCCGGTTCTGTGAGGGACTTTATATGAATCTTTTAGAATGCACCTTGTATCCTAGTTTCTCTGGTGCTGTGAATTAGTCTGGTGATCCTTTGCTCTAGGTCTAAAATCTATATATGAGTTAGGACATACTATTTTCCTATTTTGTGACTGGGTTACCTCATTCAGGGTGGTTTCTTCAAGTGCCATCAACTTGTCTGCGAATTTCAAAATACCATTATTTTTTTTCTGCAAAGTAGAGTTACACTGTGTAGATGAGACACACCTTGATTATCCATTCTTCAATTGAGGGACATCTAGGTTGCTTCCAGGTTCTTGCTATTACAAATAGTGCTTCTATGAACATCGTTGAACAGATGTCTTTGTTGCATAGATGTGGATCATTTTGGGTATATGCCTAAATGGGGGATTGTTGGGTCCTGTGTAAACTAATTCCCATTTTCCTGAGGAACTGCCATACTGATCTCCAAAATTGCTGTACGAGTTTGCACTCCCACCAGCAGTGGAGGAGTGTTCCCCTTTCTCCAGATATCATTTTATAGGGTGTTAGAAATTTAGTTTGTACTGTATTTGGGTCATGTTGCAAATTTATCTTATACAAAATACGCATACTAATGCATCATGTTCTCAATGATTATAGTTTAATTTTTGTTTATGTACTCTGTTTTATTCTTGTTGTTTTCAATCTGGAAATCACATTTACTGTTTTGCTCAGCACATACTCTAATTGGGGATGACGTGAGTCAGATCCCAATACCCAAAATTCTAGGCTCAATACAATGTCACCTCCAAATGCAGGGTATCTGACAATCTCTACTATGGTATGTAATAATTACATATGGGAAACATCTTTCAACAATCTGAATATATAAAAACTGGGAATGAATTTGTTTTCAAAATCCTTGTTACTGAAGTTGTAAGACCCGCTGAGGGAGTGGACCCTCACACCCCCGACTCAGGAAAGGTGGTCCGCCCAAATCACTCATGAGAAGTGGACTTGATGAAAAAGCATTAGGTCTTTTATATTCCAGTGCACTGGGGTCCACGGCCATACTGCATGTGGGGTAGAGGACTGGGAACCCTGGTACAGGGTTCATAAAGCTTTTATAGGGTTACAAAAAAGCCAACACATGACAAACCAATCATCTCATCGCATCCAGTGCACACCAATCAATTTGACCTAGCCAAGCCTGCAGTTAGCCCAGGAAGTCTGCTTTCACTAGGGCTTCTGGGTAGTGTGACAAGGTTCATTTCCTGTTCTCATTCACTCACAGGTGCTGTCGGTAATCCACCTTGTTGTAAACAGTTAAGAATGACCTTTTACCTTCTCACTGCTAGGGGGCAGAGTCTAGGAAATATTAGGCTAAGTTTTTCCATCCTTTCAATGCAACAATGAGATCAAAACCAGTCTCTTTTTGTGGATGATTCTAATAAAATTTGTTTCTATTTTAATTTTTTTTAAATTTGTTTTCATTTTACTTACCAATCCCTCCTTCTCACACTTCTTCCCCAACTACTCTCCCTTCCTTTCAACTTTTAATAATCAGAGAGGGTAAGGCCATCAACAAAGTCTGGCATACAAATCTGACAAAGAACCAAGCCTTTCTATCTTTTATCTCAACTGAGAAAGGTATCCCACTATAAGGTGTGGGCTCCAAAAACACTCTTCAAGCAACTGGGATAGTTCCTGGTTTCACTGCCAGGGGCCCCCTAACAGATCAAGTTGCCTAAGTGTCAACCACATTCAAAGGGTCCAGTTTATTGCCTTGAAGGTGCCCTAGCTGTCAGTCCATACTCTGTGAGTTCCCACTAGTTATATTAGATGTGGTTTGGCTTTGTTGGAGAGGGCTTTACCCTGTTAGAGGAAGCATATAACGGTAGGGTCAGGCATTAATGTTTCTTATTCTCAGAATGATGCACAGTGTGTAAGACAACACCCTGTTGCCTCTGAGTCATGCTGTAAGGAATATAACCTCGAGGACTGCACCAGCCTCCATGCTGACATGTCCCCTGCCATAATAGAACCTCTGAAATTTTAAGTGTGACACTTCAATTAAATATTTTCCTTGTAAGTGTTGCCCTGGCCCTGCTGTGTCTTTACACAGCAATGAGAACCTAACAAAGACAGAAGTTGGTTCTAGGACCTGGGTTATTTCTATGATAGGCTCTCCCTATTGTACAATTTATTTCTGATATGTTCTCAGTAGTGTTGTTCTGGTAGCTTGCCTCTCCCTTTATGTCTGTTTATTGGGTTATGCTACTTAAACGGCTAAAGAAATGGTGCATGTGGACCTCTAATTCAGTTTACTTCTAATGTGACTGGGTGAATGCATTATAATGGACATGTGTAAAATAAGTGAGGGAAGCACCAAGGATTATATGGCTATATTGTCAAAGATGTTTACATTTACAATGTGAGTATTATACTTCTTTGTGTTATTTTAGGGTGCAGTGACCTATGACGATGTGCACATCCACTTCACTGAGCAGGAGTGGGCTCTGCTAAATCCTTCTCAGAAGTGTCTCTACACAAATGTAATGCTGGACACCTACAGGAACCTCGCTGCTACAAGTCAGACTGAATTTTCCTTCATGTTTTAAAGTAAGGGACAAACTGTTTCTTGATTATTGATACTATTCTGTAATTTGATTAAGAAAAGGGAAAATTGGGTGAGTGAGGCATGTTTCTAAGGTTCATTGAAGTTATTACTTAAATTTTGTACAATTTGCAAGAATACATCATATATTTTCTATTTCAGGCTACATTTGTGATAACCATAATACGGAGGATCATTGTCAAACTTCTAGAAGACAGAGAAGGTAAATTTTCATGTGCATGTTTATGCAAATTTGTCTCTGCAGATATTTTAATGTGTCCTGGAAATTTTATTGAAGAATCACACATAAAAAATTAAAAAAATTAAGAAGAGCAACAGTGAAAATAGGTGTAGCTTAAAGTGATGATTGTCATTTTCTCACAAAACCCTGTACCTCAGTGAAAGGTAGCTGTGTTTGCAAGGCATTCATGTAAAATGAGAAGGAAAGTATGTCTTAACAGATATCACCCTTTGAATTATAGCATCCATATATCTATTCTGTAGATATGCCAGTCGGTTTAGTTTCATTCTATTCAGATATTTTAAACAGTATATATGTTGCATACGTGATAAGAATATGTTCAAGACCTCCTAAGAAAAAAGTCTATAGTTAACCAGGCACTACTTATCTATTTGTGACTTGCTATGGATATTGCAAGGGTCAGTTTATGAGTGTCAAGAAGGTTGTTACTGAGAAACATTAAAGTTGATTTAAAGAAAGTCAAAGTGTGAATGCTATATGAAAACCTTTTATTTGTTATCTTAGTTTCATAAGCATATCATATGTAGAGCTGTGTAGTTGTGACCCATACCTTTAATTATAACATTCATGATCAAGAGAAAGGTTGATCCCTTAAGTTTGTGATCACCCCAGTCTACAAAGTGAGTTCCAGGATAGCTAGATTTACACAGAGACATTCTGTATTAGAAAATGTAGGAAAAAAAAGTATTTAGTTTACTCTAAATACAAGCCATGTGAATTTAGAATGTGGAAAGAAGCAACACACCTCTCTTAGGACAGTGAGAATAAATGAAAGATATTTAGTAGTCCCTCTTTGAGGATATGTGTTGAGTGTGAAGCAACTTTCAAATTTATCAGTATTCCTAAGTCATCTGAAAGATACCATCAATTTACACTGTAGTAAATCCATATGACCGTTGGAATGTGTGAATGCTTCCATTTGTACTGGTATATTTAGCCAATGTAGTATGATTTCTATGAAGGAAAAACTGATAAATAGTATAAATGTGGCAAAGCTCTGAGTCATTTCAATTTTTTCAATTATATGGGAGATTTTATGTAAATAGATGCCATAATTGAGGGCCATGAAATAAAGCTCTTACTCTGAATCCACAGGTATCTTCAATGAAAACAAAACAATACCACATTAGAGAAGCATTATGAATGTATAACTCAAGATCTGATTCTTGTTCACAATTAGGCCAATTACAACTTTATTTTATACATGTACTAACTTTCTTTAGTATCATGCATGTGGTAAAGTTTTACATATGCTAATGATCTTTGCAGGAATCAAAGAAGCCATAAGGGAGTGAATCCTGTGAATATACACAATGAATGTATGAAAAACTTTGTGGGTTACAGGCATCTTCAATGGCTTGAAAAAAAATTCATACTGGAGAGAAACCGTATAGAAGTCTAGAGTGTGGTGAAGTCTTTGTATATCACAATTTCCTTCTTCTCAATGACAGAGCACACATGGTAAAAAACACCTATGAATGTACTCTATGTGGTAAAACATTTGCAAGACATACTATGCTAAAAGACATCTTAGAACATATACTGGAGGGAAAACACAAGACTATAATCTATGTGGCAAATGTTTTTCACAATACAGTTATATAGTATGTCATAAAAGAACACATATTGGAGAGAAACCCTATGTATGTAACCAATGTGGTAGGGCATTTTCACAAGTTAGTACGCTACAATCTCATCATAGAACACATACTGGAAAGAAACCCTATATATGTAATCAATGTGGTAGAGCGTTTTCATATGCCAGTAATCTCGAGTCTCATCATAGAACACATATGGAGACAAACCTTATGGATGTAATCAATGTGGTAAAGCTTTTTCACAACACAACAATCTGGTATGTCATAAACGAACACATACTGGAGAGATACCCTAAGAATGTAATCAAGGTAGTAAAGCCTTCACAACATATGATGTGCTTAAAAGTCATATAAGAACACATACTGTAGAGAAACCTTATGGATGCCATGAATGTAATAAAGCCTTTGCATATCCCAGCACTATCTTACCCATAAAAGAATGTATACTTGAAATATAATGAATGTATCCCATGTGATAAAGCCTCTCTATGTATCATTAGTCTTTATTATCAAAGAAATAAATCATAGTGCATAAAAACATTATACATGTATCCATTGTTGTACTGCTGTGCACTTTGCTTATCCCAATAATCTTTGTGAGCCTAAGAAAACCCTTATGGGAAGGAATCTTCCTAGAAAGGATGCGGTATGATCTTCATTCAACACACATTGACTTACATAGTTTTCTGGAGAGAAAAATATCTGACACTTGTGAACAATCAGTTCAAGCACTACAATTTCTCTGTTTTGTTCTCACTTTCAAACTCATGTAAAAAAAAAAGTCCTGGAACTTCACTGGTAAGGGAACCATGTTTCATGGTAACACTTGACTTGATTTACATAAAAACCTCTTTCAGATGGATTGCTATATCTAAGCCCAATCCTTCATGCTTAGTTTCTTTTACATGAAATAATTAATGTTGCAGGAAAACTTTGAATACTTTAAGACAATGAACACAATGTTTACAGGATTGAGTACTCATTGGAGAAAAATATTCAAATATTCAAATCTGTTTAGAGATGTGATTTAATTTTAATTATGTGATGTCAGTGTGTGAGTATGTGATTGTTCATGGTTTCTCACAAGAAGGTTACACCCTTGAGTATTCCTGTAGGAGGAACTACAGTATGTTCTCAGAAAACTGACATAGGTCATGGCAATGAACTTGCCATAATTTTGTTCATCCACATTTCTAAACCTGTACATATTTTAAATCCTGTTTTATCATCTTGATATCAGGTAATAGGGAAGAAATCATGGAAGAGGAAACCTACATCATGTAAATAATTTTGTGAACATGTTAAGTAGGCTACTATATACCCACTCTTGACTTTAGTCTTTTTTGTTTTGTTATTTTTTCTTAGTTATGAATGCCCATTCTTAGCTTGGTTTGTTTCTTTCATATTTTTTTATTTTATATAACTAAGTCCATTTAAATGAAAACAAACATTTATACACAATACTTGGGAATTTGGGCGTTGTTCTTTCCAAACTACTTCCTGCTGGAAAGGGGCGATGTCATGGGGAATACAAAGAAGATTCAGAAATCTTGGCTGTAGTCTGTCAGGCTGCTTTGTCCAGCTGTTTTGAATGTAGGATCACCTGGTATTCTGTTTCAGGTGGTCTGGCTTGATCAAACCACATTAGTCTGGAAGGAATCCACATCTTTTCATTTTCTGTGGAAACAAAAATAAAAATCATTTTCCCCAGTAACTTGTACTTGAACTTAAATTTTGGTGTCAAAGCATTTTTAAATTTAATTTATTATTTTACATGTTGATCCCAGTTACCCCAACATCCCTCCCAACCACCTTTACTCCATCCCTCCGTTTTACCCTCTCTGCCCTCTCACAAGCACTCTAACGACCCTCCCCTTCCATCCCCTCATCCCAATTCCATGTGTAGGGGAATGTCAACCAGTAGGGGTCATGTAGGTCTGACAGGTCATGTGAAATAGGGACTAGGGCTTCTCTCCTGTCGCTAGATTAAGGCAGTTATCCCTCCATGGGGGATGTGTTTTCAAAGTCATTTTGTGGTCCAGGAATACATCCTGGCTGCACTGTCTGAGGGCGCTTAGACTGCTCAATCCTTCTGGCTGAGACCCATATTCAGGGGGGCCTTCCCAGCTATCAGCCTGGTGGCCTGTTAGCTCTTCCTTGTTCAGGTAAGCTGTCTCTATGTGTTTCTGCCGCCTGGTCTTGTCCTCTCCCTCTGTATCTGAGTTCTACTTCGGCTCACTTTGTATGTATGGGTGTTTGCTTCTGTTTCCAACAGGCATTAGTTGAGGGCTCCATGGAGAAGTTAGTTGTTGATCTCACTCTCCGGGAAGGGCATTTAGGGTAGCCTTTTCATAGAAGCTCAAACGGTTAGTTAGCAGCAGTCTTGTAGTTCTACAGACCTTGCCTTGTTTTCAATTTTATCTTCAAACCAATATTGACTCCCTCTTTTATGTTCTCTCTCTGTGTCTCTGTCTCTGTCTCTGTCTCTCTCTCTCTCTCTCCTGTCTTCTATTCCTAATCAGGCTCAATCTTCCTGGTCGCACATATTTTCCTTTCCTCCCCGTCGTTTTCTCCTACTTCTCTCTCCGTTCGCTGCCCCCCCCCACTTCCCCTGAGCTCTGGGGGACTTGTCCATTTCCAGTTCTGTGAGGGACTTTACATGAATCTCTTAGAATACACCTTATATCCTAGTTCCTCTGGTGGTGTGAATTATAGGCTGCTGATCAATTTATCTAGGTATAAAATACATATATGAGTGAGTACATACTGTGTTCCTCTTTTTGTGACTGGGTTACTTCATTCAGGATGGTTTCTTCATGTGCCATTCACTTGCCTGCGAATTTCAAGATACCATTACTTTTCTCTGCAGAGTAGTATTACGTTGTGTAGATGTGCCACATCTTCATTAACCATTCTTCAATTGAGGATCACCTAGGTTGCTTCCAGGTTCTTGCTATTACAAAGAGTGCTGCTTTGAACATAGTTGAACAGATGTCTTTGTTTCATGGATGTGAATCCTTTGGATATATGCCTAAGAGGGGGATCGCTGGGTCCTGTGGTAAATTAATTCCCATTTTCCTGAGGAACCGCCATACTGATCTGCACAATGGCTATATGAGTTTGCACTCCTAACAGCAGTGGAGGAGTGTTCCCATTTCCCCACATCCCCTCCAACATGAGTCATCATTGTTGTTTCTAATTTCAGCCATTCTGGCAGGAGTAAGATAGTATCTCAAAATTGTTTTGATTTACATTTCCCTGAAAGCTAGGGATGTGGAGTGTTTTCTTAAGTGTCTTTCAGCCTTTTTGATTTCCTCTATTGAGAATTCTTTCTTCAGTTCTGTACCTCATTTTTTAATAGGGAAATTTGGTGTTTTGTTGACTAGGTTCTTGAGTTCTTTGTATATTTTGGAGATCAGCCCTTTGTCAAATATTGGAATGGTGAAAATCTTTTCCCAGTCTGTGGGCTGCCGTTTGGTCTTGTCTACTGTGTCCTTTGCCTTACAGAAGCTTCTAAATTTGAAGAGGTCCTATTTATTAATTGTTTCTCTCAGTGTCTGTGCCCCTGGAGTTATGTTCAGGAAGCAGTGTCATATACCAATTTGTTCAATGGTACCTCTACTTTCTCTTCTAAGAGGTTCAATGTGGCTGGATTGATGTTGAAGTCTTTGATCCATTTGGACTTGAGTTTTGTGCATGGCGACAGACATGGGTCTATTTGCAGTCTTCTACACACCCTCATCCAATTGTGCCAGCACCATTTGTTGAAGATGCTGCCCATGCCCCATTGTATAATTTTAGCTGTTTTGTCGAAAATCAGGTGTTCATTCATGTGTGGGTTGATATCAGGATTTTCAATTTGATCCCATTGGTATACTTGTGTATTTTTATGCCGATACCAGGCTGTTTTCAGAACTATAGCTCTGTAGTAGAGCATAAAGTCATTAATGGTGATGTCTCCGAAGTTCTTTTATTATATAGTGTTGTTTTGGCTATCCTGGCTCTTTTGTTTTTCCATATAAAGTTGATTATTATCATTTCAAGGTTGGTGAAGAATTGTGGTGGGATTTTAATGGGGATTGCATTGAATCTGTAGATTGTTTTTGGCAAGATTGCCATTTTTGATATGTTTATCCTACCTATCCAAGAGCATTGGAGATCTTTCCATTTTCTGGTATCTTCTTTAATTTCTTTCTTTAGAGCCACAAAGTTCTTATTATTAGGTCTTTTACTTGTTTGGTAAGTGTTACACCAAGATACTTTGTGTTGTTTGTGGCTTGTGGCTACTGTAAAGTGTGATGTTTCTCTGATTTCTTTCTCTGTAGTACTACTGATTTTTTTGAGTTTATCTTGTATCCTGCTAGTTTGCTGAAGGTTTTTATCAGCTGTAGGAGCTCTCTGGTAGAGTTTATTGGGTCGCTTATGTAAACTATCATGTCATCTGCATATAGAGACAGTTTGACTTCTTCCTTTCCAATTTGGATCCCCTTGATCTCCCTTTGTTGTCTTATAGCATTAGCTAGAAATTCTAGTACGATATTGAAGAGATATGGAGAGAGAGAGAATGCAGCCTTGTCTTGTTCCTGATTTTAGAGGAATTGACTTAATTTTCTCTCCATTCAGTTTGATGTTGGCAGTTGGTTTGCTGTATATTGCTCTTATTATCTTTAGGTATGTTTTTGTTATCCCTGACCTCTCCAAGACCTTTACCAAAAAATGTCCAGGGCCAGCTCGATTCAATGCAGAATTCTACCAGACACTCAAGGAAGAACTAATACCGCTACTCCTCAAAGTGTTTCACAAGATAGAAACAGACAGTTCATTGCCAAACTCTTTATATGAGGCCACAATAACCTTGGTACACAAGCCTCACAAAAACACAACTAAGAAAGAAAATTACAGACCAATATCCCTGATGAACATCGATGCAAAAATACTCAATAAAATACTGGCAAACCGAATTCAAGAATACATCAGAGAAATCATCCACCATGACCAAGTAGGCTTCATCCCTGGAATGCAGGGATGGTTTAACATATGAAAATCTATCAATGTGATCCACCATATAAACAAACAGAAAAGAAAAACCATATGATTATCTCTGTAGATGCAGAAATTCCTTCGAAAAATTTCAACACACTTTCATGATAAAGGTCTTGGAGAGATCAGAGATAACAGAAACATACCTAAACATAATAAGAGCAATTGACTTTAGTCTTAATAATAAAATTGATTCATGTGGAGATTATCTGTTAGTAAGTTCACTAGATAGAATACAAATGATATATTAGGTAGTATTGGGGAACAACTTACACGGATGATAATAAAGAACTCAGGAGATGTTCCAGCTTAGAAGGATGCATTCCCTGTCCTTCTGAATTGATCTGCAACATAGTAGAGAGAAGTGAGAGACAGAAATGTGGAAAAGGAATGAGAAATAGATGGTGGGGGAGTGATAGAGTTACAGACAGGTTGCGAATGAGAGAGGTTTACCCCAAGGTTCTCAACCTTCTGTTCATATACACAGAACCAAAGCCACTATGTAAGAAATAAATTCATGAGGTGATCTGAGCAGAAAACCTGGATTTACAAAAACACCCCCTCTAAATTGTGGGTCCACTAGAGGTTCTTAGTGGTTCCTATAGCCTAAGTGACAGGACCAGGCAAGCAGAAGATACACAGCTGCTTGAACGTGGGATTTGTAAAATGGTAACCAAATAATCCCACCATTTGTATACACATAGAAGCCCACAGGGCTTTAACCTAAATTACCCTGAGACCCTGAGTGTGGGGGCATTGGTCTGAGTCTAGCTTCTTTTTGCTGGCAAGGGACGATGTGGGGTGGAGTTTAAAGGTGTTGGTGGACTCAGCAGGAGGTGTGCATAGAGAAGTTTTCTCTTAGCTGACAGGTTGGAGACCTTAGGCATCTGTTCCTTTAGTAGGTGGATAAGGAGGGTTGAGTGAAGCTTCAGCCATAACAGTGTGTTGCAGGTAGCACCATTTCGTTCCCCAACCTCAATGTACCTAATGCAAACCCTCATCTGAATTCACCTCAGTTCAGTCTTCTCTGAAAATGCCGCCATTATAGTCTCAACCAGGATGTGGAGCAGATGCAAAGGCAGCCACTATTAGATCCACCACCTGATTCCTTGTTTCCTATTCTCCAGGGCAACCCAGGACAGTTATGCTCTGATTAAGTATGGATTCATTATTTCAGTATTATTGAAACATTGCATCAGAAACTCTTGGTTACAGTTTTCCTTTCCACTCACCAGGACTTTTAAGTGCACAGGGAGGCTTTGCTCTTGTGCTCCTGCCCACACAGCAGAACTAAAACTGTATTCTTGTTCCTCCCTGGAATCTTTGATCTCACATTTCACCACAATCAAATAGTCCAGCCCTCCAGATATGAGAAAGTGTTTCCATTGAGTTGTACTTTCCAATTGATTTTTTCACTTCTTTCAATTAGTCACTCAATCTCTCCTGCTCTAAAAAGCTTACACCTTTGGAGGTGCCTACCTGCCTCCAATTCCTTTCCACAACTACTCTCTGGAATATACTCCCAGATACTTCTCTGAAGCTGTTTGTCTCTGTCCTCCATAGTGTAGGAATGAGCTGCTGAGTCAGATGATTGGTTTCAGCTTGCATCTCTCTCACTGTTAGCACAAGGAGACCCAGAAGATGGAATGAGCTCCTAACACAGCAGTTGCTGCTGGCAGTTTAGGAATTAAGTTCATACCTACTTGCAGCCACTCTGGTGTTTGACTTGGTGTCATCACTTCTTGGAAAATTCAATGGCTAGGTTTGTTTACTAGATGCAACAGCTTGTTAGCCTCTAATCAACCTGTAAGACCCAGGCATTATGGTAACCTGACTCTGTTACATGGGAGAATGCACTGAAGAATTTTCTCTGCTCAGCCCAGAGTTCCATGAATACTATTGTGCCCACAGGACCCAAGACCCCTATAAAGACAGATTTTGCCCACTTACACTCCCTCCCTCTTCTCTCTCTCAGGCTCTTTGTTCTCTTGCTGCTATTTCTGCTCTCTCCCCTCTCATCTCTTTGTGTTCCTGTCTCCCCATTCTCTCCTGTCACCTGTCTATGTGTCTGTTTCTCTTTATCTCTATTTTTTTTGTTTGATTCCATCTCTTTCCCCTTACTAATAAAACTTCTCACTCAAGTTCTGGCTGCCTGGCATGTTTGTACCCCACCTTAGTCACCCTCTCCTTCCCTGGAATCTGCAGTGGTCCTCCATGAAGGACCACCATTAAGTTTATGTTAATATTGAAGCAAGAAGACATTGTCACGATATATTCACCCTACTGGTACCCAAAGATAACTGAGTAGACATAACTGAATTTACATAGTGGTGGTTCAACTGTAATGTGGGGCAACATATTTCTCCATTATATCTGTCTTTGTTAAAAGTCAATTGTTAGTAGAGGGAGGATGTGTGGATTCAACTCTTTGCCTGACTGATATCCAAAGTGCTGACCTGAATTTCAAATTTTCTTTTACTACTTGTGTTGATGCCATGGCTGGTCTGGAATTCCTGGGTATATAGTAGCCTACTTAACTGTCTCATTCCCTGTAGTAGCTGGGATTGCTGGATCATGATTAGAAGTACTCCACTACCCAGTTGTAAGGTGAACTTATAGAACAGGATGACACTATTCATACGCATGCCATGGTTTCATTCTTTCTTCAACCTTTTAAAGGATTTTCCTCTATGTGAATGTATATGTTTCTTACATATGTCTTTCTTGTTTAAAATTGCCCTTGTAGCTTTACTTTTTCTGTCAGAAAATACTCACCAATTTGAAATATTTTAATTTTTTCAAAGTATGTAGGTTACTGTTTGTTAAATTCTAGTGACTAACTATTGGTATCAAAAATGATACGGTTATGATTTGTTTGTTTGTTTTTTTTTTTTTTTTTGCAATGTTTGTGCCTCTCTGTGGATGTTTTCCTTCCATATGCAAGATTTCTTATAATGATCACTCATCTTGTGCTCTCTGTTTGCAAAAGAGGACCTTGCATGACTGATAATCCTGCCTCTACCTCCTAAGTGTTGGGGGGGGGTAAGTGTGTTTAACTTAGCCTCTTACCCTCATCATGTTTTTTAATTTGTATTTGAAAGAGTCTTTCTATTTTGCATAGCCCAGATTCAAAATCTGGCTGTCTCACCATATTACCCATCTGAGTCCTGGATTCACAGGCAGTTTGAGCTTGTGAAAAATATGCTGGCTGACCAAGGTTATGGAAGAAAACTGGGTAAATAACTCCAAGGTGAACCTCAGACTGTTTTATGTAAAAATTTAATTATCAAAAGAGCTGGAAATAGCTCTAGGCTGGAAAATTTTCCCCAGGGTCTATAGCTGTGCAGCCTGTTCCCATTCTTAGTATCTGGAAATCTGATAACCCAGTAAGGATTGTCCCTTATGTGCAGAGTTCTTACCTGTTCCACATCTTGGAGTTAACCCCAGTGGTATCAGGCCTAATGATATCTGGCAGATGTATGTTACTCATGTTCCTTCCTTTGGCCAACTACAATTTGTACATGTATCTGTGGATATCCATTCTCATCTCATATTTGCCTCTACTAATACTGGAGAAAGGCATAAGGATGTTAAGAGCCATTGTTTACAAACCATTGCTTATATGGAAATGCCCAGACAATTAAAAACTGATAATGGACCAGCTTATACTAGTCAGGGTTTTAACCCTTTTTTTGAAAAAAAAAAAATTTAATCACACATAAGACAAGCATCCCTTATACGGCTCAGGGTCAGGCCATGGTAGAGCGTGTGCATCACACAATGAAAGCCTGTATTCATAAAACAAAAAAAAGGGGGGGAGTTTACAGGGTCTCCTCATAATCACATTTCTCTGGTCCTTTATATTTTAAATTTTTTAACTAACATTCAGTCATAAAATGTGATGATATTACATATTAACTCCTGAAGAGGGAGCTTTACATGACTTTTCATGGAATAGAGGATTATTGGTTTACATAAATATACAAATCTATACATTATCTTGGGAATTATCAGGAATTGTCAATGTAAATACCATAATTATGTGATAAGATGATCTGCCACACTTGACGCCACATTGTGGCACCAAACTCCAGGTGTCATGGATGATATAATCATTGTTTTATATAACTAAAGCATCAAACAATGAGTTGATGTATTGCGGTAAATAAGGATCAGTATAAACAAATAGGCCGAATAGATGTTTATTCAGGGAGAAATAACTTACAACCTAGACAGATGAAGACCAGGAAATTCAACCCGATCCTCTCCTGTCCGAGTCACGCCAGAAAGAGAGAGCGCCTTCCTTGCCCCCTCCTACCTCCTTCCTCAGGTCACCTCCGCTCATCGCTCCACCCCCAATGGGCGTGGTCAGTGCTACAGAAGGACTACCTCAATACAATTCCCCTTTTAGTCTAAACAAAAGATTTAGGCTTAATACAAAACTATATACAAAACAGTGAGTAACAAGTGTGCTCTAAGAAAAGGAAAATCGAGAACAAAATGACCTACATATCTAGTCCTAGGGTGAGGGCATAATGGAGTTTACAATAGAGTTGTCCTAAGCTGGAAAATGTAAGTCTAGTACCTAATATATCTAAGTAGGAAGAGAGAATAATAGTTGTGATAGTTTAATCTTCAACCTCATCAAGACCTGAGAAGGAAAATAACAATACTAGAGTAGACAGGAAATGCGGATGGACAACTTCCAAAAGATGCAGCAAGGACAGAAACAGCAAGCCACCTGAATAGTCACCCTAGGTCCACAGCGACGTTGGTACACCCAGATTTGGCTAAGGCCAAGAGAACTTGACAGACCACAACAACAGCAGGGAAATAGAATGGCTGTCTTACCCTGACTTGGCAAGGTCAAGCAGTCTTCTATATTTGTCTCCTGCAAGCACATAGGACTGCATGTCCAAATCAGTGGTCAAGGTGGGGGCAATTCTATGCCCAACAGGCCATTAGCTGAGGCAAGATTGAACTCCAGCAGGAGCAACAACAGTGTCCAACATATTTTCGGGAAAGTGCACGGTGCTGTCAGGAGCAACAGTGTCTCATGTCAATGGAGTACTAATATTAAAACATTTAAATGCCATGTTCTGCATGTCTATGAAGTGATTGAAGATTAAGCATCTATATCTGACTAATCTCATAGGTACAGGAAATGTGAGTGAAGATAATCTGTAATACTCGGGAACTTAGCTAAAAAGACTGATTAAAACTTTCCTGAGTAAAGCAGGAACAAATACTTAAACAATATAACTATTTACATATACCTACATGTAAATCCCTAAAATAGAGGTAGAGTATAAGTGTCAAGACAAGAGGTAGAACAATAAAGGACAGCAACATAAATATCCCAAATGGTATCAATATACAAAATGTCTTGAATACAAGAAAAGTATACATACATAGAATATGGTAAAAAATAATGTGCATAAAATATTATAAGTGGAAACATTTAACACAATATAACAAAATATAAACTTAATTTTACATAGCTTATCACATAAGAATACACAACAATGTAAGCTGTAAAATACTATCTCATTCTTACTCAAATTCTCAAGAAAATAGGCTAATCTACCTATATCACATCTAAACCATACCTTTACCAACCATTCCCTATTCCTGTCTAAAAGATAAACCCGAGTGTAAGCATCACCCAATCCCAAATAACTAAAACCAACCCAAAGACGATGACTATTATCCCAAAATTCCAAGGGTAGGGAAAGGGGGCGTAGTCATATTAAGATTACTTCCTGCTGAAATGGGACGATGATTGCTCCAATGGATCCTGTAGGAAGAAAATTTTTAGCATCCAAATTTCTCAACAGAACTGGCTGTGACATATGTAGTTAGTCACTGCGTGGCAGAAAATTCTTGACTGTAGTTCTATTTGAAACTGGCCAGGGTGTAATAAAAAGGTGCACCATTACAGCTAGCTAGTCATGAGTTGTCTCGAGCAAAACAGTCTCAAACCGGTTTTAGGGTGATGTTTGTAGTTCCGATGCATCAGGTTGAGTCAAATGGAAATGATGATGTGGAGCCCCATCTTCTTTCCGGAAAGTTCAAAGACTGCTGTTAGGAATCGTTATTATTCCTTGTGGAAAAGTTACACATCAATATTAAAGTAAAATTTTCAAGTTTTAAGGTATGCATTAGGGAAAGACAACAATAAGCATTAAAAGTATGTGAGAAAATTAGGATTTCAGAGAGACAATTGTATAAGATATGAGTCCCCAGATTTTGTTTTCTTCTGCCTTACACCAATTGGCTTCTTGATTTAAGGCAGAAACCATGAATTTAATCTTAACAACATGCTTGAATTTAGAGAAGGAAAGCCAAATCCAACTCCAAAACCCAGCATTGGTTTACAAAATTTGGGACTTCAGGAATACTAGATAGTAGAGAGAAATAGATTTCTATATAGAAATAGTTTACTACAATTAAATATTTTTTTTTACCATATATCAGATTTTGCTTCCTTAAATGATTGTTTCTGAAGAGCTGTCTTCTCTTCTGTAGGCACCTACATGTTCAGTGTCTTTTGGCTGTTTGATGATAGGTTTTCTCTGTTTTCCTGTAAAAACAAGAACAGAACACTTCCCCTACCTTTGAGAGGCCTCCACACACCTCATAGGACCTAGTTTGTTGGATGACTTGTCATTTCTCTTCATTAAGATGTTTCTCTTGTTCAACTCGGATCTTGATTAACTTAGATGGTATCCATAGTTTTTCTTCTCCTGTAGATACAAATGCAAAACCCCTACCCCAAAGTAACACATATCCTGCTTTCCATTCTGAGGTCAGTACATCCTTGAAATACACTGGCTGATTTAGTTCAGAAGTTTTTTCTCTTGTCCAGTGTCTTTCTGCAGGTGTTTTTCCTTTTTCATCAGCATTAAGAAAGTTTAATGTTAATAAAGCATTATGTAATCTGTGTTTGGGTGTTTTGGTTCCTCCTGTCTGTTTATGGAGCATTTCTTTTAAAGTACGATTGGATCTCTCAACCACTGCTTGTCCTGTAGGATTGTGTGGTATACCAGTTATGTGCTTTATCTTGTAATACTCAAAAAAACTCTTTCAATTTGCTTGAGACATATGCTGGAGCATTGTCAGTTTTTATTTGTGCAGGTATGCCCATAATGGCCATTACCTCTAAAAGGTGCGTTATAACAGAATCAGCCTTTTCAGAGCTCAGAGAAGTAGCCCCTTGAAACCCTGAAAATGTATCTATAGTTGATGTACATATTTTAATTTTCCAAATTCTGCAAAATGAAACACATCCATTTGCCATATTTCATTCCTATTTATACCTTTAGGGTTACTGCCTGGTGGTAAAGGAGTTTGGTTATAGAATGAGCAAGTAGGACATTTCCTTACTATTTCCTTGGCTTGTACCCAAGTGATAGAAAAATCCTTTTTTAAACCTTTACTGTTCACGTGGTGTTTCTTATGAAACTCTGAGGCTTCTAGCACACTTCCTATCAATAAACGATCAATTTCATCATTGCCTTGTGCTAGAGGACCTGGCAGACCCGTATGGGATCTGATGTGTGTTATATATATAGGATGAGTCCTCTTTCTGATAGTATCTTGTAGCTGTATAAACAATGATGTTAATTCTGTATTGTCAAGAATAAATTCTGCAGTCTCAATGTGTAAAACGACTCTCTCTGCGTATTGAGAGTCAGTAACTATATTGAGGGGTTCTTTAAAATCCATAAGTACCATAAGAATGGCATACAATTCTGCCTTTTGTACAGAATTGTAAGGGCTTTGAACCACTTTGCTAATTTTTCCTGATTTATATCCTGCCTTACCTGATTTATTTGCATCAGTGTAGAATGTATGAACTCCAGAAATAGGTGTTTTTCTTACAATGCGTGGAAGAATCCAAATCGTTTTCTTTATGAATTTGATTCTCTCAGTTTTGGGATAGTTGTTGCTAATTGTTCCCAAAAAGTTACTGCAAGCTCTCTGCCAATATTCGTTATCTTTCCATAAGGAAGAAATTTCCTCATTAGTTAAAGGTACTATAATTTCTGCTGGGTCCCTTCCTATTAGCTGACGAAGTCTTAATTTACCTTTTATAATCAAGTCAGAGATCTTTTCTATATATGTTTTCAGTTTTTTATTCTGTGTATGTGGTAGGACTATCCACTGTAATATGATATCTTCTCTCTGCATCAAAATCCCTGAAGGATATTCTCTAGATGGTAATATAACCAGAATACAGTCTAGGTTTGGATCCACACGGTCCACATGTGCTTCTAGTATCCTCTTTTCTACCCATTCTAATTCCTTCTCAGCTTCAGCTGATAGTATTCGTGGACTATTCAAGTCCTTATCTCCTTTGAGGGCCATTTTCAAGTTTTTCAAATCATGCCCTTCTACTCCAATTATGGTTTGCAGTTGAGAAATCTCTCCTAGTAATTTTTGAAGATCATTAAGAGTCTGGTAGCGATCTCTTCTGATCTGTACTTTTTGTGGTCTAATTTTCTGTAGACCTATTTTATATCCTAAGTAGTTGATAGACTCTCCTTTTTGTATTTTTTCAGGTGCAATTTGTAATCCCCAGCGAGGTAAAACTTCCTTTACTTTCTCAAACATTTTTTCTAATATTTCTCCTTTAGAGTCAGCTAACAATCTATCATCCATGTAATGATAGGTTATGGATTGTGGAAACTGTTTACGAATTATTTCTAACGGTTTTTATACGAAATATTGGCACAGGGTGGGGCTATTTGCATTCCCTGTGGCAAAACCTTCCATTGATATCTCTTCACCGGTTGAGAATTATTATGATTAGGTACCGTGAAGGCAAATTTCTCTTTGTCTTTTTCTTGTAAAGGTATAGTGAAGAAGCAATCCTTTAAATCAATAACTATAATAGGCCATTCTTTGGGTATCAAAGAAGGCAAGGGCATTCCAGGCTGTAGAGAGCCCATTGGCTGGATAACTTTATTGATGGCTCTCAGGTGTGTAAGCATTCTCCATTTACCAGATTTCTTTTTGATCACAAATACAGGAGAATTCCACGGGCTGGTTGATTCCTCAATATGTCCAGCATTTAGCTGTTCCTGAACCAGGCTTTCTAAAGCTTCTAACTTCTCAGAGGTCATAGGCCATTGTCCTACCCAGACAGGTTCCTCTGTTAGCCATTTTAAAGGTAGGGCTTTTGGCTCCTCTGTTTGTTCAGCATTTGTATTTTGTTTTTGTACTGCCTGGATATTTGGTCTCTGTCTTGTATAGTACTTAACAATATTCTTTCCACAATCATGAGGTCGTCTATGGCTCCTATCTAATACAGGAGGAATGTTAATCTGTAATAGATTGCTGTAATAGATCACGACCCCATAAATTTATAACTACATCAGCCACATATGGTCTCAACCTCCCTCTCTGTCCTTCTGGTCCTATACATTCAATCCATCTCGTGCTTTGTTTTACCTGAGACAGGGTTCCAATCCCTAAGAATTGAACATTTACCTCATGCAGGGGCCATCTTTGAGGCCAAGATTTATTAGATATGATAGTTACATCAGCTCCTGTGTCCAGGAGACCCTCAAACAGTCTATTATTCATCTTAACTATCAATCTAGGCCTATCACTATTTATAGCAGCTTGCCAAAATATACGTTTTTCATTTCCTTCTGTCATGTTTGATTCAACTTCCGTCACTAATTCGTCATCCAGAGCAGTATGAGTTTTTATAATAGGCACAGAATTTTCTAATTGTCCTGTGGGAGATTGTCTTCAACTGTGACTGGGAATGTTCGAACCACCTGTGACGTGGGGGCCTTCGAGAGGCCCCCCAAGGAGTTTCCCGATGGGAAAGGGTTTCCTTGCTTGTCTCTGGTCGATCTACACTCATTTATCCAGTGTCTGCCTTTGCCACACCTTCTACATAACCCAGGAGGCTGAGGCCTTCTGTTTGATTCATTCCTGGGGGTGTTATTTCTAGGGAAGCTTTGCCTACAATTTCTTTTTAGATGTCCTATCTTACCACAGTTATAACATCTGACATGTTGATATCTCTTCAAACCTTTGGGGATGGCTTCTCCTAGCCAAGCTTCTAAGTCACCATAGTAAGGAACTCTGTTATCTTGATATCTTCTCTGACCTTTAGATATGGCTTCTCCTATCCATGCTTCAGTCTTATTGTCATTATACTCAATGTTGCCTGTATATAGGACCCATTCATCCAAGGGTGCTGATCGCATTTTTAAAGGCCAAAGCACCTGTTTGCATTGAGGATTCGCATTCGTATAAGCTAAATATTCTATGAGTATTCGCCTAGCATCTATGTCTGCTATCTCTAATTGTACTGCCCTAGATAATCTTTCTAGAAAGATACTAAAACGTTCTCTAGGTCCTTGCTTTATCTTGGTATAGGGTTCTATCCTCTCTCCTAATTCATGAACCTTATCCCAAGCATTCAAAACTGCTGTACTGCATAGAGACAAGATGTGTTCATCATAGGCAGCTTGGGTTTCTGGGTCAGCATAGAGACCCTCACCAAGAATTTTATCTTGGGGAGCTTTATAACCTTTCTTTAAGCCCTGAAGTTCAAGAGCTTTTGCTTCCTCTCTCCATAAAGCCCTCCATTCTATTTGAGAGGAGCTTTCAAGGACAGCTGATATTAATTGATCCCAATCCTTAGGGGGTTACCTTGTTATTCCATGCCCATGATTCTACTAATTGCTTCACATAAGGTGAGTGCATGCCATAAGAGACTACTGCTTCCTTTATACCTTTTAAATCTTTCATACGTATTGGTTCCCACTGATATGCAACGACACCTTTTGGATGTTTCTTCGTTGCTGGCTTTTCATGAATAGATACAGGGAAAGCTCCCCTGACCCTAAATGGTGTGGAAAATTTTAAATCTTTTTCATGCCCTGTTACCTGTAGTTCTTCTTCTGATGTATCAGACTGAAGGTCTTCTAAAGCCTGAAATCTATTCAACATTGTTTCTTTGAGTGTCTGAACTTCTTGAATCAAATAACTTTCTAGAGACTTCATTGCATCAGTCAGTTTCTTACTTTCTCCAACTACAAATGATTCCATGTTTTTAATCTTATCATCCTTAGATATTATCTGAATGGCGTGTAAACTGCCTTCCAGAAACAATGTTCTATCTGCTAGCTTGCCATTATCCTCAGACATGGAATAGATTCTGTCATCTAGTCTTTCTATCTGATGTTCCAGTTTTTTAAACTTATTAGTAGCTTCCTCCGACCAGGAGTGGGCTGTTTCTGCTAGTTTGTTAATGCATTGCATTGTTTCTGTTCTGGTTATTGAGGTATCTGACATGAAACAAATTATACCTTTCAGCTCCCCAACACCATCTTCAATATTCTGAACCTTTATTTCTATATTTTCAATGCTTTGAATTCTATCATTTTCAATGTTTCCAATCTTTGTCTCTATGTTTTGAATTCCATCATTTTCAATGTTTTGAATCCTTGTCTCTATGCTTTGAATTCTATCATTTTTCAATGTTTCAAATCTTTGTCACTAAGTCTCCCATGGTTTGTACAAGTTCCTTATTGTTTGCTGTAATCTCAAACCATTTCTTTAAGAATATCATGTTAATGATGAAACCCATTGCTATTACAAAATAAAAGTATATATTGGTCCAGTCATAAGTTTCTTCTGCTAAAATCCCTTCTACATATGAAGTAAAATAATTCCTAAAGTTCTTCATAGTAAAATTATCTGCCATAATTATGGAACAATTTATCTCAGATTTTATATCAGCTTAAATTGCAAAGGATGTTACAATTACCTTAGGTGTAATTCTGCTGTCCTGGAACTTTGATGCTTTTAGTTGTATATCTCAGCTTTTGGTAGCTATGCCTGGAGGTGTGTCACCAAATAGTGCCTAGCCGCCGAGGTTCCTGTAAAAAGTTCTTAACAAACTATGGCAAGCAGAATTTTGTTAAAAGGGGACTTTTGGAGTTACTTGTAACACAAGACGAAACGCGTGCAAGCCGGGTGGGTGCCGCCGGGTGGGTGCCGCCAGGCGGGTTATGCCGAGAGTCTCTGCGCGAATGCAAAGTCCCGTGCGGAAATGGGCAAAAAATGTTAAGTGGTAAGTGCCTTCTCAGGTCTGCTTTAGCGGCAAAGATCTCCTTTGCAGTAAGGAAGAGGCAAATGTCCCAAACATCATTAACGCCTCTAATGTGGCACCAAACCAGACTCGTGAACAACGCTGTCATCATTAATTTAAATAACTTAATTACATAATTAATATTTGGATGGTAGAAAATATTTGGCTCCCACATTGTGGAAAAATAATCCACTGATCATGGATTATCTAATGTCCTATTTTAATAATGAATTAATAAGATAATCAAAGGATGAAATGGACTGCCATCCTGGACACAATTGTCTCTCCCTTGACTCCAAAAAAATTGTGTGAAACTCCCTGGTTCATATCTTATTTAACCGAAGAGTTTAATAGTAAAATGTGTAAATGCTGAAATGTCATTTTGTATGCAGGGTTTTAGATGATATCACATATTTAATGTTGGACGGCTGCCTCAAAAGAGATGGACTGCAATCCAATAATCCCTAAGTCTACTCTAACAAATGGATTATCACCTTCCTGAAGGAAGTTAACAATGGAAAATTCACCTTTTGATGAATAATTATGAGTCTTATTATATTTTAATCAATTATATTACTTCTAAGGAGAGAGAGAGCATTCATAAATAGAAGTCTTTGAACTGTTTCTCCACAGACTATGTTCTCTGATATTAGGTAATCTTGAATTGGGTAACCAGTAAAACTATTGGCAAAATTCCAGAGATTTGGCTAAGACATTGTGAGGTGAATCACATGCTGTCATTAAATGATATAGTAGAGTTATCTTGGGAGATTGTAATGTGCCATGGAAACACTTTATTGAAGCTGCTCTCTGGTCCCTGGACTGTGATACCAGGATACATAATGAAAGCATTGTTTCCATGCAACATTTATGATCCAACATTCTGTCACATTCTAGAGCACCTCCCACATGCTAAAGTTAGCATACCCACCAATGGACTAACCTTATAGCCTCACTGATTTTCTCACAAAAACAAAGCAGGGCCCTGTTTTTTTTTTTTTTAATACACATATTTACCAGTCTCTCTACAACATGCCTATAGTGACATAAGCATGAAAAGGAAAGCATCATTATGCCATTCAAGAATATTGATGAGTATTTAAACCTATTTTCTATGCTTCAATTTTCTCATTTGCAGAATGGAAACAACACCATTAATCGCCTCTACCATAATCCTTTTCTATTTATTGAAAAGAAAATAAACTCTTCATTCTCTTACCTTTAGAGTAACTTGATCAAATGGTTTCTCAGAGTTGTTTTGATTTGCATTTGGCTGATGAATAAGGATTTGGAGCACTGTCTTATGTTTCTTTCAGACATTTTTGATTCCTCAACTGATAATTCCCTATTGAGTCCTTTATCCCACTTTCTAATATGATTATTTAGAGTTATTTAGAATTGGTGGTGTGTCATGTTATCAGCACAATGTATGTCATTAGCTAAGAATCTCTGATCATGAGATTATTAAATTATTCAATTTTTAAAGTCAGTGTTGACTGTGTCCTTCATGGGTCACTTCTGTCGCAACCTCTAAGAAAATTAGCATGCATAGTATTACAGTTTTTTAAAATCTTTAACCATTTGATCGTTAAATAAATATCATTATATAATCAGTAATCACTGGGTAACCCAGTGTCCATCATTCTCTGGGCACTGCTTCTGGTACCAATTTCCTGTATGTGAAAATCTCACAGCAGCCAAACCAATAATGTATGACACCATCATTATTTACATAACCAAATAAGTAATGAATGGAAATTCCTCCATACTTAACTTTCATAAGATGGAGCCAAACTCCAGCGATGGTCAAGGAAGTATTACTTATATAATTAAATAATGCCACACGATTATCTCCCAGGGAGGAATGGCCAGACTCCAGTCATGAAGGACAACATCTTCATCGATTTCAATGATTAATATATAAGGAAAAAAAAATTGAACAACGACATGTTGGTGCATACTTAAGTCCCACATGGAGAAGTCAGACTCTTCTCTTCCTGGAATAAGGATTTATTTAAAAACTTAAATTGAAAATCAATTAATTGGCATTGTATGTTAACTCTGACAAGATGGCACCAAACTTTTAAACCTATGGATGATGTAAAGATCTATTTCAATAGCTAAATAATCAAGTAATGAGATGATGTTACATCATCAACTGCTAAAACCTGACTCCAAAAGGCACTTATGGTCCATATCATCACCTTTATATTAAATACGATAATGAAATGATGAATTATTATTTAATTTCCTAATTTTACAGTTAAATAAGTTAATGTAGTATTAGATGATGTGATGGTCTGGCACGATTGACTATTAGAAGGGGGCTCAAAATTCCAGTGATCACTGAATATATAATGACAGATTTTCATAATTAAATGAATACAAATTAAACAAGTGGATGGTGTTTTATCCATGACCCCTACGAGATTGCTCAAAACTGAAGACATCATTGAATTTTTAATAATAGATTTGAACAAAAAAATGAATGAATAATGAGTCAATTTCTCATAATTTACCTCTAGAGAGATAACAAAATGATATCACCATTGATTTAAATAAATAAATATTAAAATCACAGGAGACAATTAACACCAACAAGGTGGATCCAGACTCTACTCTTCCTGGAGTAGAAAAAGACAGATTTTAGTAATGAAAGAATCAGAAAGATAGATTGTCTGTCACACTTGAATGACACAAGGTGGCACCAAACTTCAGGGTTCACCATTTATATAATGAAAGAATTTAATAATTACACCTTTACATATGTTAGTCTTTGATATTTTTTGTATTATCAATTCCTGGGCAGACATGCCAAACATGATAAATTATGCTGTCATCAATGATTTTTAAAATTCCTATGTTAATAATCAAACAATTATACTCTCTATCCTGAAGAACTCTGCTGGCCTGACATCATCACCTGCGCCTGAATCTCTCTTGTTGTGGGGCAGGACCTGAGATGACGCACCCATACCTGGCAGAGCAATAGTAGCTAAATTTTGATATCAGATCAAAAGATGGCTGCAGCAGGGGCATCACCAGCAGAGCCGAGAGAGCATTTCTTCCGTGTTCTGGGTTGTCATCCTTTAACGAGGTCTTGGCGATGTAGCCGAACTCCTTGTGACACCTTTTCTTCTAATCGTAGATCACAACCAATGTGAAGATATGGAGGAAGAGCATGGAGTCAAACACCCAGACCGCCATGCCTGCCTTTGTGACGTATTTGTACTTCTCGGAAGGTACCATGGAATATTCGCAACTCAATCATCCAGCATCCATAGTACTCTGGGTGATGCATAGATCATTCAGGAAGTGCTGAGTCCATGTCTACAATATTCCTAACCTCGTCTCTGGCAGATATTTGCACGCTAATCGGAATCGATGATGCCATTGTCCATCGTTTAAATCATTTAAATGATTAAATAAGTCAGTAATAGCTATCTATCACAATGAAGAGGTGATGTAGCATTTAACTGGCAGGGAAGAATGGCCAGACTCCAGTCAGGAAGGATGTCATTGTCATCAATTGAAACAATTAATCATAAAATGTGATGATATTGTATATTAACTCCCCAAGAGGGAGCTTTACAGGACTCTTCATGGAATAGAGGATTATTGGTTTACATAATTATACAAATATTTACATTATTTTGGGTACTAACAAGAACTGTCAGTTTAAATAATTTAATTACAGGAATGAGTGCTCACAAGAGAACATATGCACATATGAAAATCTGTTTAGAGATTTGATTTAATTTTACTTATGTGATGTCAGTGTGTGAGTTTGTGACTGTTCATGGTGTTTGAAAATAAGGTTATACCCTTGAGAATACCTGTAGGAGGAACTACAGTATGTTCTCATAAAACAGACATGATTCATGGTAATGAACTTTTCATAATTTTTTTTTTCATTTGTGTCTCTAACCCTTTTTTAACGTCTTGATATAAGGTTATAGAGAAGAAATCATGGAAGAGAAAACCCACATCATGTAAAAAAGTTAGTGAACATATAAGACATCATACTTGACTTTAGTCTTAATAAATAAAATAAATTCATGTGGAAATGGGGTGTTAATAAGTGTACTAGACCCAAGAAAAATGATAAATGATTATATTATTGGATAACAACTTACACAGATAATAATAAAGACCCACAGAGGCGTTCCAGCTCAGGAGGATTCAGTCCCTGCCATTCTGATTGGATGTGCAACATAGGAGAGAGAAGTGAGGGACAGAGAGATGGAAAGAGAGTGAGAAATTGAGTGAGGGAGAGTGAGAGAGTTACAGATTGGGAACGAGAGAGGGTCCACCCCAGGGTTCACCACCTTCTGTTCAGAGCCAAAGGCACTGCATAAGAAATAACTTCATGAGATGATCTGAGCAGAAAGCCTGGATTCACAGGAACACCCCCCCCCACCAAATGGCAGGTCCACAAGAGGATCTGATTGGTTCTTACAACCTAAGTGACAGGACCAGTTGAGTAGAAGATACACAGCCACTTGATAGTGGGATTTGGAACAGGGCAACCAAATAATTGCAACATTTGTATACACATAGAAGCCAGCAAGGCTTGACCTAAGCAAAACAGAGTCCCAGATGTTGGCACATTTGTCTGAGTCTGGCTTCTTCCTGCTGGCAAGGGACAATGTGTGGTGGGGAAGTCAGGTGGTGTGGGTAGAGATGTTTTCCCTTAGCTGCCATTCTGGAGAACTCAAGCCTATGTTCCTTGAGTAGGTATAGAAGGAAGGTTGAGTGAAGCTTCAGCCATAACAGTGAGTTGCAGGTAGCACCATTTTGTTCCCCAACCTCAGGATAACTAAAGGAAGCTTTCCTCTGAATTCACCTTAATTCAGTCTCTGCCTTTAAAAAGTTGCCATTAGAGGCTCGATCAGGGTGTGTGCCGGATGCATGTTTGTACCCCACGTTTGTCACCCTCACATGCCATGGAATTTCCCATGGCCCCCATGCATGATCACCTTTTAATTTTATCCTAACATTGAAGCTAGAGAACAAAGAGATATCCACCCTACCCATACCCAAGAAAAGTAGACATCATTGAATTTAAAGACTGGAGGCTAAGCTGTGAAGTGGGTCAATGTATTTCTCTTATTGACCTGTCTTTGTCAAAAGGCAATTTGGAGTAGAGGGAGGATGTGAGGATTCAACTCTTTGCCTGACTGACATTCAAAGTGCTTACCTGAATTTTAAATTTTCTTTTAGTTCTTGCGTTGATCGCATTGCTCATCTGGAATTCCTGCCTATAACTTTACTGTCTTAGTTTTTGTGGTAGCTGAGTTTGCTGGATCTTGATTATATATACCAACTACCCAATTTTAAACTGAAGTTGTAGAGAAAGATGACACTTGTCATATACATGTCAGGGTTAGGTTTTAATTTTTTTCTTAAATACTTTAGAGGATTTCCCTGTGTTGTGTGTGTGTGTGTATCTTACATATGTTTTGTTCCATATTTTTTTCCTATTTAAAGGTGTCCGCGCATCTTTTTTTCCAGTTGGAAAATACTCTCCCAATTGAAATATCTTTACATTTTCAAAATATTTAGGTTACAACGTGTTAAATTCTGGTGTCTAATTATAGGTATCACAGATAATAACGTTTTTATTTGTTCTGTTTTTGTCTGAAGTTTTGTGCTTGTCTGTGGGTTCTTTCCCTCTGTACACAAGATTTTATGCAGTGAACACTGATCTTGAAATCTCTATTAGCAAAAGAGTATCTTACAGGCCTGATTCTCCTGCATCCACCTCTATGTCCTAAGTGCTGGGTTGCAAGTGTGTGTCACTGAGCCTCTCAAATTTCCTAGTTTTTTGATTTTTTTTAAGAGAGTCTATCTATGTTGCTTACACTGGCCTCAGTTTATGACTCCAACAAACTCAACAAACCTACAGGTGTTTATTGAAAAAGGGAGAGAAGGAAAGGGTATGTGTTAACCTATTGGTGGCAGCAATAGAAAGAGAGAGAAAACTGGCAGGAGTTACTTGCTTATAAAAAGGGAGCAGTTTATGTCTAGGCTCTGCAGTTGTGGCCATAGAAACTGGAGTCATGGAGGTTTCATTGCCCCAGGTCCTTGTGGCCTCTGCATGCGCAGTCTTTATAGGGTCATTTAATGAATGCATGGTGTAGCCATCTAAACTTTAACAGCCTTTGAGATGTCATTGAAAAGTGTCCATTTCTGAAAGACAAGTCCAGGAGGCAAGGGAAGGTTGTCTATAGAAAGCAGAGAAGATCGATTCCAGGGCTTGGAAGGAACCTGAGCTTTAGGGAGGCCTGTGACCTGGAAAGGTTTCATAAGAAGAAGATACTGGCCCTGGAGAGGACTTGTATGGAATGACAGTCAGGTGCTAAGGAGAAACCACCAGGGCAGGAAGAGGAGATTTTGGGAGTAGGAATAGGGCCAGGTTGCCTATGGGGGAGGGAGAATCCAATAAATCAATCATTATTAGGCAGCACATACTTTTCTGTGTGTTATCATTTCCCCTGTTATTTACAAAACATTCATATTATAAAATGTTATAAAGGACACTAGCTGTAAGTGTGGTGACACAGGCCTTTTAATTCCAGCACTCAGGAGGCAGAGGGAATTCTTGCTATTTGAGGCTAGTTTGGGCAACAAAATGGTCTTCAGGACAGCCTGAGATTCAGAGAGAAAACAATTCTGGAAAAGCAAACAAAAAAAACCACTGCAACAAACATCCTTTTATGTATCCCTCAAAATGATGAACAAAATACCCCATGTGTCCTAATTGTCTTCCTACTCTTCAAGCCTTGCGCTAAGGAATTTTTTTTGTTGTTGTTGTTGTTGTTGCAATTTTTGCCAATGGGGGAAAATGTTTGCATTGTGTCTGTCATGTACAATTAATTTTTGCATGGGATTTCCTATTTCCTGGCTGATTATTCTTTTCTCCACCAAGGCGTGTTTCTGGTGCACAATGTTATTAAAATTTAATAAGCATTGCTGAAGTCTTTCTCACCTTGTTGTGTGTATTGACATTCCCACATGGTGTGTGTGTCTGTGTGTGTGTGTGTGTGTGTGTGTGTGCATGCAAGCATGGAGGTGCATGCATGTGAGAGAGAGAGAGAGAGAGAGAGAAAGAGAGAGAGAGAGAGTGTGTGTGTGTGTGTGTGTGTGTGTGTGTGTGTGTGTGTGTTTGTAGAACAGAAGACAACTTTTGGAGACTATTCTCCCCACCATGAATCTCACACATTTAACTCATATCTTCTAGACTGGATTCTGAAAATGATTTTACCCCAATTTCCCTTTCTAATCTGGCCTGTTTGCATCTTGATACTTTGTTGAGTTTATTCTTTCATAACTTTTAATAAAAATATTTGCTTTTGTTATGTGAATTGTGTCTGCATGAATTAATACAATGCCTATGACTGCCTGAAGAAGACACAAAAGAGCACTGGATTACATAGAGCTGGAGTTATAGGCTGTTATATAAGTCAATAGACATGTATACTGGGAAATGAACACAGGTATTTGACAATAGCAGTAAGTACTCTTTGCCTCAGACCTAGCTGTACTATTCCTAATTCATATTTGTAATTAAAATGTTTTTTCTTGTATAATTTTAATTACATGGTTTTATTTTTGTTTTGTTTTTGTTGTCAAGCACATGCCTGTGCACATGTGCTACCACACAGACTTTAACACTCCAAGGAAACTCTCTGGAGATGGTTCTAGCTTCTTTCACTTTGGGTCACTGGAATTTAACTCAGGTTGTCCAGTTTTATGAGAAGTGCCATTTCCCAATGATCTACCTTAAAGGCCAATAATTTTAAATTTTGGTTTAGTTTAAATACAGGCATCTTTATATACGTGTGATTATGTGCTTCCTTGTTTGTTTTCTTCCCACAATACTCTCCTCTTTGACCCTTCCCATCTCTAAGTGATTCCATTTCTTCTCCCATGTACTTTTAAAACCTATTCACTAGTTTTTTCAAGTAAACTTAGCAAGTTTGCAAGTAAGCTTGTTGAGTGATTTTTGTATCTATCAAAATAGGCTTCAAAGAAAAATTAATCAAAAGAGATGGGGAAGAACAATTCCCATTCAAAGAAATACTCCACCAATATGACATTTGATATTGCCCCAAACACAATATTGGCAAATATACCCAAGAGGATTAGACAGCAAGAAGCTATTAAATCAGGGTTAAAATTAACAAAATAGAAACAAAGAAAAATAAAATTATTCAAAGAAAAACATATTTTTTTTGAAAAATCAACAAGATGGACAAAACATTATCAAAATTAACTTAGAGATACAGAGATAATATAACAATTAATAAATGCAGCAATTAAAAGGGGACATAACAGTAATCAACAACACCATAGAAAATACTTAAAAAACACCTCATTCACCCAAAGTGGGAATAGTAAAGAAATACATATTTTTCTTGGTAGGTACCACATATCAAAGTTCAATGAAAACAGCATGGAGAAAATAAATAGAGACCTATTACTCATAATGAAACAAAATGAATCATTACAAGCCTCTCAACTAAAAATAAATAAATAAATAAATAAATAAAGAAATAAACAAACAAAAGCTAGCAGGACCAGGAGTTCATCTAAACTAGGTCTTCCTGATGTCTAGGACAGGACTGTGACAGCACTGTAGAGAATTCCCTTTATAAGCTTTAGTTTATGTAATGTATATGACTGTCTGCTCCCATGCATTTGTGCACGGTACCTGCAAAGAAGTGGTGGAAGATGTCATACTGTAAATATGGTTCTGTAATTGGTTAATGAATAAAGCACTGTTGGCTAATACCAAAGCAAGATAGGTGAGATTGGAGACTAGGAGGACAGAGGGAGAAGTAGGGAGGAGATTCAAGATGTAAGATACAAAGAGAGCAGAGTGATGGCCCCTCACTCTGCTAAGATAAGTCCACATGGAAATACTTAGATTAACAGAAGTGGTTTAATATTAAGACACAGCTAACCAATAAGAAATGCTAGTAACAGGCTAACAACTTTATATCTAATACAATGCCTCTGTGTGTTACATGGGGCCTGGTGCAGCAGTGAGAACAGGAAAACCACTCATAATAGGATGTTTGTCTGAAGCCACATAAGCAAAGTACCTGCAAAGGGTAGGACAGGATACCATCTCCCTTTAACTCAAGTTACAGAAGATCGCTGGTTGTCATGGTTTCTGGTAATGGAACATGTGTCCTCTGTAACAACAAACAGTGCTGTTGACTGCTAAGCTATATTTCTAGTCAGCTTTATTATTTTAAATTTATTCTCATGCCTTTTATTTAAATTGTATTTCACCAATTTACCCCTTCATGTCTTTTCTCCATTCCTTCACATATTCTTCCCTTGAAATTCCTTTCTTGTTAAGCATGTATGAATGAATTTGTATGCACAAACATGCCAATAAAACCAATTGAGTACAATTCTGCTGGTTGTGTATATATGGTGGAGCACTGAACATGTGGTATTGGATATGAAATCAGGGAGTTCCTCCTTTCCAGAGGCTAATACTTTCAGAAGTAAGGGTATGGACACAAAGTGATCTGGGCTACCTTAGTCAGGAATCATTATCAAGAATAAGAAATATGGGGTGGTAATTAGCTTAGCTAACAATTGCTTGTGACATGGTCCTGAATTCCTAGAGCTTTGGGGAAGACTATGGATACCGTCCTGATCCAGTCACAATCCGCCTTTGTTCTTTGGTCCTTCCACCACACCCAATAAGAAACAGGCCAGCTGCTGGCACCACCCATGTCCTCCAAAAAGACTGAAGAACATTGAAGAAGCTCCACCAACAAAAGCGGCAATGCTAGCCACTGGGCAAACCTGCCTTGCATCTCAACTGCTGCAAAGGGCTCTAAGGACCATGGACAAGAGGGCAGTGGAATCGACTTTCTCCACGTTGCTTGGGCCAACGCTAGGTAAGTCTTCCAAAAGCTCCTAATCCACAGGTTTCGTGCCATCAGCAGAAGGCAGACATCTTTAAAGCCTCTGACTTCAACAACTGTGGAGGACCTGGGGTGGCTGTCCATACTGCCAGCTAGTAAGTCCCTGTTACTCTAATCATTCAGGTAAAATATTATCCTTCTCAAGAACTCTGATGCTTTTGACGGATGGTAGCTTTGTCAGCTTAAAGCAGCAGCCAAGGCTCCAAGTGTTACAAAACAGATTTCAAAAATGGAAATCTTAAGGTTGCTACTCTTTATAGACTTAACATTAATCAATAAAGTTTTAACAGTATTAAACATCATACTCTGCCACTATATGATCAGAACTAAGTATAAACTTACAATTAAGGTGCTTTTCATTGTGCTAAAAATTTGCCAGTTTATGTGTTAATTCTTTCAGCCAAATCATTTATAACATGAGTATGCTGCTAGTGTGTCTTAATATTTATGTTTTTGCAAAATCAAAGGATTCTTTTAAGTTCCAGGGAGCTGAATTGGATCCATTTACAGGTCAGATCCACTCCAAATAATTATTAGTCAACTTTTCCCTGGCCTTGGGACTTCCTAACCTTGTCCTGGGACCTCCTTGGGAGCCCCTCCCCCACCTTACTTCTCCCATTAAGTACTTAGACCTAATGTACAAAAACTTAACCTTGTTCTCTGCTCTGCTAACATCTTGTCAGATCTCAAAGAGATGCCAGAGCTCCATACTGTCAGAACTCTGATGAAACAACCAGATACCAGGACATGGCAACATCCCAGCTGTCTTGGATCACCCAAAGATGATCTAAGCCCCCAAGTCAGGAGGAAGTAGTCTGGAGAACTCAATGTCTTTATTCCCTAACCTGCCATGCCCAACCCCCACCATTTTAATAACAATAAGAGGTAGAAATGTCAGGAACTAGCAGCCAGCTGACTCCCCTTCCCCCCCACCCCCACCCCCCGCCCACGATGATGGGCGGGACGCTCATGGCCATGTCATCACTATGTCAGCCTAACCTGGTGGCTCAAAATTTACCTGGCTGCCAAAGGACTCAGTTATGCATGTGCAAGCCCCCCTTTAAAGCAAGTGCGCAAAGGGTGCCTCTCACTCTTGCTCTCCCTCTTGGTCTCCCTCTCTGGCCTCTGTCTCTCTCTCCTGCTTTCGGTTGGCCACCCGCTACCCCCTCTTTCTCTCCCTTCTCTCAATAAACTCCACGAGGGCACTGAGTCTCATATTTGTGTTTCTTAGGCATTAGCTGCAGCAAAAGCACAACATTAGTGCCGAAACCCAGGCAGGCACTCCTTGAGGGTCACTGGCAGCTGTCTGCTGGTGGGCAGCCAGCCAGAGATACTTGAGATCCTGTTTCTGATACCAGGGGTTGCCTCAATCCCCCGTTCACTGGAAATACCACCCCACACTGGCTTCAATTAGGTAAGGTACCCTTTTAAATTTTAACCCATTTCCTTAAGGTCGGGTACATTCCTCAAGGGTGGAAGACATACCACCCAGGGCGGTATATCTACTCCGCTCTTGAACTGCTGAGTCCTTCCGGCCTCTGATGGCCCTGGCAACATTTTCGGGCTGACGAGCTTCAAATAACGCTCTGCCATTCTCGCTTATGGTGTGGCCACACTCTTGAGTGCCAAGACTGCATGGTCACTTTCTCTCCACCCATTAGGAATAAACAGGCCAAGAAAATACACCCCACCACTCCACTGGGATGCCTGATAGAAAATTTAAAACCCTTTCACTTAATGACACTTGTAAAGGTACCCAGACTTATTTACTTTTGTACTGAAAAGTAGCCTAGATTCCCCTAGAAAATAATTCAAAATGGCCATGTAAACGGCTCTCTAGATCCCAATATTTTACAGGATCTTTCAAATTACTGCCAGCGAACAGGTCGATAGAAGGAGTTTTTTCTATATCTCTGCTAAACATTCTGCTAAACAATATTTCCCTAAATTTGTTTCGGTTCTATTCCCACCACACTCAAATTTTCCTGCCTGCCCCAGCTGCAACCTGTCTCAGCGCGGTGGTCTGAGCTGAGGCAGCATCTGCTTTAGAAAAAATTACATCTCAAAACTTTACGATTTCTGCCAATTGTTGGGAATATGTTTATGGCAGCCACCATCTTGACCACGTGGCCTAGCTTTACCCGCCATGGTTATTCTTTCTGCTTCATCAGCCATCTAGGCAGGAGTCTAGCCAGCTTCTACCGCCAACAAAACCTGTAATTCATTTACCTTTTGCCTTTTATTCTTTGTCTGTAATATCTTTTTTCTCTGACTATGTTATACATAGCTTCACACTCTAGTCCTTCTCAATTTACCCAGTCCCGTATAATATATCTGTACACTTGATTTCTACTTGAATTTAAGTAATTGTAAGCTAACTTCATACAACTTAAATTCAACTGTTCTAAGTCTCAAATATTTCTAAATTATTATGTGCCCTTAATTGGTGGTAAACATTTAAGGTTATAAATGTCTATTTCAAGCTAAGAAAATATTTATGCCAACCAGTCTTTCCTATAAGCTGTATATAAATGTTAAGCCTCTATTATCAAAGGGAGTATTTCTCTACCTCTTTGTCCTTTACAGTTATATGTCTAACCTACTAAGTTAAAACCATTTACAGTCAGGCTGCATGGCTCTGAGTAAAACATCCCCCCACAGACTCTCAACTTAGATCCAGTTTTCCAGACAGATTAATTAATTACCGGGGTAAAGCCATACCTAGCCACCCATGTGCTTAAGGCATGTAACTAAAGAATATTTTGTATACTAAAGTATGCTAAACAGTCAGACAGCCCTAAAATGCTCAGAGATCTAGAGAATATGGCATTTAAAATGTTTCATTAAAAAGCTTTTATAACAGAGAGACAGGCCAGTTGCTGGCACCACCCATTTTCTCCAAGAAGAGTGATAGACACTGAAGAAGCCACCCACAAAAGTGAACTAGCCACTGAACAATGCTGCCTTGCATCTCAACTGCTGCTAAGGGCACTAAGAACTGTGGACAAAAGGGCAGTGGAGTCGATCTTCTCCACGTTGCTTGGGCCAATGGTAGGTAAGTCTTCCCAAAAGCTCCTAATCCACAGGTCTCATGCTATCAGTGGAAGGCAGACATCTTTAAAGCCTCTAAGCTCAACAACCGTGGAGGACCTCAGGGTGGCTGTCCATGCTGCCAGCTAGTAAGTCGCTGTTACTCCCTAATCATTCAGGTAAAATTTTATCCATCTCAAGAACTCTGATGTTTTTGATGACTGGTAGCTTTGTCAGCTTACAGCAGCATCCAAGGCTCAAATTGTTACAAAACAGATTTCAAAACTGGAAATCTTAAGGTCGCTAGTATTCATAGCCTTAACATTAATCAATAAAGTTTTAATAAGCTATTAATCCAATTCTGAGGGAGTACTGAACATCATACTATGCCATTATTCGATCATAACTGTAACTATAAGCTCACAATTGAGGTACTTTTCATTGTGCCAAGAATCTGCCAATTGTGTTAATTCTTTCATATTAACATGTGTATGCTGATATAGTGTCTAATATTTATGTTTCACAAACCCAAAGATTCTTTGGGTTCCAGGGAGCAGAATTGGATCCATTTACAGGTCAGATTCACTCCAAATAATTATTACTCAACTTTTTCTTGGCCGTGTGACTTCCTAACCTGCTCCTGGTACCCCCTTGGAAGCCCCTCCCTCACCTTACTTCTCCCATTAAGTACTAAGACCTAAGAGACAGAAACTTAACCTTGTCCTCTGCTCTGTTAACATCTTGCCAGGTCTCAAAGAGATGCCAGAGCTCCATACAGTCAGGACTGCGATGAAACAACCAGCTACCAGGAAGTGTCAGCACCCCAGCTTCCTCGGATCCCCCAAAGATGATCTATGCCCCCAAGTCAGCAGGGAAAAGTCTTAAAAACTCAGTCCTTATTCCCTTCCCTGCAACACCCAACCACCACCTTATTAATAACAATAAGTGGTGGGAATGTTAGGAACTAGCAGCCAGCTGTCCCCTGCCCCCAATGATGGATGGGACACTCATGGCCTTGTCATTACTATGTCAAGCTTTACTTAGCTGCCAGAAGACTCACTTATGCATGTGCAAGCCCCCCCTTTAAAAGCAAGCACACCCCTCTCTCTGGTGTCTCTCTCTCTGCCCCCTCTTGATCTCTGTCTCTCTCTCTCCCCTGTTTTCCTTGGCCAACAGCTAACCCCTTTCTCTCCCCTCTCTTAATAAACTCAACGTGGGCTCTAAGTCTCGTTTTATAGGCATTAGCTACAGCAAAGGAACAACAATAATAAATTAATAATGACAGTACTAATAATAATGATGATGATAATAATAACAAAATAATAGTGACACTGATAATGATAATAAAATTAATAATAACAACAGCAGCAGCAATGATAGAATACTAAAAATAATGATAATAATAATAATAATGTTAATAATAATAACAATATTATTGTAAGACCCTCAGAAAGAGGAGTCTTCCAGGTTCAGTCGATACCCCAAGAACTCTATATCCAGTCCAGTTGCTGCAAAACACAAGAGGCTTCACTGAACAGGAAACGTTTGCGCAAACGGACTCCTCCAGCATGCAGGCTAGGGAGAAGCCCCCTCCCCTGGGCCCAAGTGTTTTTAAAGGCAAACCCACTAGCTTCGGGAGGGGGTGGGACCCTCTGTCCACTGAGTATATGAACCTTGGGTGTCGGATCGTCTCGCTATTAGAGTCAGCAGACCTTAGGGCATCAGGGTGTGCTAATTAATTTTGTCTGGGCAAACCAGCTGCAGCTATCTCTTTGTTCCCTAAAGACCCTATTCACCACCTGTTGACTCACAGGAAAGAAGGGGCAGAAAGGAGGGGCAGTGTGAATTCTTGTCATCTCAGGGCCTGGTGAGAGGAAGCTAGCAAATTCCAAGAAACAGATATTGGTTAGCTTTCCAGGTCAGACCGTCCTTCATTTAACTTCACTTTTTGGTTTTTCACTATTAATAATAGTAATAATAATAGCAAGAATAACAACACTGATAAATAATTATTAACGGTAATATAAATAACAACAATAATGATAAATGTTAATAACAATGATGATGATAACAGGATTAGTAGTAATAATAATAATAAAAATAATAATAAACACAACTCTGTCAGTCACCACCTCCCCCCAGGAATCTCACACTGGGAGCCCCGCATTGGCCATTGGGGCAGCATGGGACACACAGGAGCTCTGAATTCAGAGATGTGCCAGACTGGCCACTGGAAAGTTTAATCTTGAATCCTCCCATATGTTTTCCCACAAAATAGACTGGTCCAGCTAGCCACAAGAACAGACACACACACACACACACACACACTCATGCACGCACGTGGATGAGCGCATGCGAAGGAAAAGACTTCACCAAACATTATCCCAACCTGAGATGGCAATGAAGGAGTCCTATAATTTTTCCCCTACATGCAAACTCGTCATCCCCTACAGCTCTTATTTTACCACCATAAATTTGACACATCCTTATCTCTTTGAGACTGTGCTCTCCAAGAAGTAGCTTCCTGTCCAGGGAACACACAAAGAATAAACCCATACAAAAACACAACCAAAGAGAGAGACAGAGTAGAGATAGAGATAGAGACCCCTTGTGTTGATTTCATAAAGTTCTTTAAGTATTGTACGGGGCAGAGCAAGACAATGAAATTTTCTATCTTTGACCCTTGGGGTTCTTCCTGTATTTAAGGGATGGTGAGCTACTTAAGAAAAGGCACATTGGGCCACATACTTGGGTGAACTGTTTAGCAGAGATGAAGCCTGCTGTAGCAGGTAAGGTCAGTGAAACCTTGCCTGGCTTGGATTGTACCCACAGGACTGACTGAATTGTTTGGGGAATTCTTCAGTCCCCACCATACTCTGGCTGTTTCTACTCAGCATCACAGTCACTCTAGTTCCAAACGTACTAGGTATAGAAAACCAGGTCTTATGAGTCATGAGGGTGGATCATACCAGACCACTTGTAGGGTTCTGGGGGAGGTGACTCTAGAGGAGAAATCTTTTGTAAGGGATTCCAGTCCCTGAATTACATCTGCAGTCCACCTTAAGGAGAAAGTCATGTCTAAAATAAACCAATGTAAAGCCAGAGAGGAGTCCTTGCTTATGGGGAAAATTAAGGAGGGACATACTGTGTCATATAATTTAGTTATAAATCTCATTATCAAGAATTGGTATTTAAAGTATCTTTTCCAGTGTTTCTCAGATTCTTAGTTGTGGTTATCCTTGTAAGACTGAACATTTCTCTAGAATCAATTTTCTCTTCACACCTATAATGTCTCCCTCTATTATGAAATCTCTTTTCTTGCTTTCATCTATTCCACACCTGACTCAATCATCTTGGTCACACATGTTCTCCTTTCCTACCCTTCTCTCCCTTATCTTTTTCTCTACTCACTGTCCCTTCATGCTCCTGACATGCTGGGAAGTTGATGATGCTTTCTCCTTCTGTTGGGGACCTTGTAAAATTTCCTTGTATAGTTTCCTCCTTTTATCCTAATTTCTATAGTGGTGTGAATTGTAGACTGGTGATACTTTGCTCTATGTCTAAAATCCACATATGAGTGAGTACATCCCATGTTGAGCCTTTTGTGAGTCAGTTATCTCACTCAGGAATTTCAAGTTTCATTCATTCACTAAAGTATTTCAAAATTCCATTTTTCCTCATTGAGTTTATTCCATTGAGTAAATGTACCATAGCTTCTTCATTCATACTTTATTTGAGGAGCATCTATATTGCTTCCAGATTCTTGCTATTACAAATAATGCTGCTATGAAAGTAGTTGAATTGATGTCTTTGCTGATCATTTGGGTATATGCCTAAAGAGGGGAATTACTGGGTCCTGTGGTAAAATGATTCTGGTTTTTCTGTGGAACTGTCATACTGATCTCCAAAATGGCTGTATAATTTTCACTCCCACAAGCAGTGGAGGAGTGTTCCCCTTCCTTGAATCTTTTCCAGCATAAGCTGTTCATGTTGTTTCTGATATAACCATTCTGACAGGAGTAAAAAATTTTTTCAGAGTAGTTTTTGTTTGCATTTCCATGATGCCTAAGGATGTTGAGCACATTCGTAAATGTATTTCAACCATTTTGATTTCCTCTATTGAGAATTGTGTATTCAGTACCCCACCTTTTAATTTGATTATATGAGGTTGTGTTGATTAGTTTCTGAGTTCTTTGCACATTCTGTCAGATGAGGGGTTGGTGAAGATCTGTTCCCACTCTTTTTGCTGTCCACAGTGTTGTCCACTGTGTCTTTTGCCTTACATATGGCTCTCAGTTTCAGTAGGTTCCATTTATTAATTATTGATCTCACTGTTTGGTATTATGACTAGGAATAACTCTCCTGTAGAGAGCTGCGAAGTGCTGCACCTTACAGATGGCACTGGCTTCTGCCCTCCACCTTCCCGATGGTAAGTACTCTCTGTATTAAACAATTCCATATTTGGCTAAAAGCTGAGAATCTGTCTTGCTTCTGTTTATGTGGACCTGTCTTTTTTTGTTTTTCACCGCATGGCATTCTGGGGTTGACTGCCCAAGGGCATTTAAGCTGTGGGCTGGGCTGCCTCCAGGGTCAGAAGATTATACAAGTTTCCTGAATAAACTGCTTAAAGAAGAGTCTGAATGTTGTGTTTTCTTTGCTGGTCAAATTTTGCATTTTCTTTGCTGGTCTCCTGTAAAATTCCTTCAAGAGTACCTCAAACTTTCTCTTCTAAGAGGTTTAGGGTAGCTGGATTAATATTTAGGTCTTTGATCCATTTGTTCTAAGTTTTGTGTATAGCGATTCACATAGGTCTCTTTGTAGTATTCTACATATCATCATCCAGTTTTGCCAGAACCATTTGTTGAAAATGATTGCCTCCTTCCATTGTATTATTTTTCCTGTTTCATCAAAACTTAGGAGTTTGTAGGTGTGTTGGTTAATATCAGGATTTTCAGTTCCATTGGTCTACCTTTCTATATATGTGCCAATACCAAGTGCTTTTTTTTTGGTACTTTAGCTCTATAATAGAGCTTAGGGGTCGAAGTCGGAGAATGTGATGCTTTCTGAAGTTCCTGTATTATACAGCATTGTTTTGACTATTGTGACTCTTTTGTTGTTCCATATACTGCTGAGTATTTTTTTTCAAGGTCAGTGAAGAAATAAATGTGCTAGGATTTTTACTGGGAATGCTTTGAATCTGCAGATTGCTTTTGGCAAAATTGGAGTTTTTACGATATTTATCTTACCAATTCAAGAGCATGGGTGATTTTCCATTTTCCATTTTCTAGTATCTTCTTTAATTTCCTTTATAAAGATACAAGACCATGCAATATAGGCCTTCTACTAGTTGGGTTATAGTTACCCCAAGATGTTATTTGTTGTTTTTCCTATTGTAAAGGGTGGTGACTCTCATCCCTTTTTTCTTCTGTATATAGTAAGGCTACTGATTTTTTTTGTTGTTGTTTTTATTAGTCTTGTGTACTGTCACTGTTTGAAAGGTGTTTATCATCTGTAGGAGTTCATTGGTAGAATTTTTTGGGTCACTTAAGTAAACAATCATATCATCTGCTAATAGTAACAAATTGACTTATTACTTTCCAATTTGTGTCCCTTTGATCTTCTTTTCTTGTTTTCTTTCTGTAGCTAGAACTTCAAGCACAATATTGAAGATTTATGGAGAGAATGGACAGCTGTCTTGTTTCTTATTTTAGAGGAATTGTCTTAAGCTTCTCTAAACATAGGTTAATGTTCTATGTTGGTTAACTGTATATTGCTTTTATTATGTTTAGGTAGGTTTCTGTTATCCCTGTTCTTTCCAAGGACTTTATCATAAAAGTGTGATTGATTTTGATACTGGCATTTTCAGCATTTAGTGAGATGATAATGTGATTTTTCTTTTACTTTATGTATATGGTGGATGAAATTGATAGATTTTCATATGTTGAACCATCCCTGCATCTGTGACCTGAAGCTTACTTGGTCATGGTAGAGGACTTATTTGATGTGTTCATGTAATCGATTTTCCAGTATTTTATTGAATACTTTTTCATGAAAGTTCATGGGGGATATCTGCCTGTAATTCTGTTTCATAGTTGTGTCTTTGTGAGGCTTGCATATCAAGGTTATTGTAAACTAATTAAAAAATGGTAATGAACCTTTTGCTTCTATTGTGTGAGACAATTTGAGGAGTATTGGTATTAGCACTTTGTAGTGAGATAGTCCTTCTGTAGCACTGACCACGCCCATTGGGGGGTGGAGCCATGGGCAGAAGTGACCTGTGGAAGGAGGTCGGAGGGAGCCAAGAAAGGCTCTCTTTCTGGCGTGACTCGGACAGGAGAGGATCGGGTTGAATTTCCTGGTGTTCATCTGTCTAGGTTGTAAGTTATTTCTCCCTGAATAAACATCTATTCGGCCTATTTGTTTATCCTGATCCTTATTTACCGCAATAGCACTTCTATGAAATATTTGTAGAATTCTGCACTGAAGTCCTTTGGCTTTGTGTCTATGTGTTTGTTTTTGTTTTTTTTTTTTTTTTGGGGGGGGGTCTTGGGTGGAGTTTCATGACTATTTCTATTTCAGTATGTGATCTAAATCTATTTAAATTGCTTATTTATACTTGTTTTGAATTTGATAAGTGATAACAATCCAGAAATCTGTCCATTTCCCTTAGATTTTTTACTTTTGTATAGTACATGTTTTCAAAGTATGAACTGAAATGTCTCTGGGTTTCCTCAGTGTTTGTTCGTATATCCCCATTTTCATTTCAGATTTTGCTGGTTTGCATGTTCTCTCTCTGCTTCTTGATTTGTTTGCCCCTAAGTTTGTCTATCTTGTTTATTTTTCAAAGAAACAACTTATTCATAATTTGTATTGGTTTCCATGTTCCTACTTTATCGATTACAGCCCTCAAATTGATTATTCACTGTCAGGTACTGCTCCGGGGTAAGTTTGTTTCTTTTTGGTCTATGTCTTTCAGTTGAGCTCTTAACTATATAATTTGACTATCATCTGTTTACTTCACATGAGCACTGATTGCAATGAACTTTCCTTGTATAACTGCTTTAAAAGTGTCCCATAAGTTCAGGTATGTTCTGTCTTCATTTTCATTGAATTCTACAAATCTTTTATTTATTTCATTATTTCTTCCTGGACCAGGGAACGGTAATTTACTCATTATTCAGTTTCTATGAATTTGTAGGGTGACTGCAGTTTGTATTCTTGTAGAATTCCAACTCAAAATCATGGTGATCTGATAAGATATAGGGGGCTATTCAATTTTATTGTATTTTTTATCTGTTGAGGTTTGTTATGTTGCCTTGTATGTAGTCAGTTTTACAGAAGGTTCCATGTGTAGCTGAGGAGAAGGTATATTCTTCTGTGCTTAGATTGGATGTTCTATAAATGACTACTAAAACCAAATGGGACAAAACTTTTGTTAGTTCCTGTGTTTGTTTGTGAAACTTAAGTTTGGTAATCCTGATTAGTGTTCAGAATTGGGTGGTGAAATCTCCCACTATGAGTGAGTAAGGTTTTATGTGAGCTTTGAGTTTTACTAGTGTATCTCTTAAGAATGTGGGTACCTTTTAATTTGGATCAGAGATGTTCTGAATTAAGACTTTATATTGATGGGTTTCTCCATGCTAATTATTAAATGACCTTCTTCATCTCTTGAGTGATTTTGGTATGAAATTAAACTTCTTAATATTTAGATACCTACACCTGCTTCCTTCTTGAGTTCCTTTTATTGGAAGATATTTTACAAACCTTTTACACTGAGGTAATGTCTGTCTTTGAAACTTAGATGCATTTCTTGTATGCACTAGAAGGATGAAATCTGTCTTAATATACACTCTGTTAGCCTGTGTGCTTTTATAGGCAATAAGACCGTTAATATTTTGGGAAATTAAAGACCATAGATTGCTAATTCTTCTTTGTTTCATTGTTGTTGGTGGTGGTATTGTGAGTATACTCACCCACTTTTTCTTTTTGGTTTTTGTATACTGACACTAACTTTGCCTAGGTCTTCATTATTGTAGTTAGCTTGCTTGGTTAGAATTTCTTTCCAGAATTTTCTGTAGGACTGGATTTATGGAAATATGTTTAGGAAATCTGGCTTTGACATTAAATATCTTGTTTTTGCTGTCTATAATGAATGAGAGTTTTGCACATTATGTTAGCCTGGGCTGGCATCTGAGGACTCTTATTATTTGTTCATAATCTATCCAGGACCATCTGGCCTTGTGAGATTCCATGGAGAATTCAGTTGCTATTTTGATAGGTCTGCCTCTATATGTTACTAGGTCTTATTGTTTTGCTCTTAATGTTCTCTTGTCATTATGTATGATAGGTGTTTTGATAATTAAATGCCTTGGCGACTTTTAATATTTGAGTCTATTTGTGTTTAGTATGCTTCTAGTACTTTCATTGGCACGTACTTCTGACTGGAAATGATTACTTCAAGGAATTTGTTGAATATGCTTTCTGCCCCTTTGATCTGTGCTTCTTCACATTCTTGTATGTCTATTATTGTCAGATTTGGTCTTTTCACTGTGTCCCATATTTCCTATATATTTTGAGCTAAGGATTTGTTGGATTTAAATTTTCTTTCCTCGGTGAATTGATTTCCTCTAGATTATCTTCAATGCCTGAGATTCCCTCTTTGGTCTCCTGTATTCTGTTGGTTATGCTGGCATTTGTAGTTCTTTATACTTTACTCAATTTTCCAGTCTCCAATATTCTCTCAGTGTGTGTGTGTCAGTGTGTGTGTGTGTGTGTGTGTGTGTGTGTGTTTATTGTCCCTATTTCACTTGTCAGGTCTTGAACTGTTTGAATGGTTTCCTTCATCTGTTTGCTTGTTTTTACTTGGCTTTCTTATTTTCTTTAAGATATTTGTTCATTTCTTGCATTTTTCTTGTTATTTTCCTGTATTTCTTTCAATCATTTTTTGTTTTTTCTTCCATTATTTTAGTGAATTTTCTCATATCCTCCTTGAGGTCCTCTATCAGTTTTATGAAGTTGTTTTTTAGGTTGTTATCTTCTGCTTCACCTATTTTGTTATTTCCATGTCTATTTTGTGTAGAGTCCTTAGGTTCTGGTGATAACATACTGGTCTTTGTATTGTTGAATCTACTTTTTATATTGCCATCCACCATTTCTTCTTCCAGTGGGTGCACTTGGAGTCTTTCTTTTTCTCTGTCTTCCTGTCTTGGTGGGTATATCTGGGTAAACAGTTTCATATCTGTAACTCTGGATAATATGAGCTCTCTTTTGGAGGTCTCTACACCAGAGGCCACAGAAGAGCTAATGATATGGAGTAGGCAGACTCAGGATGGTCTCCAGCATTCAGGGAAAGTGCAAATGATGGGGATCAAAGATCAGGTGGGTATAGGCTCAATGTGGTCCTTTATGGGTAGGCAATTCCATTATGTTCAGACCCCACCCAGGAAGTTCTAAGGAGATGGATTTAATATTGGGACCACTGGGGCTAAACACTTATCTTGAGCAGTGTCCCCAGGAGGGCCAAGGATAGAGGGAAGGCATTCTGTGGGTGGCTAATGGAAATTGAATACCAGGACTAAAACACTCAGGTCAAGTTTATAGGGGGAGTGAAATGCAGAGCTATCCCAGTATTTCACAGGGAAGGATATGGGGAGATTCAACTAGGCCTGCTCCCAGACTCACCAGAGGTAGATTGCAAGTGATGGGATCAAAATTCAGGTGAATGTAATCTTAAGGTGGTCCTGCTTGGATTGGTGGATTCAATATGCTCAGAGTGGAATCTCAGGCAGATTGTAGGCATAGGGCATCAAACATAGTATGAGAGCAGTGTCAAGATAATCCTGGGTGGATAGGAGCATCCGGTATGCTCAGAGCTATCCCACAGAGTTCCAAGGAGGAGGACAGTTTATTGGACCAATGCTCATCGTCATCAGTGACCCAGAAGGACCATGGTTGAGGGGAAGTAAGTTTCTGGGTGGTATGTGTACCAGAATTCCAGGACTGAACCACTCAGTCCAATGATATGGGGGGTTGAAGGTACAGAATTAACTCAGGGAAGAATTGGGGGGGGTTCACCCAGACCTGGTTCTGCACTCAACGCTGGTGGAGGGAAAGCAATGGATATCAAAGATAAGGTGAGCACAAGCTCAAGGTGGATCTTCATTGATAGGTGGTTCCAGGATGCTCAGAGCAAATCCAGGAAGTTGTGGGATGTTGGAGGGGTTCTAGGACATTCTCTGGGCAAGGGCTTTCCACCAGCTGTGTGGCCAGCAGGGTCAAGGTTCCCACATATGTTTTCCATTAAATGCTTTTATTTTTATTTATATTTTGTTAATTTAACACTCATTTAATAATGTCTTCCTGTCTACTCCTTTGTGCATAATTTCTAATCATGTGCTTGGGACACAGATATTAAGAATTGAAATATCATATTGATGGAGTTGACCTTTGAGTATGGATTGTTCTTCAAACACTCATTTGATTGACTATTGTTTGAATTCTATTTTGGTAGATACTAAATGGCTAAACCGGGTCACATGCAATGACAAGTAAATAAATTTTAGAACTAATTGGGAGAAGAAAAGAATCAGCTTCAGATGCTGAGGGACAAATTGGAATGCAGTGTGGGAAGAAAACAAGAAAAGCACAGAATCACAAGTATGTGAAGATGAAATGATGAAACCCTGTACTATGTATTTTGAACTAAAAAAAATATATTTAAAATTAAGATACATTGAGGTTAATCAAGGGGAAATGTCACTTACATTGAAAGTCATTTCCCACTTGAGTTCAATTCAAGGAACCTAAAATTTAAGAAGATAGAACAAGCTCCTGAGAATTATCCATGGATTGCTAAACTTTGAAGGTTAGCACATGTGCACAGGCAAGTGATTGATCACAAAGAACACATTCAATTAAACTCCTCAAGAAATAGAAAAACTTTTAATTGCAAATTTAAATATGGGGAAGTAGAACTAGGTCAAGGCTAAATATGCTTTGCTCTCTTCACAAAGTCCTGAGTTAATTTCTCAGTATTCATGGCTAGTGGCTTTTACAACCTTTAACTCTCCCTCCAATTATATAGTGCCCATTTCTGGCTTCTGCAGGCAGGCACATGAATTTTACACATTCATATAGACACAATTCACATTATGAAAACAAATATTGGTAGTAAAATTTTGTTAAAAAATAAACTCAACAAAGAATCAAGGAACCATCATGCTAGGGAAGGAAGGGTAATAGGGATAAAACGAAATTCAATGTAAAGTCTAGGGGAACTAGGATAATGTGTGAGTTTCAAGATGGAGATTATAGTCCCCAAAAGTTGTCTACTGTTCTAAACAAACACAAAAACAAACACACACATACACACACACAAGCAAAAGCCTGAAAAAGAATTTCATGTTGCTTATTAGGGCCCAGGCCCTGGCCCTGGCCCTGGCCCCGGCCCTGGCCCTGGCCCTGGCCCCTGCCCTGGCCCTGGCCCTGGCCCTGGCCCTGGCCCTGGCCCTGGCCCTGGCCCTGGCTCCTGTAAAGGGCAGAGAATGAAGAGGGAGTATTTCATTGTCAAAAAAGAGAAACGGTTTGTGGTAGAGGCGATTAATTTTCTTGTATCCATTCTAGGTATTAGAAAATTGAAGCATAGAAAACATTTTTAAAATACTCATCATTGTACTTGAATGGCATTATGATGCTTTCATTTTCATGCTTATGTCACTATAGTCATGTTGTAGCTTGAGAGACGGGTAAATATGTAGAACCCAAAAGAAAGAGCCCTGCTTTGTTTTTGTGAGAAACTCAATGTGGCTGTAAAGGTAGTTCATCGGTGGGTATACTCCCTTTAGCATGTGGGAGGGGCACTCGAATGTGACAGAATGTTGGTTCATAAATGTTGCCTGGCAACCCTGCTTGTATTCTGTATTCTGTTATCATGGGTCAAGTACCAGAGAGTAGCTTCGAGAAAGTGTTATCATGGGACATTACAGTCTCCCAAGATAACTATCTCCTAAAAGTTTCAATGACAGCATTTGATTCCCCTAACCAAGTCATAGCCAAATCTCTGGAACTTTGCCTACAGGTTTTACTGGTCACCAAATTCTAGATTACCTAATTATCAGAGAACATTCAATTTCTTCTGTTTATGATTTCTCTCTCTCCTAAGAATTAATACTATGGAAACAAAGATAATAAGACTCACAATTATTCATCAAAAGGTGAGTTTGTCATTGTTAACTTCCTTCAGGATGGTGATAATCCATTTGTTAGAGTAGACTTAGGGATTATTGGATTGCAGTCCATTTCTTTTGAGGCAGCTGTCCAACATGAAATACGTAGGATCTTCTAAAACCCTGCATACACAATGACAGTTCAGCATTTAAACATTTAACGAATCGTCTCTCCGATTTAATAAGGGATGAAGCTGGGAGTTTCCCACAATCATGTAGGAGTCAGTGACAGTCAATTGTGTCGAGTATGACAGACCATTTCATCATCTGATTATATTGATATATGTTTATTAAAATAGGATATTAGATAATCCATGATCAGTGGATTCCCCGATGTGGGAAGCAATCATTATGGACGATCTAAATATGAATTTTGTAGTTAAAATATGTAAATTAATCACAACAGCATTGTACAAGAGCCTGGTTTGGAGCCACCTTAGGGAAGTGGATGATGTTACATGAACTCATTGTTTGATTATTTAACTATATAAAACAATGATTATATCATCCATGACACCTGGAATCTGGTGCCACAGATCAACTAACTACATAATTAAAGTATTTAAATCGACAGTCTGTGTTAATCCCCATGATAATGTAAATATTTATAAAGTTATGTAAACCAAAAATCCTCCATTCCATGGAGAGACCTGTAATGCTTCCTCTTGTGGAGATAATGTGCAATATCATCACATTTTATGATACATTGATTCAATTGAGGATGATGACATCCTTCATGACTGGAGTCTGGCCATGATTCCCTGCCAGTAAAATGCTACATCACATATTTATTGTGATAGTTAGCTATTACTGACTTATTTAATTCTTTAAATTATGTAAACGACAGACAATACCATCACCATTTATGATTAGTGTGCAAATATCTGTCAGGGACAAAGTTAGGAAAGATGTAGACATGGGCAGAACATTTTCTGAATGATCTATGCATCTCCCAGTGTAAAAGGGATGCTGGATGATTGACTCTAGATGATTGCCCAGGGCCCTTTGAGAAGTACTAGGACTTCACCAAGGCCGGCATGGTGGTCTGTGTGTTTACTACCTGCTCTTCCTCCACATCTTCACATCGGTTTGGATCTATCATGAGAAGAAGTAGTGGCACTAGGAGGTCAGCACCATCACCGAGATCTGGCAAAAGGATGACGACACAGAACACGGAAGTACATCTCTCTCTCAGATATGCTGGTTATGCCTCTGCTGCAGCCATCTTTTCAGCTGATTTCAACATCTTGGCTACTACTCCTAAGCCAGGAATGGGCCCATTATCTCATGTCCTGCTGCACCACAACAGAGATTCATGTGCTTGTGATGATGTTAGGGCAACAGAATTCATCATGCAAGACAGCATGATTATCTGAAGATTAATTTATGGCATTTTGAAATCTTTGATCACAGCATACATTTCCATATCTGTCATGTCTGCCCAGGATTTGAACATACAAAAAAAAAGGTCAACGACTTACATATTTAAAGATGTAATTATTAAATTCTTTCATTATATAATCTGTGATCCCTGAAGTTTGCTGCCAACTTGTTTGACTCAAGTGTGACAGACTATATAACTATCTGATTATTTCATTATACAAATCTGTCTTTTTCTACTCCAGGAAGAGTGGAGTATTGATCCACCATGTTGGTTTTAAATTGTCTCTAGTGATTTCTTTCTTTCTTTCCTTCTTTCTTTCTTTTTATTTATTTCTTTCTTTCCTTAAATCAATGTTGATATTGATTTGTTATCTCTGTAGGTGTTAATTATGAGAAATTATCTCTTTATTCATTCATTTTTTGTTCATATCTATGATTAAGAACACAATGACCCTTCAGTATTGAACAATCATTTAGTCTTCATGCATAAAACCCTCACTGGTTTAAAGTTTATTCATTTAATTATGAAAATCTGTCATTATGTATTCAGTAATTCAAGGAGTTTTGAGCCTCCTAAAGGGAGTCCATCGTGCCAGACCATCACATTATCGAATAATACACTTACTTCCTTAACTGTTAAACTAGGAAATTAAATGATAATTCATCACTTAATTAATGAATTTAAAATACAGGTAATGTTATGGACCATAAGTCTCTTTTGGAGTCAGATTTTGTGAGTTGATGTAACATCATCTCATTACTTCATCATTTAGTTATATAAAGAGATCTTTACATCAGTGATATGTTTAGGACTTTGGTGCAATTTTGTCAGTGTTAATATAAAATGACTAATAATTATTTATCAATTTAATGTATTATCAATTTAATTTATTATCAATTTAATTTTGGCCCTGGCCCTGGCCCTGGTCCTGGCATTGGGTGTTCTGAATCAAAGCAAATCTAAATAATGCCAAGAAACCATGGGATCAAGGTCTTCTAACGGGCAGAGTATGAAGAGGGATTATTTTATTTTCAAAAAAGAGAAAAGGTTTGTTGTAGAGGCGATTAATTTTCTTGTATCCATTCTAGGTATTAGAAAATTGAAGCATAGAAAAAAGGTTTAAAATAGTCATCATTGTACTTGAATGGCATTATGATGCTTTCGTTTTCATGCTTATGTCACTATAGGCATGTTGTAGCTTGAGAGACAGGTAAATATGTAGAACCCAAAAGAAAGAGCCCTGCTTTGTTTTTGTGAGAATGTCAATAGGGCTGTAAGGTTAGTTCATCGGTGGGTATACAACTTTTAGCATAGGAGAGGGGCACTCGAATGTGACAGAATTTTGGTTCATAAATGTTGCCTGGCAACCCTCCTTGCATTCTGTATCCTGGTATCATGTGCCAAGGACCAGAGAGCACCTTCGAGAAAGTATCATGGACATTACAGTCTCCCAAGATAACTATCTCCTAAAACTTTCAATGACAGCATTTGATTTCCCTAACCAAGTCATAGCCAAATCTCTGGAAGTATGCCTACAGCTATTGCTGGTCACCAATTTCTAGATTACCTAATTGTCAGAGAACATTCAATTTCTTCTGTTTACGATTCTCTCTCTCCTAAGAATTAATATTGTGGAAACAAAGATAATAAGACTCATAATTATTCATCAAAAGGTGAGTTTGTCAGTGTTCATTGCCTTCAGGATGGTGATAATCCATTTGTTAGAGTAGACTTAGGGAATATTAGATTGCAGTCCATCTCTTATGAGGCAGCCCTCCAACATGAAATATGTAGTGTCTTCTAAAAGCCCTGCATACACAATGACATTTCAGCATTTAAACATTTCACCACTCTTCTCTCTGATTAAATAAGGGATGAACCTGGGAGTTTCCACCAATCATCTAGGAGTCAGTTCGAGTCAATTGTGTCCAGTAATGCAGACCATTTCATCATCTGATTATGTTGTTATATGATTATTAAAATAGGACATTAGATAATCCATGATCAGTGGAAAACACCATGTGAGAAGCAATCATTATAGACCATCTAAATATCAATTTTGTAGTTAAAATATTTAAAATAATAACGACAGCATCATCCAAGAGACTGGTTTGGAGCAACCTTAGGGAAGTGGATGATGTTAAATGAACTCATTGTTTTAGTATTTAACTACATAAAACAATGATTATCTCATCCATGACACCTGGATTCTGGTACCACAGATCATCTAATTACATAATTAAAGTATTTAAATTGACAGTCTGTGTTAATGCCCAAGATAATATACATTTTTATAAAGTTATGTAAACCAGAAATCCTCCAATCCATGAAGAGACCAGTAATGCTTCCTCTTGTGGATATAATGTGCAATATCATCACATTTTATGATACATTGATTCAATTGAGGATGATGACATCCTTCATGACTGGAGTCTGGCCATGCTTCCCTGCCAGTAAATGCTACATCACCTATTTATTGTGACAGTTAGCTATTACTGACTTATTTAATTCTTTAAATTATGTAAACGACAGACAATGCCATCACCATTTACGATTAGTGTGCAAATATCTGTCAGGGACAAGGTTAGGAAAGATATAGACATGGGCAGAACATTTTCTGAATGATCTATGCATCTTCCAGAGTAAAAGGGATGCTGGATGATTGACTCCAGAAGATTGCCCAGGACCCTTTGAGCATTACCAGGACTTCACCAAGGCCAGCATGGTGGTTTGGGTGTTGACTACCTGCTCTTCCTCCACATCTTCACATCGGTTGTGATCTACCATGAGAAGTAGTGGCACTAGGATGTCAGCACCATCACTGAGACCTGGCAAAAGGATGACGACCCAGAACAAGGAAGAACATCTCTCTCTCAGATATGCTTGTTATGCCTCTGCTGCAGCCATCTTTTCAGCTGATTTCGACATCTTACTTACTACTGCTAAGCCAGGAATGGGCCCATTATCTCAGGTACTGCGGCACCACAACAGAGATTCAGATGCTGGTGATGATGTCCGGCCAAAGAATTCATCATGCCAGACAGTATTGTTTTCTGACGATTAACTCATGGCATTTTAAAAAACCGTGATGACAGCATACATTTCCATATCTGTCAAGTCTTCCGAGGAATTGAAAATCCAAAAAAAGGTCAACGACTTACATGTATAAAGATGTAATTATTAAAATCTTTCATTATATTATCTGTGATCCCTGAATTTGGTGCCACCTTGTGTGACTAAAATGTGACAGACAATCTAACTATCTGATTATTTCATTATTTAAATCTGTCTTCTTCTACTCCAGGAAGAATGGAGTCTGGATCCACCTTATTGGTGTTAAATTGACTCTTGTGGGTTCTTTCTATTTTTATTTCTTCTTTCTTCCTTTCTTTCTTACTACCTTTCTATCTTTCTTTAAATCAATGTTTATATCAATTTGTTATCTCTCTAGGGGTGAATTATGAGAAATTATCTATTTATTCATTCATTTTTTTGTTCATCTCTATGATTAAGAACTGAAAGACCATTCAGTATGGAGCAATCATCTAGGCTTCACACATAAAACACCATCCACTTGTTTAATGTTTATTCATTTAATTATGAAAATCTGTCATTATGTATTCAGTGATCCAAGGAGTTTTGAGCCTCCTTAGGGGATTCCATTGTGCCAGAACATCACATCATCTAATACTACACTTCCTTAGCTGTCAAACTAGGAAATTAAATGATAATTCAACATTTAATTAACAACTTTAAAATACAGGTGATATTATGGACCATAAGTCACTTTTGGAGTCAGATTTTGGGATTTGATGTAACATCATCTCATTACCTCATCATTTAGCTATATAAGTAGATCTTTACATCAGTGATAGGTTTAGGACTTTGGTGCCATTTCGTCAGTGATAATATAAAATGCTCACTAAGTAATTATCAAATAATTTTTTTAAAAACATCCTTATTCCAGGAAGATATCAGTCTGACTACTCCATGCGGGATTTACGAATGCCCCACCAGGCCATTATTCAATCATTTTTGATTATATATTAATTATTTAAAAAGATGAAGATGTTGTTCTTCTTGAATGGAGAAGGGCCATTCTCCATGGGAGCTAATCTTGTGGCATTATTTAATTATCTAAGTACTACTTCCTTGACAATCACTGGAGTTTTGTTACATCTTATGAACGTTAAGTATGCAAGACTATCCAATTACTAACTTATTTGATTGCGTAAGTAATGATAGAGTCATCCCTCTTTTGGCTGCTGTGGGATTGACACAGCAGGAGATCGGTACCAGAAGCAGTGCCCAGAGAATGAGGGACACTGCATTATCCAGTGGTTACTGATTACATAATGGTAGATTTTAGCAATCGAATGATTACACGATTTTAAAAAACTGTATTGTTTCGCATCATCAGTTTCTGAGCAGTTGCAAAAGAACTGACTCATGAAATACACAGTGACCATCGATTTTAAAAATGGAATAACTGAATAATCTCCTGTTCATGGAATCCCATCTAATGAACTCATGTCGGGCTGATTACATGACATACCTCCAAAAATAAATAACTATAAATAACCATCATAGAAAACGATATACAGGATATAATAGAGAACTGTCAATTGAGGAATCCAAAATGACTAAAGAAACTTAAGACACTGCTCAAAATGCTTAGCCACCAGCTCAATGCAGATCTAAACAATGCTGAAAAACCATAGGATCAAGCTCCTCCAAAGGTCAGAGATTGAACAGGACCTTATTTTATTTTCAATAAAAAGAATAGGTTTATGGTTTAGGCGATTAAGTGTATTGTTTCCATTCTAGAAATTAGAAAATTGAAGCATAGAAAACAGTTTTAAAATACTCAACATTGTAATTGAATGGCATAATGATGCTTTCGTTGTCATGCCTATGTCACTATTGGCATGTTGTAGCTTGAGATACTGGTATGTATGTAAAACTCAAAAGAAAGTGCCCTGATTTGTTTTTGTGACAAATTCAGTGAGGCTGTAAAGTTAGTTCATCGGTGGGTATGCTCCTTTTAGCATGTGGGAGGGGCAACAGAATGTGACAGAATGTTGGATCATAAATATTGCCTGGCAATCTTGTATGCATTCTTTATCCTGGTATCATGGGCCAAGAACCTGAGAGCTTCTTCAAGAAAGTGTTATCATGGGACATTACAGTCTCCCAAGATGACAATCTACAAAAACATTCAATGACAGCATATGATTCGCCTAACCAAGACATAGCCAAATATCTGGAACTTTGCCTACAGCTTTTACTGGTTAACTAATTATCAGAGAACATCGTCTGTCTAGAAACAGTTCAAAGTCTTCTGTTCATGAATTCTCTCTCATAAAAAGTAATACTATGGACACAGAGATAATATACTTAAAATCATTCATCAAAAGGTGAGTTTGCCATTGTTAACTTCCTTCAGGATTGTGATAATCCAGTTGTTAGAGTAGACTTTGTGATTATTGGATTGCAGACCTTCTCTTTTGAGGCAGCCGTCCAACATGAAATGTGTGGTATCTTCTAAAACCCTGCATACACAATGACATTTCAGCATTTAAACATTTTACTACCAAGCTTTGCGATTAAATAAGAGATGAAGCTTGGAGTTTCCCACAATCATGTGGGAGTCAGTGAGAGTCAATTGTGTCGAGTATGGCAGACCATTTCATCCTCTGATTATGATTTTATTTGATTATTAAAACAGGACATTACATAATCCATAATCAATGGATTCCATGATGTGGGAAGCGATTTTTATGGACCATCTAAATATCAACTTTGTAGTCAAAATATTTAAATTCTTCACGACAGCATCGTTCATGAGCTTGGTTTGGAGTCGCCTTAGGGAAGTGGATGATGTTACATGAACTCATTGTTTGATTATTTAATTATATAAAGCAATGATTATCTCATCCATGACACCTGGAATCTGGTGTCACAGATCATCTAATTACATAATTAAAGTATATAAATTGACAATCAGTGTTAATACCCAAGATAATGTAAACATTTGTATAGTTATGTAAACCAAAAATCCTCCACTCCATGAAGGGACCTGTAAAGCTTCCTCTTGTGGAGATAATGTGCAATGTCATCCCATTTTATCATACATTGATTCAATTGAGGATGATGACATCCTTCATGACTGGAGTGTGGCCTTGCTTCCCTGCCAGCAAATGCTACATCACCTATTTATTGTGACAGTTAGCTATTACTGAATTATTTAATTCTTTCAATTATGTAAACGACAGACAATGCCATCACCGATTACGATTAGGGTGCAAATATCTGTCAGGGACAAGGTTAGGAAAGTTGTAGACATAAGCAGAGCATTTTCTGAATGATCTATGCATCTCCCAGAGTAAAAGGGATGCTGGATGATTGACTCTAGAAGATTGCCCGGGGCCCTTTGAGAAGTACTAGGACTTCACCAAGGCCGGCATGGTGGTCTGTGTGTTTACTACCTGCTCTTCCTCCACATCTTCACATCGGTTTGGATCTATCATGAGAAGAAGTAGTGGCACTAGGAGGTCAGCACCATCACCGAGATCTGGCAATAGGATGACGACACAGAACACGGAAGTACATCTCTCTCTCAGATATGCTGGTTATACCTCTGCTGCAGCCATCTTTTCAGCTGATTTCAACATCTTGTCTACTACTGCTAAGCCAGGAACGGGCCCATTATCTCAGGTCCTGCGACACCACAACAGAGATTCAGGTGCTGGTGATGATGTCAGGACAACAGAATTCATCAGGCAAGACAGTATGGTTATCTGAGGATTACCTTATGGCATTTTGAAATCCTTGATGACAGCATACATTTCTATATCTGTCAAGTCTGCCCAGGATTTGAAGATACAAAAAAAGGTCAATGACTTACATATATAAAGATGTAATTATTAAATTCTTTCATTATATTATCTGTGATCCCTGAAGTTTGGTGCCCCCTTGTGTGACTCAAGTGTGACAGACGATCTAACTATCTAATTATTTCATTATTCAAATGTGTATTTTTCTACTCCAGAAACAGTGTAGTCTGGATCCACCTCGTTGGTTTTAAATTGACTCTTGCGAGTTCTTTTTTCTTTCTTTCTTTCCTCCTTTCTTTCTTTCTTCCTTCCTTCCTTACTTCCTTCCTTTCTTTCTTTAAATCAATGTTTATATCAATTTGTTATCTCTCTAGGGGTGAATTATGAGAAATTATCTCTTTATTCATTCATTTTTTTTGTTCAACTCTAAGATTAAGAACTCAAAAACCCTTCAGTATGGAGCAATCAACTAGGGTTCACACATAAAACACCATCCACTTGTTTAATGTTTATTCATTTAATTATGAAAATCTGTCATTATGTATTCAGTGATCCCTGGAGTTTTAAGCCTCCTTAGTGGAGTCCATCATGACACACCATGACATCATCTAATACTACACCTCCTTAGCTGTCAAACTAGGAAATTAAATGATAATTCATCATTTAATTAACGAATTTAAAATACAGGTAATGTTATGGACCATAAGTCCCTTTGGAGTTAGATTTTGGGATTGATGTAACATCATCTCATTACCTCATCATTTAGCTATATTAGTAGATCTTTACATCACTGATAGGTTTAGGACTTTGGGGCCGTTTTGTCAGTGATAATATAAAATGCTCACTAAGTAATTATCAAATAATTTTTTTAAAAACATCCTTATTCCAGGAAGATATCAGTCTGACTACTCCATGCGGGATTTACGAATGCCCCACCAGGCCATTATTCAATCATTTTTGATTATATATTAATTATTTAAAAAGATGAAGATGTTGTTCTTCTTGAATGGAGAAGGGCCATTCTCCATGGGAGCTAATCTTGTGGCATTATTTAATTATCTAAGTACTACTTCCTTGACAATCACTGGAGTTTTGTTACATCTTATGAACGTTAAGTATGCAAGACTATCCAATTACTAACTTATTTGATTGCGTAAGTAATGATAGAGTCATCCCTCTTTTGGCTGCTGTGGGATTGACACAGCAGGAGATCGGTACCAGAAGCAGTGCCCAGAGAATGAGGGACACTGCATTATCCAGTGGTTACTGATTACATAATGGTAGATTTTAGCAATCGAATGATTACACGATTTTAAAAAACTGTATTGTTTCGCATCATCAGTTTCTGAGCAGTTGCAAAAGAACTGACTCATGAAATACACAGTGACCATCGATTTTAAAAATGGAATAACTGAATAATCTCCTGTTCATGGAATCCCATCTAATGAACTCATGTCGGGCTGATTACATGACATACCTCCAAAAATAAATAACTATAAATAACCATCATAGAAAACGATATACAGGATATAATAGAGAACTGTCAATTGAGGAATCCAAAATGACTAAAGAAACTTAAGACACTGCTCAAAATGCTTAGCCACCAGCTCAATGCAGATCTAAACAATGCTGAAAAACCATAGGATCAAGCTCCTCCAAAGGTCAGAGATTGAACAGGACCTTATTTTATTTTCAATAAAAAGAATAGGTTTATGGTTTAGGCGATTAAGTGTATTGTTTCCATTCTAGAAATTAGAAAATTGAAGCATAGAAAACAGTTTTAAAATACTCAACATTGTAATTGAATGGCATAATGATGCTTTCGTTGTCATGCCTATGTCACTATTGGCATGTTGTAGCTTGAGATACTGGTATGTATGTAAAACTCAAAAGAAAGTGCCCTGATTTGTTTTTGTGACAAATTCAGTGAGGCTGTAAAGTTAGTTCATCGGTGGGTATGCTCCTTTTAGCATGTGGGAGGGGCAACAGAATGTGACAGAATGTTGGATCATAAATATTGCCTGGCAATCTTGTATGCATTCTTTATCCTGGTATCATGGGCCAAGAACCTGAGAGCTTCTTCAAGAAAGTGTTATCATGGGACATTACAGTCTCCCAAGATGACAATCTACAAAAACATTCAATGACAGCATATGATTCGCCTAACCAAGACATAGCCAAATATCTGGAACTTTGCCTACAGCTTTTACTGGTTAACTAATTATCAGAGAACATCGTCTGTCTAGAAACAGTTCAAAGTCTTCTGTTCATGAATTCTCTCTCATAAAAAGTAATACTATGGACACAGAGATAATATACTTAAAATCATTCATCAAAAGGTGAGTTTGCCATTGTTAACTTCCTTCAGGATTGTGATAATCCAGTTGTTAGAGTAGACTTTGTGATTATTGGATTGCAGACCTTCTCTTTTGAGGCAGCCGTCCAACATGAAATGTGTGGTATCTTCTAAAACCCTGCATACACAATGACATTTCAGCATTTAAACATTTTACTACCAAGCTTTGCGATTAAATAAGAGATGAAGCTTGGAGTTTCCCACAATCATGTGGGAGTCAGTGAGAGTCAATTGTGTCGAGTATGGCAGACCATTTCATCCTCTGATTATGATTTTATTTGATTATTAAAACAGGACATTACATAATCCATAATCAATGGATTCCATGATGTGGGAAGCGATTTTTATGGACCATCTAAATATCAACTTTGTAGTCAAAATATTTAAATTCTTCACGACAGCATCGTTCATGAGCTTGGTTTGGAGTCGCCTTAGGGAAGTGGATGATGTTACATGAACTCATTGTTTGATTATTTAATTATATAAAGCAATGATTATCTCATCCATGACACCTGGAATCTGGTGTCACAGATCATCTAATTACATAATTAAAGTATATAAATTGACAATCAGTGTTAATACCCAAGATAATGTAAACATTTGTATAGTTATGTAAACCAAAAATCCTCCACTCCATGAAGGGACCTGTAAAGCTTCCTCTTGTGGAGATAATGTGCAATGTCATCCCATTTTATCATACATTGATTCAATTGAGGATGATGACATCCTTCATGACTGGAGTGTGGCCTTGCTTCCCTGCCAGCAAATGCTACATCACCTATTTATTGTGACAGTTAGCTATTACTGAATTATTTAATTCTTTCAATTATGTAAACGACAGACAATGCCATCACCGATTACGATTAGGGTGCAAATATCTGTCAGGGACAAGGTTAGGAAAGTTGTAGACATAAGCAGAGCATTTTCTGAATGATCTATGCATCTCCCAGAGTAAAAGGGATGCTGGATGATTGACTCTAGAAGATTGCCCGGGGCCCTTTGAGAAGTACTAGGACTTCACCAAGGCCGGCATGGTGGTCTGTGTGTTTACTACCTGCTCTTCCTCCACATCTTCACATCGGTTTGGATCTATCATGAGAAGAAGTAGTGGCACTAGGAGGTCAGCACCATCACCGAGATCTGGCAATAGGATGACGACACAGAACACGGAAGTACATCTCTCTCTCAGATATGCTGGTTATACCTCTGCTGCAGCCATCTTTTCAGCTGATTTCAACATCTTGTCTACTACTGCTAAGCCAGGAACGGGCCCATTATCTCAGGTCCTGCGACACCACAACAGAGATTCAGGTGCTGGTGATGATGTCAGGACAACAGAATTCATCAGGCAAGACAGTATGGTTATCTGAGGATTACCTTATGGCATTTTGAAATCCTTGATGACAGCATACATTTCTATATCTGTCAAGTCTGCCCAGGATTTGAAGATACAAAAAAAGGTCAATGACTTACATATATAAAGATGTAATTATTAAATTCTTTCATTATATTATCTGTGATCCCTGAAGTTTGGTGCCCCCTTGTGTGACTCAAGTGTGACAGACGATCTAACTATCTAATTATTTCATTATTCAAATGTGTATTTTTCTACTCCAGAAACAGTGTAGTCTGGATCCACCTCGTTGGTTTTAAATTGACTCTTGCGAGTTCTTTTTTCTTTCTTTCTTTCCTCCTTTCTTTCTTTCTTCCTTCCTTCCTTACTTCCTTCCTTTCTTTCTTTAAATCAATGTTTATATCAATTTGTTATCTCTCTAGGGGTGAATTATGAGAAATTATCTCTTTATTCATTCATTTTTTTTGTTCAACTCTAAGATTAAGAACTCAAAAACCCTTCAGTATGGAGCAATCAACTAGGGTTCACACATAAAACACCATCCACTTGTTTAATGTTTATTCATTTAATTATGAAAATCTGTCATTATGTATTCAGTGATCCCTGGAGTTTTAAGCCTCCTTAGTGGAGTCCATCATGACACACCATGACATCATCTAATACTACACCTCCTTAGCTGTCAAACTAGGAAATTAAATGATAATTCATCATTTAATTAACGAATTTAAAATACAGGTAATGTTATGGACCATAAGTCCCTTTGGAGTTAGATTTTGGGATTGATGTAACATCATCTCATTACCTCATCATTTAGCTATATTAGTAGATCTTTACATCACTGATAGGTTTAGGACTTTGGGGCCGTTTTGTCAGTGATAATATAAAATGCTCACTAAGTAATTATCAAATAATTTTTTTAAAAACATCCTTATTCCAGGAAGATATCAGTCTGACTACTCCATGCGGGATTTACGAATGCCCCACCAGGCCATTATTCAATCATTTTTGATTATATATTAATTATTTAAAAAGATGAAGATGTTGTTCTTCTTGAATGGAGAAGGGCCATTCTCCATGGGAGCTAATCTTGTGGCATTATTTAATTATCTAAGTACTACTTCCTTGACAATCACTGGAGTTTTGTTACATCTTATGAACGTTAAGTATGCAAGACTATCCAATTACTAACTTATTTGATTGCGTAAGTAATGATAGAGTCATCCCTCTTTTGGCTGCTGTGGGATTGACACAGCAGGAGATCGGTACCAGAAGCAGTGCCCAGAGAATGAGGGACACTGCATTATCCAGTGGTTACTGATTACATAATGGTAGATTTTAGCAATCGAATGATTACACGATTTTAAAAAACTGTATTGTTTCGCATCATCAGTTTCTGAGCAGTTGCAAAAGAACTGACTCATGAAATACACAGTGACCATCGATTTTAAAAATGGAATAACTGAATAATCTCCTGTTCATGGAATCCCATCTAATGAACTCATGTCGGGCTGATTACATGACATACCTCCAAAAATAAATAACTATAAATAACCATCATAGAAAACGATATACAGGATATAATAGAGAACTGTCAATTGAGGAATCCAAAATGACTAAAGAAACTTAAGACACTGCTCAAAATGCTTAGCCACCAGCTCAATGCAGATCTAAACAATGCTGAAAAACCATAGGATCAAGCTCCTCCAAAGGTCAGAGATTGAACAGGACCTTATTTTATTTTCAATAAAAAGAATAGGTTTATGGTTTAGGCGATTAAGTGTATTGTTTCCATTCTAGAAATTAGAAAATTGAAGCATAGAAAACAGTTTTAAAATACTCAACATTGTAATTGAATGGCATAATGATGCTTTCGTTGTCATGCCTATGTCACTATTGGCATGTTGTAGCTTGAGATACTGGTATGTATGTAAAACTCAAAAGAAAGTGCCCTGATTTGTTTTTGTGACAAATTCAGTGAGGCTGTAAAGTTAATTCATCGGTGGGTATGCTCCTTTTAGCATGTGGGAGGGGCAACAGAATGTGACAGAATGTTGGATCATAAATATTGCCTGGCAATCTTGTATGCATTCTTTATCCTGGTATCATGGGCCAAGAACCTGAGAGCTTCTTCAAGAAAGTGTTATCATGGGACATTACAGTCTCCCAAGATGACAATCTACAAAAACATTCAATGACAGCATATGATTCGCCTAACCAAGACATAGCCAAATATCTGGAACTTTGCCTACAGCTTTTACTGGTTAACTAATTATCAGAGAACATCGTCTGTCTAGAAACAGTTCAAAGTCTTCTGTTCATGAATTCTCTCTCATAAAAAGTAATACTATGGACACAGAGATAATATACTTAAAATCATTCATCAAAAGGTGAGTTTGCCATTGTTAACTTCCTTCAGGATTGTGATAATCCAGTTGTTAGAGTAGACTTTGTGATTATTGGATTGCAGACCTTCTCTTTTGAGGCAGCCGTCCAACATGAAATGTGTGGTATCTTCTAAAACCCTGCATACACAATGACATTTCAGCATTTAAACATTTTACTACCAAGCTTTGCGATTAAATAAGAGATGAAGCTTGGAGTTTCCCACAATCATGTGGGAGTCAGTGAGAGTCAATTGTGTCGAGTATGGCAGACCATTTCATCCTCTGATTATGATTTTATTTGATTATTAAAACAGGACATTACATAATCCATAATCAATGGATTCCATGATGTGGGAAGCGATTTTTATGGACCATCTAAATATCAACTTTGTAGTCAAAATATTTAAATTCTTCACGACAGCATCGTTCATGAGCTTGGTTTGGAGTCGCCTTAGGGAAGTGGATGATGTTACATGAACTCATTGTTTGATTATTTAATTATATAAAGCAATGATTATCTCATCCATGACACCTGGAATCTGGTGTCACAGATCATCTAATTACATAATTAAAGTATATAAATTGACAATCAGTGTTAATACCCAAGATAATGTAAACATTTGTATAGTTATGTAAACCAAAAATCCTCCACTCCATGAAGGGACCTGTAAAGCTTCCTCTTGTGGAGATAATGTGCAATGTCATCCCATTTTATCATACATTGATTCAATTGAGGATGATGACATCCTTCATGACTGGAGTGTGGCCTTGCTTCCCTGCCAGCAAATGCTACATCACCTATTTATTGTGACAGTTAGCTATTACTGAATTATTTAATTCTTTCAATTATGTAAACGACAGACAATGCCATCACCGATTACGATTAGGGTGCAAATATCTGTCAGGGACAAGGTTAGGAAAGTTGTAGACATAAGCAGAGCATTTTCTGAATGATCTATGCATCTCCCAGAGTAAAAGGGATGCTGGATGATTGACTCTAGAAGATTGCCCGGGGCCCTTTGAGAAGTACTAGGACTTCACCAAGGCCGGCATGGTGGTCTGTGTGTTTACTACCTGCTCTTCCTCCACATCTTCACATCGGTTTGGATCTATCATGAGAAGAAGTAGTGGCACTAGGAGGTCAGCACCATCACCGAGATCTGGCAATAGGATGACGACACAGAACACGGAAGTACATCTCTCTCTCAGATATGCTGGTTATACCTCTGCTGCAGCCATCTTTTCAGCTGATTTCAACATCTTGTCTACTACTGCTAAGCCAGGAACGGGCCCATTATCTCAGGTCCTGCGACACCACAACAGAGATTCAGGTGCTGGTGATGATGTCAGGACAACAGAATTCATCAGGCAAGACAGTATGGTTATCTGAGGATTACCTTATGGCATTTTGAAATCCTTGATGACAGCATACATTTCTATATCTGTCAAGTCTGCCCAGGATTTGAAGATACAAAAAAAGGTCAATGACTTACATATATAAAGATGTAATTATTAAATTCTTTCATTATATTATCTGTGATCCCTGAAGTTTGGTGCCCCCTTGTGTGACTCAAGTGTGACAGACGATCTAACTATCTAATTATTTCATTATTCAAATGTGTATTTTTCTACTCCAGAAACAGTGTAGTCTGGATCCACCTCGTTGGTTTTAAATTGACTCTTGCGAGTTCTTTTTTCTTTCTTTCTTTCCTCCTTTCTTTCTTTCTTCCTTCCTTCCTTACTTCCTTCCTTTCTTTCTTTAAATCAATGTTTATATCAATTTGTTATCTCTCTAGGGGTGAATTATGAGAAATTATCTCTTTATTCATTCATTTTTTTTGTTCAACTCTAAGATTAAGAACTCAAAAACCCTTCAGTATGGAGCAATCAACTAGGGTTCACACATAAAACACCATCCACTTGTTTAATGTTTATTCATTTAATTATGAAAATCTGTCATTATGTATTCAGTGATCCCTGGAGTTTTAAGCCTCCTTAGTGGAGTCCATCATGACACACCATGACATCATCTAATACTACACCTCCTTAGCTGTCAAACTAGGAAATTAAATGATAATTCATCATTTAATTAACGAATTTAAAATACAGGTAATGTTATGGACCATAAGTCCCTTTGGAGTTAGATTTTGGGATTGATGTAACATCATCTCATTACCTCATCATTTAGCTATATTAGTAGATCTTTACATCACTGATAGGTTTAGGACTTTGGGGCCGTTTTGTCAGTGATAATATAAAATGCTCACTAAGTAATTATCAAATAATTTTTTTAAAAACATCCTTATTCCAGGAAGATATCAGTCTGACTACTCCATGCGGGATTTACGAATGCCCCACCAGGCCATTATTCAATCATTTTTGATTATATATTAATTATTTAAAAAGATGAAGATGTTGTTCTTCTTGAATGGAGAAGGGCCATTCTCCATGGGAGCTAATCTTGTGGCATTATTTAATTATCTAAGTACTACTTCCTTGACAATCACTGGAGTTTTGTTACATCTTATGAACGTTAAGTATGCAAGACTATCCAATTACTAACTTATTTGATTGCGTAAGTAATGATAGAGTCATCCCTCTTTTGGCTGCTGTGGGATTGACACAGCAGGAGATCGGTACCAGAAGCAGTGCCCAGAGAATGAGGGACACTGCATTATCCAGTGGTTACTGATTACATAATGGTAGATTTTAGCAATCGAATGATTACACGATTTTAAAAAACTGTATTGTTTCGCATCATCAGTTTCTGAGCAGTTGCAAAAGAACTGACTCATGAAATACACAGTGACCATCGATTTTAAAAATGGAATAACTGAATAATCTCCTGTTCATGGAATCCCATCTAATGAACTCATGTCGGGCTGATTACATGACATACCTCCAAAAATAAATAACTATAAATAACCATCATAGAAAACGATATACAGGATATAATAGAGAACTGTCAATTGAGGAATCCAAAATGACTAAAGAAACTTAAGACACTGCTCAAAATGCTTAGCCACCAGCTCAATGCAGATCTAAACAATGCTGAAAAACCATAGGATCAAGCTCCTCCAAAGGTCAGAGATTGAACAGGACCTTATTTTATTTTCAATAAAAAGAATAGGTTTATGGTTTAGGCGATTAAGTGTATTGTTTCCATTCTAGAAATTAGAAAATTGAAGCATAGAAAACAGTTTTAAAATACTCAACATTGTAATTGAATGGCATAATGATGCTTTCGTTGTCATGCCTATGTCACTATTGGCATGTTGTAGCTTGAGATACTGGTATGTATGTAAAACTCAAAAGAAAGTGCCCTGATTTGTTTTTGTGACAAATTCAGTGAGGCTGTAAAGTTAATTCATCGGTGGGTATGCTCCTTTTAGCATGTGGGAGGGGCAACAGAATGTGACAGAATGTTGGATCATAAATATTGCCTGGCAATCTTGTATGCATTCTTTATCCTGGTATCATGGGCCAAGAACCTGAGAGCTTCTTCAAGAAAGTGTTATCATGGGACATTACAGTCTCCCAAGATGACAATCTACAAAAACATTCAATGACAGCATATGATTCGCCTAACCAAGACATAGCCAAATATCTGGAACTTTGCCTACAGCTTTTACTGGTTAACTAATTATCAGAGAACATCGTCTGTCTAGAAACAGTTCAAAGTCTTCTGTTCATGAATTCTCTCTCATAAAAAGTAATACTATGGACACAGAGATAATATACTTAAAATCATTCATCAAAAGGTGAGTTTGCCATTGTTAACTTCCTTCAGGATTGTGATAATCCAGTTGTTAGAGTAGACTTTGTGATTATTGGATTGCAGACCTTCTCTTTTGAGGCAGCCGTCCAACATGAAATGTGTGGTATCTTCTAAAACCCTGCATACACAATGACATTTCAGCATTTAAACATTTTACTACCAAGCTTTGCGATTAAATAAGAGATGAAGCTTGGAGTTTCCCACAATCATGTGGGAGTCAGTGAGAGTCAATTGTGTCGAGTATGGCAGACCATTTCATCCTCTGATTATGATTTTATTTGATTATTAAAACAGGACATTACATAATCCATAATCAATGGATTCCATGATGTGGGAAGCGATTTTTATGGACCATCTAAATATCAACTTTGTAGTCAAAATATTTAAATTCTTCACGACAGCATCGTTCATGAGCTTGGTTTGGAGTCGCCTTAGGGAAGTGGATGATGTTACATGAACTCATTGTTTGATTATTTAATTATATAAAGCAATGATTATCTCATCCATGACACCTGGAATCTGGTGTCACAGATCATCTAATTACATAATTAAAGTATATAAATTGACAATCAGTGTTAATACCCAAGATAATGTAAACATTTGTATAGTTATGTAAACCAAAAATCCTCCACTCCATGAAGGGACCTGTAAAGCTTCCTCTTGTGGAGATAATGTGCAATGTCATCCCATTTTATCATACATTGATTCAATTGAGGATGATGACATCCTTCATGACTGGAGTGTGGCCTTGCTTCCCTGCCAGCAAATGCTACATCACCTATTTATTGTGACAGTTAGCTATTACTGAATTATTTAATTCTTTCAATTATGTAAACGACAGACAATGCCATCACCGATTACGATTAGGGTGCAAATATCTGTCAGGGACAAGGTTAGGAAAGTTGTAGACATAAGCAGAGCATTTTCTGAATGATCTATGCATCTCCCAGAGTAAAAGGGATGCTGGATGATTGACTCTAGAAGATTGCCCGGGGCCCTTTGAGAAGTACTAGGACTTCACCAAGGCCGGCATGGTGGTCTGTGTGTTTACTACCTGCTCTTCCTCCACATCTTCACATCGGTTTGGATCTATCATGAGAAGAAGTAGTGGCACTAGGAGGTCAGCACCATCACCGAGATCTGGCAATAGGATGACGACACAGAACACGGAAGTACATCTCTCTCTCAGATATGCTGGTTATACCTCTGCTGCAGCCATCTTTTCAGCTGATTTCAACATCTTGTCTACTACTGCTAAGCCAGGAACGGGCCCATTATCTCAGGTCCTGCGACACCACAACAGAGATTCAGGTGCTGGTGATGATGTCAGGACAACAGAATTCATCAGGCAAGACAGTATGGTTATCTGAGGATTACCTTATGGCATTTTGAAATCCTTGATGACAGCATACATTTCTATATCTGTCAAGTCTGCCCAGGATTTGAAGATACAAAAAAGGTCAATGACTTACATATATAAAGATGTAATTATTAAATTCTTTCATTATATTATCTGTGATCCCTGAAGTTTGGTGCCCCCTTGTGTGACTCAAGTGTGACAGACGATCTAACTATCTAATTATTTCATTATTCAAATGTGTATTTTTCTACTCCAGAAACAGTGTAGTCTGGATCCACCTCGTTGGTTTTAAATTGACTCTTGCGAGTTCTTTTTTCTTTCTTTCTTTCCTCCTTTCTTTCTTTCTTCCTTCCTTTCTTACTTCCTTCCTTTCTTTCTTTAAATCAATGTTTATATCAATTTGTTATCTCTCTAGGGGTGAATTATGAGAAATTATCTCTTTATTCATTCATTTTTTTTGTTCAACTCTAAGATTAAGAACTCAAAAACCCTTCAGTATGGAGCAATCAACTAGGGTTCACACATAAAACACCATCCACTTGTTTAATGTTTATTCATTTAATTATGAAAATCTGTCATTATGTATTCAGTGATCCCTGGAGTTTTAAGCCTCCTTAGTGGAGTCCATCATGACACACCATGACATCATCTAATACTACACCTCCTTAGCTGTCAAACTAGGAAATTAAATGATAATTCATCATTTAATTAACGAATTTAAAATACAGGTAATGTTATGGACCATAAGTCCCTTTGGAGTTAGATTTTGGGATTGATGTAACATCATCTCATTACCTCATCATTTAGCTATATTAGTAGATCTTTACATCACTGATAGGTTTAGGACTTTGGGGCCGTTTTGTCAGTGTTACTATAAAATGCCCACTAAGTAATTATCAAATAAATTTTTTAAAAACATCCTTACTGCAGGAAGATATCAGTCTGACTACTCCATGTGGGATTTACGAATGCCCCACCATGTCATTATTCAATCATTTTTCATTGTACATTAATTATTTAAATCGATGAAGACGTGGTTCTTCTTGACTGGGGTCTGGCAATTCCTCCACGGGACTTAACCATGTGGCATTATTTAATTATCTAAGTACTACTTCCTTGACAATCACGGGAGTTTGGTTCCATCTTATGAACGTTAAGTATGCAGGACTATCCAATTATTAACTTATTTGATTTCGTAAGTAATGACGGTGTCATCCCTCTTTTGGCTGCTGTGGGATTGACACAGCAGGAGATCGATACCAGAAGCAGTGCCCAGAGAATGTGGGACACTGCGTTATCCAGTGGTTACTGATTATATAATGGTAGATTTTAGCAATCGAATGATTACACGATTTTAAAAAACTGTATTATTTCGCATCATCAGTTTCTGAGCAGTTGCAAAAGAACTAACTCATGAAATATATAGTGACCATCGATTTTAAAAATGGAATACCTGAATAATCTTCTGATCAGGGAATCTCATCTAATGAACTCTGTCGGGCTGATTACATGACATACCACCAACAATAAATAACTCTAAATAACCGTCATACAAAACGGCGTACAGGACATAATAGAGAACTGTCAATTGAGGAATCCGAAATGACTGAAAGAAATATAAGAAACTGTTCAAAATCTTTACTCATCAGCCACATGCAAATCTAAACCACTCTGAGAAACCATGGGATGAAGCTCCTGTAAAGGTAAGAGGATGAAGAGGAGTTTAATTAATTTTCAATAAAGGGAAAAGGATGATGGTAGAAGCGATTAATTGTATTGTTTCTGTTCTAGAAATTAGAAAATTGAAGCATAGAAAACAGGTTTAAATTAGTCATCATTGTACTTGAATGGCAAAATGATGCTTTCGTTTTCATGCTTATGTCACTATAGGCAAGTTGTAGCTTGAGAGACTGGTAAATATGTAGAACTCAAAAGAAGGAGCCCTGCTTTGTTTTTGTGAGAAACTCAGTGAGGCTGTAAGGTTAGTCCATCGGTGGGTATACACCTTTTAGCATGTGGGAGGGGCACTAGAATGTGACAGAATGTTGGTTCATAAATGTTGCCTGGCAGCCATGCTTGCATTCTGTATCCTGGTATCATGGGCCAAGGACCAGAGAGCATCTTCGAGAAAGTGTTATCATGGGACATTACAGTCTCCCAAGATAAATGTCTCCAAAAACTTTCAATGACAGCATTTGATTCACCTAACCAAGTCATAGCCAAATCTCTGGAACTTTGCCTACAGCTTTTACTGGTTACCAAATTCAAGATTACCTAATTATCAGAGAACATCATCTGTGGAGAAACAGTTGAAAGTCTTCTGTTCATGAATTCTCTCTCGTAACAAGTAATAATATGGACACAGAGATAATAGACTCACAATCATTCATCAAAAGGTGAGTTTGCCATTGTTAACTTCCTTCAGGATTGTGATAATCCAGTTGTTAGAGTAGACTTTGTGATTACTGAATTGCAGTCCATCTCTTTTGAGGCAGCCTTCCAACATGAAATGTGTGGTATCTCCTAAAACCCTGCATACACAATGACATTTCAGAATTTAAACATTTTACTACTCTTCTCTGGGATTAAATAAGAGATGAAACTTGGAGTTTCCCACAATCATGTGTGAGTCAGTGAGAGTCAATTGTGTCGAGTATGGCAGACCATTTCATTCTCTGATTATGATTTTATTTGATTATTAAAACAGGACATTACATAATCCTTGATCAATAGATTCCATGATGTGCAAGCGATTATTATGGACCATCTAAATATCAATTTTGTAGTAAAAATATTTAAATACATCATGACAGCATCGTTCATGAGCTTGGTTTGGAGCCGCCTTAGGGATGTGGATGATGTTACATAAACTCATTGTTTGATTGTTTAATTATATAAAGCAATGATTATCTCATCCATGACACCTGGAATCTGGTGCCACGGATCATCTAATTACATGATTAAAGTATTTAAATAACAATCCGTGTTAATACCCAAGATAATGTAAACATTTGTATTGTTATGTAAACCAAAAATCCTCCACTCCATGAAGGGACCTGTAAAGCTTCCTCTTGTGGAGATAATGTGCAATGTCATCCCATTCTATCATACATTGATTCAATTGTGGATGATGACATCCTTCATGACTGGAGTGTGGCCATGCTTCCCTGCCAGCAAATGCTACATCACCTATTTATTGTGACAGTTAGCTATTACTGGATTATTTAATTCTTTCAATTATGTAAACGACAGACAATGCCATCACCGATTACGATTAGGGTGCAAATATCAGTCAGGGACAAGGTTAGGAAAGTTGTAGACATGAGCAGAGCATTTTCTGAATGATCTAGGCATCTCCCAGAGTAAGAGGGATGCTGGATGATTGACTCTAGAAGATCGCCCGGGGCCCTTTGAGAAGTACTAGGACTTCACCAAGGCCGGCATGGTGGTCTGTGTGTTTACTACCTGCTCTTCCTCCACATCTTCACATCGGTTTGGATCTATCATGAGAAGAAGTAGTGGCACTAGGAGGTCAGCACCATCACCGAGATCTGGCAAAAGGATGACGACACAGAACACGGAAGTACATCTCTCTATCAGGTATGCTTGTTATGCCCCTGCTGCAGCCATCTTTTCAGCTGATTTCAACATCTTGGCTACTACTGCTAAGCCAGGAATGGGCCCATTATCTCATGTCCTGCTGCACCACAACAGAGATTCAGGCGCTTGTGATGATGTCTGGCCAACAGAAATCATTGGGCAAGACTGTCTGGTTATCTGACAATTAAATTATGTCATTTTAAAAATGCGTGATGACAGCATACAGTTTCATACCTGGCAAGTCTGCCCAGGAATTGATGATACAAAAAAAGGTCAACTTCTTACATATTTAAAGATATAATTATTAAATTCTTTCATTATATAATCTTTGATCCCTGATGTTTGCTGCCACCTTTTGTGACACAAGTGTGACAGACGATCTGACTATCTTATTTCATTATTCAAATCTTTCTTTTTCTACTCCAGGAAGAGTGGAGTCTGGATCCACCTTGTTGGTGTTAAATTGTATCTTGTGAATTCCTTCTTTCTTTCTTTCTTTCCTTCTTTCTTTCTTTCTTTCTTTCTTACTTTCTTTATTTAAATCAATGTTGATATCATTTTGTTATCTCTCTAGGAGTGAATTATGAGAAACTATCTCTGTATTCATTCATTTTTTGTTCAATCTATGATTAAGAACTCAAAGTCTCTTCAGTATTGAGCAATCATTTATGCTTCACGCATAAAAAACCATCCACTTGTTTAATGTTTATTCATTTAATTATGAATATCTGTCATTATGTATTCAGTGATCACTGGAGTTTCGAGCCTCCTTAAGGGATAAATTCTTCTCTGCTCCACATGGTACATTCTCTGAAATTGACCATAGACTAGGCAACATAAAAATCCTCACCCGATACAAAAACATTTGAATATTACCCTGTATCTTATCAGACCACTATGCTTTTTAATTGGAATTCAATAAAAACAACAACAAATCACAGAAACCCTACATACTCATGGAAACTGAATAATGCTCAATTTCAACATACTTGAGTCTAAGAAGTAATAAAGAAATTAAGTAATTCCTAAAATGCAATGAGGTTGAGGATACAACATACATGAATTTATGGGACACCTTGAAAGCACTGATATGAAGAAAGTTGATTGCATTCAGTGCCCATATGAAGAAAACAGATGAGAGGCACATTAGAGAATTAACAACACAACTGAAAACCTTAGGACACAAATGAAGCAAACTCAACCCTCAGGAGTAGGCCCCATTATCATTTTTTGTGCTGAAAATAATAAAGTAGAAAACAGGAAAACGATACAAAAAAAATCAAGCAAGAACGAGTTGCTTTTTTTTTCAGAAAATTAACAAGGGAGACAAACCTTTATCCAAACTAAAAAAAAGCAAAGAGAGGACATGGAAATTAACAAAATCGGAAACAAAAAGGGGTACAGAACAATAGACACTGAGGAAATCCAGGCAATTTTCAGGTCATAATTTGAAAACTTATACTTCACAAAATTTGAAAATTCAAAGGTATGGACATATTTCTGGATAACTCTTACTTAACAAAATTAAATCAAGACTAGACAAGCAACTTATATTGACCTATAGCAATTAAAAAAGTAGGAGCAATCATAAAATGCCTTCCAACATAAAATATCCCAGAGCCAGATGTCTTCTTCAGTGAAGAATTCTACCGAAAATTCATGGAAGAGCTAATATTAATACTCTTGAATCTGTTCCACACAATAGAAACAGAAGTTTCATTACAAAACACTTTTTTGAGGCTACAATCACACTGATACACATTCACACAATGACACAACTAAGAGAAAATTACAGACCAATATCCCTCCTGCACATTGATGTAAAAATACTCAAGAAAATACGGGAAAACCGAATCAAGGAATATATCAGGAAAATCATCTACTATGATCAAGTAGACTTCATCCTTGGGTTGCAGGGATGGCTTCACATATGAAAATATATCAAATATACCACTATATAAACAAACTGAAAATGAAAAATCACATGATCATCTCCCTAGTTGTAGAAAAAAACCTTTGACAAAATTCAACCTCCTATCATGTTAAAGGTCTTGTAGAGATCAGGGATAACAGGAATTTATATAAATATAATAAAAACAATATATAGTAAACACAGAGCAAATATCAAGCTGAATGTAGAGAAGCTTGAGGCAATTCCTCTAAAATCAGGACAAACACTAGCCTTCCCTCTGTCTCCATATATCTTCATTATTGTATTTGAAGTGCTAGCTAAAGACATAAGACAAGAAAAGGATATCAAGAGGATACAAATTGAGAGGAAGAACTCAATCATTCTCTATTTTCAGAAGATATGATAGTTTACATAAGCAACCAAAAACTCTACCAGGGTACTCCTACAGCTGAAAAACACATTAAAGAATGTATCAGCATACAAGATAAACTAAAAAAAAAAGATCTTAGCCATTCTATATTCAGACAACAAAGGGGCTAATAAAGAAATCAGAGAAACATCACCATGTACAATAGCCACAAACAATATAAACTACTTTGGGGTAACACTTATCAAACAAGTGAAAGACCTATATAATAGTAATTTGTGTATTTACAAAAAGAAATTAAAGAAAACACCAGAAAATGTAAAGATGTCCCAATCTCATGGATAGGTAGAATAAACATAGTAAAAATGGCAATTTTGCCAATGGCAATCTACAGATTCAATTCAATATGTAATAAATTGCCAGCATAATTCTTCACTGACCTTGAAAAGATAATAATCAACTTTATATGAAAAAACAAAAGAACAAGAATAGTCCAAATAACATGTATAATAAAGGAACTTCACGAGACATCATCCTCCCTGACTTTAAGATCTACTACAGAGCTATAGTCCTGTAAAGAGCCTTGTATTAGCACAAAGATAGACAAGTAGCTCATTGAAATTTAATAGAAAATCTTGGTATTATCCCACACATATGAGCCCCTGACTTTTGACAAACAGCTAAAAGTGTACAATGGGATAAGGAAAGAATCTTCAACAAGTGGTGCTGATACAAATGGATGATTGTATACAGAAGACTGAAGATAGATCTATGTCTATAGCCATGCCCAAAACACATGTCCAAATGGATCCCTCCATAAATCCATCCACACTGAACCTCTTAGGACAAAAAAATTAGAGGAACTCTTGAACAAATTGGTACAGGAGACTGCTTCCTGATGATAACTCCAGAAGCATAGACACTGAGATAAACAAATAATGAATGGGACCTCTTCAAACTTATAAGTTTCTGTAAGGAAAAGGACACAGTGAACAAGACCCAATGGCAGCCCACAGACTGGGAAAAGGTTTTCACCAATCCTGCATCTGACAAAGGGCTGATCTCCAAAATATACAAAGAACTCAGGAAACTAGTCAACAAAACACCAAATAACTCTATTAAAATGGGGTATAGAACTGAATAGAGAACTGTAAATAGGGGGAATGATGAAATACACTTACGAACGTGTTCAATATCTTTGACTAACAAGGAAATACAAATTAAAACAACTGTAAGATACCATCTTACTCCTGTCAGAATGTCTAAAATTAGAAACAGCAATGACAACTTATTCTTTGCAGGTGGATTTGTAAACTTGGAGAGCCATTTTGGAGATTAGCATGGCTGTTCCTTAGGATAATGGGAATCAGTATACCACAGGACCCAGTAACCTACCTCTTATTCACATACCTAAATGTTCCACATTCATGGAACCAAGACTTGTGCTCACATATATTCATAGCAATATAATTTATAATAGCAAGAACATGGAAGCAACTTAGATGCCCCTCAACTGAAGTATGTATAAAGGAGATGCGCCACATTTACACAATGGAATACTACTCTGTGGTGGTGGAGGGGGAAACAATGAAATCTTGAATCTCACAGACAAGTGGATGGAACTTGAAGAAACCATCCTGAATGATGTATCCCAGTCACAGAAAGATAAACATGGTATGTATTCATTCATTTTAGACATAGTGCAAAAGATAACCACCGTACAAATCACACTGCAAGAGAATCTATGATACAAGGAGGATTCTAAGACTTTCTTATAAGTTCACTCACAGAAGCAGGAAGGGAAACGGTCCCCAGAGCATATGGGAATTGCGGGGTAGTGAGTGGAGAGTGAACTAGCAAAAGGAAAGAAATAGGAGAGGAAAGAACATTGGACTAGGAATATTTGGTCAGAAGAGGAATAGACTTGAGAAGAGAAGAGAAGAGGATAGCTAGGAGAGGAGAAGAGAGATAGAGACTATAAAAGAGGGAGCCATTATAGGTTAGAAGAGGAAACTGAACCTAGAGAAATGTCCAGAGTCCTACAAGAGTGACCCCAACAAACAATTTGAGCAACAGTGTAAAGGCTACCATAAATTCCCTTCCCCGACAATGAGATCGACGACTAAGTTATCCACCATCATGGAGCCCTCATCTAGTAGCTGATGGAAACAGAAGCATACACGCACAACTAAACACTGAGCCAAACTGGAATCCATATTCAGAGAGGGAGGACAAGACCACACTGCAGAAACACATAGACATAGCTGACCTGAACAAGGAGGAGCTAATGGGGCTCCAGACTTATAGCTGGGAATCCAACATGGGACTGACACAGACCCCTGAATATGGATCTAAGCTAAAAGTCCTGTGCAGTCTTAGGGACTTCACGCAGTGGAGACAGGAAACATCCCTGTTGCAAAAATGACTTTGGGGGAATATCCCTATGGAGGTATAATCCATTAACCTTGAGACAGGAGAGATATTTTAGTCCCTACTTCAAATTACTTGAAAGATTTAGATGACCTCTCCTGGAAGTCATCACCCTATGTGTATAGTGTCCATTGAATGGGAGGGGAGAGTGGCCGTGCGCTGAATAAGTTGGGAGAGAGGTGAAGAAGGAGGGTGGGGGTAAGGTGGAATGAACTGTTTTGATATGTATAATATTTTTTTAAAAATAATTAAAACATTAAAAAGATACCAATGTAATTTTCAAAAAAAATAAAGTTAACATATTTTAATATTTTTAATTTTTTACCTCTATTGACTTTGAAATATCACACTTCCAAAGAGAGAACATCACTTCCAGCACAAGTTCTAATAGATCTTACTAATAAAAACTAACAGTAACCTATCAGGGAGGGGAGGGTGATAACTGAAGGATCACACATTCAGGGCATCTGGCTACTAGAGTTCTTTTCTCTAACTATTCTCAGACAAGCCATGTGCTCCTATCCTCACACTGCCTCATCAGATTGACTGCTATCGCTTCAATCCCTCAGACTAATTGCTCAAACAAAATCATCTCACTGCATGCTCTTCTGTCTCCTCCACTTTATCTTCCTCTCTCTATCCATCCATGTCACTCCTATGCCGAAATCCCTACTGCTGGGATTAAATGCCTGATTCCCACGTCCTGGGACCACATTAGTGTGAGCTGTTTTTCTTTTAGACAGACTTTGTATGTGTCTAACTAGTGACATAGTGTGTGTGTCTAACTCCTGATTTAATGTCTGTGGATAACTAGTGAACTAGTGTTTGTAGCTAGTAGTGACTTAGGTGTGTAGTTGACTAAATACATAGAAATACATAGGTGAATGGCTAACTACTATCTCAGCGTGTGTGTGGCTGACTATTTCTTGGTGTTTGTAACTAGCTAGTAAATTAGATGTGTGGCTGACTAGTCACTTAGTATGGTTGGGTAAGTAGTGATATATTGTGTGTAACTAACTAGAGACATAGTAACTGTGGCTAAATAGTAACCTAGCTTTGTGGCTAACTAGTGACTTAGCCAATGCGGTTAATTACTTAGGCATGTAGCTAAATAGTAACTTATGTGTGTGATTAACTACTGTCTTAGTGTGTGTGGCTACGTACTGCTTTATTTGTGTGAAGGACTTGTGGCTTAGTTTTTGTGGCTAATTAGTGACTTAGGTATAGGGCTGACTATTGATTTAGGTGTTTATCTAACTAGTGATTTCATGTGTGTGGCTAAATAGTGAGTTAAGTATGTGGCTAACAAGTGGCATGGTGTGTGTGGGTACTAGTGAGCTAGTATGTGTGGCTAACTTGTTGGTTAGTCTGTGGCTAAATAGTGACTTACACTTAACTACATGTGTAGCTAAATAGTGACTCCGCTTATTATTCTGATTGTTAGGAACTAGCAGCCATTTGAACACCCCACCCTGATGATGGGTGGGACCCTCATTACCATGTCATAGCTACATCAGCTTTACCTGATGGCTCAAGCTTTACATTGCTGCCAGAGGACTAACTTACACATGTGCAAGCCTCCCCTTTTAAAGCAAGTGCCCCACACCCGCCTCTTCTACTTTCAGTTGGCCACCAGCTACCTCCTCTTTCTCTCCCTTTTCTCAACATACTCGACGTGGGCGCTGAGTCTCATGTTTTTGTTTCTTCGGCATTAGCTGCACAGCAAAAGAACAACATTGGTGCCGAAACCCTGGCAGGCTCTCCTTGAGGTTCAATGGCAGCTGTTTGCTGGTGGGCGGCCAGCCAGAGACACTCGGGATTCTGTTTCCAATACCAGTACTCTGCCTCCATTTCCCCCCCCATTCACTCGAAATACCACCCCACAAGGCTTCAATTAGGTAAGGTACCATTTTAAATTTTAACCCATTTCCTTAAGATCTGGTACATTCCTCACAGGTGGAAGACATACTGCCTGGGGTGGGATATCTGCTCTTCCTTCCGGCTCTGTTGGCCCTGGCAAAGTTTTGGGCTGATGATCTTCGAATAACACTCTGCCCTTCTCGCTTATCATGTGGCCACACTCTTGGGCTGAAGAGTTCCAAGACTGCATGGTCACTTTCCTCTCTACACATGGGGAATAAACCGACTAAGAAAATATACCATGCCACTCCACTGGGATGCCTGATAGAAAATTTAAAACCCTTTCACTTAATGCCACTTGTTAAGGCACCCAGGCTTATTTACCTTTGAACTGAAGAGTGGCCTAGATATCCCCTAGGAAATTCAAATTGTCTGCGTAATGGCTCTCTAGATCCAGATATTTTACAGGATCTTTCAAATTACTGCCAGCGAACAGGTAGATGGAAGGAGTTTTTTCTATCTCTCTGCTAAACCATCTCTTACCCTCAACTTGGTTCTGTTCCCTTTCTGCCACACTAATACTCTCCTGCTCACTGCAGCTGCAGCTTCTCTCAGGGCAGTAGTCTGGGCTGAGACAGCATCTACTCAAGACAAAATTGAATCCCAAAATGTTATGATTTCTGCCAGCTGTTGGGGATATGTTTATGGCAGCTGCCATTTTGACAATATGACCTACCCTGACCCCCCATGGTTCTTCCCTCTGCTACACCAGCCACTATGCTTTTCTGGAGAAGAAAACTGCAACTATATGATATAATACAATTTAAGGTAGCTTATGACACTGTAATATCTCTCTGAGCAGCTTGTTATGGGGCAGGTCTATGATAAGGGTAAGGGACTAGATGCTGTTGCAAAACAAGAGTAGCTTCTGTGTAATGGTTTGGAGTCAAATGTCTGGAAAATCATGGACAACAACTGTGTATCTAGGATGCGAAACTCTAACAGGGCTGGTCAGCATACACTTATCTTTGTGTGATTTAGAGGCAGTACTACCTCAGTTAAATTCTACTTTATGAGATATAATATCTCAAAAGCATTTGTAAATCGTTTGTGTTACAAATTCTACTCTTGTAGATCACTGCTCAATAGTGAAGTGCTACCCTTACATGAGATGCCTTTTACAACCTGCAGAAAATTAACAATACATGGATCTTACACATAAAATTAAAATGCAAACGGCTGAACTTATAAAAGGTACTTCACTAAAAGGCCTCTGGAAGTTTGTTGCCTTGCTTTCAGTGGGAGCACCTGAAGTATGTTGAAGTTGACTTAAAAGTGTTTCCATACACACCTCCCTGCTCACAGTACTCAAGGCACATACAGCCCACAGAATAGTTATTTGGTGGACTGACTCTAGCTTCTGGGAATTTCGAGGACTACATGAGAACTCAGGGGACAGGTTGTCTACTTGCAGCTTCCCACCAAGATCCAGGAAATATCCACCACACTGGATCCATCACCTCACTATCTCCCACTACCGCTCTGAGGTTGGCAGCCCCTCCCTCACCATGCTGTGGATTTCCAGTTTGCCCTTTCTCAAAGCACATCACTCAAAACCACTGGCTGCAGTTTCTCTTCAAATCCAGACCAGAAGGGACCTGCACTTCTTTTGACAGACAGGTCACAAAGGGGACTGATGAGCTATTAAGGCCTGAGTGGTAAAAGCACCTCCCAGATGGTGGAAGAGTGCTTAAGGACTAATTGCAATGGTTACTGATTGCCTTCTAGCACTAAGAATTTTCTACATCAGCAGTGATGTGCATTTCTATAGCAATTGTCCTATAGATGACCCGTGCTATCATTCTTTAGTACACAGGCCTTTACCTTTCTTCCTCCTAGACACAGTGTTGCTAGCTAAATATACTTACTTAAATAGATTGAGTAATTCTTGGTGAAAAAGTTGGAAGGGAGCTCCAAATATTCGTTAACTACCACAAAGAGATTTAGGAATGCAAAACGTGTTATATGTTATTTGGTTAAACACTGAGTTTAGTTCAACTAAATTTGCTTGTTACCTGTTTGTCACAGGAATGTCAGATAATCAGGAAAGAAAAGCAGGGGCCACATCTCAAAAAAAGATAAATGATCTTACTCGTGGCAGAATGCCGTATGATGGCTCCATGAATGTAGAATTTTTTCCCTGAAATTCAAAGCAAACATTTGGCAAAAGCATCATAATGGGAAAAGTAGTCTTCATGGAAAATTGAATATTTACAGAGGAATATATCTTCAGTAAGCATATAAAAAAATAAAACAAAACAAAAACCAACTGCAGTAATCAAGGTTCTCTGCATGAAAAGGAATGTAGGATGAATCTCTACATATATGTAGAAAGTGGATTCATTACGATGTCTCACAAGCTATGATATATTTAGTCCGACAATGGTTGCCTACCAATGGGAATCTGAAGAGTACAGCAGTTTTTTAGTTAATCAGTATGGATGTGTCAGCTGGTCATTATACATGAAAATTCCAAAAAAGTAGTCTCTAATGGTAGTAAAGGAAGAAACTTGGTACGCAGAGCTAGGGTAAGTAGCCAAAGAGGGAAAGCTTCCTCCTTCAATACCATTTATACATGTAGGCTACCACCAGAAGGTTGAGCTGATTTTTCGTTTATGTGACCTTGTTCTGTTTTGTTTTTTGTTTTCAAAACAGGGTTTATCTGTGCAGGACTTAAACTCATTCTGTGGATTTGTCTGGCCTCAACCTAAGCAAAATCAGGCAGCCTCCTGTGTCCTGGGATTAAACATTAGCACTGCCACCAAACAGTTGAAGGTAGATCTCATAATCTGTTTGCATACAAGGCTTCTGTATGGCATTGGCAGTCCTGGAATATATTCTGCCAGTCTGAAGTTTCTCAGACCCTAAATGGGAATCCTTTCCAACTAGTCATGATTTCAAACTGCTCCAATAACTCCTATTATCCTTAAGATATTATCTTTCCTGCTACAGGTCACCTGTGACTTGATGATGAATGTCTCCTATCTAAATAGCAATGATTTGGGAGTAGAGAGGTTAACCGCCCTGAAGGAATAAGTGCAGCAATGGCGTGCCTGAGGGCACATAGTGTGTGCAATTATGGAGTGCCTTTACCATTAGTGGAAGCAATTTCTGTTTTCCCTTTATACATATTAATAAAAGTCCCCTTCCATTGCCCCACCTTTCTTTGACTATTTAAGTTTGGTGTATGAATAAAATGGAGCTTTCAGTACTGACTGAATCTTCCTGCTTGACATTATATTATATCTCTGTCTTCCTTTCTTCAATGATAGCTAGTCTTCCACTTGTCCACATTCACAGACTGAGAAATGAACATGGGCCTGAGCTGCTGTTTCTGATTACAGTCCTACAAACTCCTTGATATTTGTGTGGAGATCATAAGTCAACATTGTGGGGTCCAATTTGGCCTACCACCACGGCAACTATAGACACTTAAAATTCTTATTTTCCAGCGTGTCATATTGTAAAGAAAGTATTGATTCTTTCAAATGAAAATGTCTCTATGAAAGAAACATTGACTTCTTATATGACCACCTTATAGCAGAAACAGGAACCGAGTACATGGTAGTGCTTTGGAGATGGGAAAAATTCCATATATAGCTTTCTTATTTTGTTTTGCATATATTTGCATTGTAAGCCTATTATGACCCTTGATATAGATTATTTACTGTTTTCTTTTTTGTTTTCATAAGTGTTCAAACTGAATATATATGCTTTAAATTTTCATTAATTGTACATTTGTATTTTTTCTTCTTCTTTAAGAATAGTATTACGGTGACATCCTGTCTTAAATAGAAATCACATTCTAGATTAGTCTTTCCTAGGACATGAGAGATATCTGTCCACCTTGAATCCAGAGTGCTGGCATTGTAGTTTTGCTTGTCAACAGAAGTTACTTCATTGTCTTGGCTAACTTATGATGAATCACTGAGCCTGGTTGTTAGTGTAGCCAGACAACAGGCTCTGGTACTAAACTCCAGTAACAGAAGATGGTGCCCATCAAATGCAGGTTTTCTGCATTTCTGCCATGGTACCAGCAAATGTTAGCTAAGTTATTCACCCCCACCTTATTACCTATTCTTACTTTTAATGAATTCTGTTAAAATAGAATCAAAGTTATTTTACCATATCGAACTTGGTCTTGAACCCTATACTTATTACTCCTCTGTCTAGGCAACTGGATTCCAGGAATTCCACTTAGTGCTTAGCTGTGGGTGTCTGCTTCTGTTTCTTTCAACTACTGGATAAAGGCTCTAGAATATCCTATAAGGTATATATAAATCTCATTATATGGAAGGGCAGTTAAGGTAGTCTCTCCACTATTTCTTATATTTTTATTTGGGGTGATCCTTGTAGATCTCTGGATATTTTCCTAGTGCCAGGTTTCTCTTACCACCTATTATATCTCCATCTAGTACAGTATCTCTTTTGTTGCTCTCCTCTATTCTTTCCAAAACTCAGTCTTCTTGATGCCTCTTGTTCTCCTTTTCCATTTTCATCTCCCCTTCTACGGTTAGGGTGCAAAAATCTGTCAGGGACAATGATACGAAAGTTATAGACATGGGCAGAGCATTTTCTGAATGATCTATGCATCTCAAAGAGTACGAGGGATGCTGGGTGATTGAGTCCTGAAGGTTGCACGGTGCCCTCCGAGAAGTACAAGGACTTCACCAAGGTCGGCATGGTGGTCTGGCTGTTGATAACCTGCTCTTCCTCCACATCTTCACATCGGTTGTGATCAACAATGAGAAGAAGGAGTGGCACTACGAGGTCGGCACCATCACTGAGACCTGGCAAAAGGATGACGACTCATAACACAGAAGAATATCTCTCTCTCAGCTATGCTATTGATGCCCCTGCTGCAGCCATCTTTTCAGCTGTTATAAACATTGTGGCTACTACTGCCACGCCAGGATTGGGCCCATTATCTCATGTCCTGCCACACCACAACACAGATTCATGTACTTGTGATGATGTCAGGCCAACAGAATTCATCAGGCAAGACAGTATGATTATCTGACGAGTAACTGATGGCATTTTAAAAATGCGTGATGACAGCATACAGTTTCATACCTGGCAAGTCTGCGCAGGAATTGATGATACAAAACAAAGTCAACGGCTTAAATATTTAAAGATGTAATTATTAAATTCTTTCATTATATAATCTGTGAGCCCTGAAGTTTGTCGCCACCTTGTGTGACTCAAGTGTGACAGATGATCTAACTATCTGATTTTTAATTATTCAAATCTGTCTTTTTCTACTCAAGGAAGAGTGGAGTTTGGATCCACCTTGTTGGTGTTAAATTGTATCTTATGAAATCTTTCTTTCTTTCTTCCTTTCTTTCTTTCTTTCTTTCTTTCTTTCTCTCTTCCTTTCTTTATTGAAATCAATGTTGATATCATTTTGTTATCTCTCTAGGGGTGAATTATGAGAAATTATCTCTTCATTCATTCATTTTTTGTTCAAATCTATGATTAAGAACTCAATGTCCCTTCAGTATTGAACAATCATTTAGGCTTCACGCATAAAACACCATCCACTTGTTTAATGTTTATTCATTTATTTATGAAAATCTGTCATTATGTATTCAGAGATCACTGGAGTTTTTAGCCTCCTTAGGCGAGACCGTTGTACCAGACCATCACATCCTCTAATACTACACTTACTTCTTTACCTGTTAAAGTAGGAAATTAAGTAATAATTCATCATTTAGTTTACATATTTGAAATACAGGTGTTATGGACCATAAGTCCCTTTTAGAGTCAGATTTTGGGAGTTGATGATGTAATATCATCTCACTACTTCATCATTTAGCTATGTAAGTAGATATTTACATCAGCGATATGTTTAGGACTTTGGTGCCTTCTCATCAGTGTTCCTATAAAAGGCCCACTAATTAATTATCAATTTAATTTTTTAAGAACATCATTATTCCAGGAAGAGATCAGTCTGACTACACCATTTGGGATTTAAGTATGCACCACCATGTCATTACTCAATCATATTTCATTATATATTAATTATTTAAATCGATGAAGATATGGTTCTTCTTGACTGGAGTAGGGCCATTCTCCATGGGAGTTAATCTTGTGGCATTATTTAATTATCTAAATACTACTTCCTTGACAATCACTGGAGTTTTGTTTCATCTTATGAAAGTTAAGTATGGAGGACTATCCAATTATTAAGTTATTTGATTGCATAAGTAATGAGGGTTCATCCGTCATTTGGCTGCAGTGGGATTGACACAGCAGGAGATCGGTACCAGAAGCAGTGCCCAGAGAATGGGGGAAACTGCCTTATACAGTACTTACTGATTACATAATAGTAGGTTTTAAACAATCGTTTGATTACACAATTTTAAAAAACTGTACTGTTTCGCATCATCAGTTTCTGAGAGGTTGCAACATAATTGACCCATGAAGGAGAGAGTGACCACCGATTTTAAAAATGGAATAACTGAATAATCTCCTGATCAGGGAATCTCATCTAATGAACCCTGTAGGACTGATAACATGACACACCACCAATAATAAATAACTCTAAATAACCATATTAGACTGGGGTACAGGACTTGATAGAGAACAGTCAATTGAGGAATCCAAAATGACTGAAAGACACATAAGACACTGCTCAAAATCCTTAATCATCAGCCTAATGCAAATCTAAACAACTCTGAGAAACCATGGGATCAAGCTCCTCTAATGGTAAGAGGATTAAGAGGAGTTTATTTTATTTTCAATGAAGAAAAAAGGATTATGGTAGAGGCGATTAATTGTATTGTTTCCGTTCTAGAAATTAGAAAATTGAAGCACAGAAAACAGGTTTAAAATAGTCATTATTGTACTTGAATGGCCCAATGATGCTTTAGTTTTTATGCTTATGTCACTATAGGCAAGTTGTAGCTTGAGAGACTGGTAAATATGTAGAACTCAAAAGAAAGAGCCCTGCTTTGTTTTTGTGAGAAACTCAGTGAGGATGTAGGGATAGTTCATCGGTGGATATACTCCTTTTAGTATGTGGGATTGCCACTAGACTGTGACAGAATGTTGGTTCGTAAATGTTGCCTGGCAACCCTGCTTGCATTCTGTACCTTGGTATCATGGGCCAAGGACGAGAGAGCAGCTTTGAGAAAGTGTTATCATGGGACATTACAGTCTGCCAAGATAACTATCTCCTAAAACTTTTAATGACAGCATTTGATTTGCCTAAACAAGTCATAACCACACCTCTGGAAGTGTGCCTACAGCTTTTACTGGTTACCAAATTCAAGATTACCAAATCATCAAAGAACATAGTCTGTCTAGAAACAGTTCAAAGTCTTCTGTTTATGAATACTCTCTCTCCTAAGAAGTCAAACTATAAAACAAAAGATAATAAGACTCACAATTATTCATCAAAAGCTAGGTTTTCCATTGTTGACTTCCTTCAGGAAGGTAATAATCCATTTGTTAGAGTAGACTTAGTGATTATTGGATTTCAGTCCATCTCTTTTGAGGCAGCCGTCCAACATTAAATATGTGATATCTTCTAAAAAGCCTGCATATACAATGACAGTTCAGCATTTAAACATGTTACTACTCTGCTCTGCGATTAAATAAGGGATGAACCTGGGAGTTTCCCACAATCATGTTAGAGTCAACTGAGAAACAATTGTGTGGAGTATGGCATACCATTGATTATGTTGTTATTTGATTATTAATATAGGACATTACATAATCCATGATCAGTGGATTGTGGTTACACGATGTGGGAGGCAATTATTATAGACAATCTTAATATCCATTATGTAGTTAAAATATTTAAATTAATCACAACAGCATCGTTCATGAGCCTGGTTTGGTGCCACCTTAGGGAAGTGGATGATGTTACATGAACTCATTATTTGATTATTCAATTACATAAAACAATGATTATATCGTCCATTACACCTGGAATCTGGTGGCAGAGATTATCTAATTACATAATTAATCTATTTAAATTGACAATCTGTGTTAATCCCCAAGATAATGTAAATATGTGTTTAATTATATAAACCAAAAATACTCCATTCCATTAAGAGACCTGTAAACCTCCCTCGTGTGGCGTTAATGTACAATATCATCAAAGTTTATGATTCATGGTTTCAAGGGATCATGATGACTTTCTCCATGATTGGAGTCTGGCCATACTTCCCTGCAAGTTAAATGCTACATCACCTCTTTATTGGGACAGTTAGCTATCACTGACTTATTTAATTCTTTAAATTACTTAAACGACAGGCAATGCCATCACCGATTATTATTAGGTTACAAATATCTGTCAGCGAAAAATTAGGAAACTTGTAGACATTGGCAGAGCATTTTCTGAATGTATATGCGTCTTCAAGACTACTAGGAATGCTGTATAATAGAGTCCAGAAATTTGCATGGTGCCCTCCGAGAAGTACAAGACCTTTACCAAGGTCTGCATGGTGGTCTGGGTGTTGACTACTTGCTCTTACTCCACATCTTCACATCCGTTGTGGTCTACATCTAGAAGATGTAGTGGCACTAGGAGGTCAGCACCATCACCGAGACCTGGCAAAAGGATGTCGACTCAGAACACGGAAGAACATCTCTCTCTCAGCTATGCTGTTGATGCCCCTGCTGCTGCCATCTTTTCAGCTGATATCAACATTTTGGCTAGTACTGGTATGCCAGGAATGGGCCAATTACCTCAGGTCCTGCGGCAACACAACACAGATTCAGGCACTGGTGAGGATGTCAGGGCAACAGAATTCACCAGGCAAGAAAGTATGATTATCTGAAGATTAACTGAAGGAATATTAAAAATCCGTGATGACAGCATACCTTTTCATATCTGGCAAGTCTGTCCCGGAATTGATGTTTCGAAAAAGTTCAACGACTTAGATATGTAAAGATGTAATTATTAAATTGTTTCATTATATAATCTGTGAACCCTGAAGTGTGGTGCCACCTTGTGTGACTCAAGTGTGACAGACAATCTAACAATCTTATGATTTCATTATTTAAATCTGTCTTTTTCTACTCCAGGAAGAGTGGAGTCTGGAGCCCCCTTGTTGGTGTTAAAATGTCTCTTGTGATTTCATTATTTATTTATTTAAATCAATGTTGATATCATTTTGATATCTCTCTAGGGGTGAATTATGAGAAATTATCCCTTCATTCATTCATTTTATTGTTCAAATCTATGATTAAGAACTGAATGATTTCAGTTTGAGCAATCTTTAGGATTCACGCATAAAACACCATCCACCAGTTTAATGTTTATTCCTCCTTGTTGATGTTAAATTGTAACTCGTGAATTCTTTCTTTCTTTCTTTCTTTCTTTTTTTTATTTATTTAAATCAATGTCGATATCATTTTGTTACCTCTCTAGGGATGAATAATGAGATATTATCTATTCAGTCATTTCTTTGTTCAAATCTATGAATAAGAACTCAATGACTCTTCAGTATTGAGCAATCATTTAGGTTTCACGCATAAACACCATCCACTTAATGTTTAGTCATTTAATTATCAAAATCTGTCATTATGTATTCAGTGATCACTGGAGTTTTGAGCCTCCTTATGGGAGACCATTGTGCCAGACTATCACATCATCTAATACTGCACTTCCATTGGTCTACTGCTCTATTTTGTTGCCAATACCAGGCCCTTTTCAGGAGTATTGCTCCTGAAAGTAGAGCTTAAAGTTGGGAATGGTGATGACCTCTGAACTTCCTTAATTGTACAGGATTTTTTTTTCCTATCCTGGTTCTCTTGTTTTTTTATTTTATTTTATTTTATTTTAACGTCCATTATTACTATCCTTTCAAGATTCGTGAAGAATTGTGCTGGGATTTTAGTGGGGATGGCACAGTATCTATGGTTGATTTCGACAATATTGCCATTTTTACTATGTTCATCCTACCTATCCAAGAGCATGGGAGATCTTTCCATTTTCTGCTATCTTCTTGAGTTTCTTTCTTTAAAGCCACAAATTATGTCATTTGCTTATTTGGTAACCATTACCCCAAGATACTGATACTCTATGTTGTTTGTGGCTATTATAAATGATGATATTTCTCAGATTTCTTTCTCAGCCCCTGTTTTGTCTGAATAAAGTAGAGCTACTCATCTTTTTTGAGAATATCTTGTATCCTGCTAGTATGCTGAAGGTGTTAATAAGACTCAGGTGTTCCCTGGTAGAAGAAGGTTTTTTTTTTTTGTTTTGGTCGGGGTTCAGTTTTGTAAACTATCATATCATCTGCAAACCGAGAAAGTTTGATTTCTTCATTTCCATTTTGTGTCTCCATTATCTACTGTTGTTTTCTTATTGTTTTAGCTAGTACTTCAAGTACAATATTGGAGATATGGAATGAGATGACAGCCTTGTCTTGTTCTTGATTTTAGAGAAATCCCATTAAACTTCCCTCCATTCAATTTGATATTGTCTGTTGCTTTACTGAATAGTGCTCTTATTATGTTTAGGTATGTTCCTGTTACCCCTGATCGCTACAAGGCCTTTTTCGTGAAAGGGTGTTGATTTTTGCTGAAGGGTTTTTCAGAATCTAAGGATATTATCGGGTGGTTTTCTTTTTCAGTTTGTTTATAAGGTGGATCACCTTGATAGATTTTCGAATGTTAAACAAGGCCTGCATACCAGTGATGAAGCCTACTTGGTCATGGTGGGTGATTTCTGTGATGTATGCTTGGATTCGGTTTGCCAGTATTTTATTGAATATTTTTGCATCAATATTCATTAGGGATATTGGTATGTAGTTTTTATTCCTAGTTGTGTCTTTGTGTGGCCTGGATACCAAGGTGATTGTGGCCTCCAAAAGAAAATGTTTGGCAATGAACGTTCTGTTTCTATTGTGTGGAACAATTTGGGGAGTATGAGATTTAGCTCTTCCTTGATTTTCCAGTAGAATTCTGGACTGAAGCCATCTGGCCCTGGTCGATTTGTGTGTCTGTGTGTGTGTGTCTGTGTGTGTGTGTGTGTGTGTGTGTGTGTGTGTGTGTGTGTGTTGGAAGGCTTTTGATGACTGTTTCTACTTCGTTAGGGGTTTATAGCTCTATTTAAGTTTTTTTCTGTTCTTGATTTTATTTTGGTGATAATTATCAAGAAATATTTTCATTTCCTTTGAATTCTCAAATTTTGTGGAGTACAGGTTTTCAAGGTATGACCTGAACATTGTCTGGAGCTCATAGAGGTCACATCTTTAATCCCAGCCCTAGAGAGGTATAAAAGTTAGAAACAGGGGATTGAGGAGTCAGTCTCAGTATTCTCTAGCCCCTCCAAGGAGATGAAGGTGTCTGAAACTTGGTGAGACTTTGTGGAGATAGGATCAGCGCTATCTTGCTGACATAAAGGTAAGAGGTAGTGGCTTGACTTTCTCTGGGTATGCTATGTAACTTGCTGCACTCAACATTATTGGCAGCACATGAGAGTTAGAGGAATTCAGATTTCTGTGAGTTGTAGGGTAGCATAGCATGGTCTTAGAGCTAGTACCAGGGATGTAGGCTGTTACCACTGAGAAACACTGTCTCAAAAAATACAATTGATTTTGTAATTTTCAACAGGATCTAACTCAGTTCAATCTCTGTCCTGAAAGTAGATGTAATCAACACGAACATGTCATGTTTCGTTATTCTTCCACTAAGATTGGAAGGTTACTGAAGCCCTGGTTAGATTCCACTGGTCATGGCAATGATTACATAAAAAGGAAAGCTGATTAAAGACTATAAAAACTCTGTATTTAACAATACAGAGACAGATGCTTAGAGTTTGAGATGACTTGGAGAATGGGTTTTGACTGTTACCATAGACGCAGTTCAATCTGTTTCCTGATGGGAGATCCAATCAAACTGGTCACATACAAGCTATACCACTATGCTCAGGTAGGGGGATTATTGAGATTTCCATGTCAGCTCAGAATGAATAAAGAGTTTAGATAGGGCTGAGCTTCATTGATCCAATGAGTATGGAAATCTTACAAATGTCTACATGTCATCATGAGAGTAAATCCCAGAATTGAAAATTGGGGGAGAAGTTTTGTTTGCTTGTTTGTTTTGTTTTGTTAATTTTTGTTTTGTTTTTTTTTTTTTCAAGACACGGTTTCTGTGTATTGCATTGCAGTCTGTACTGGAATTCAAGCTGTAGAACAGGCTTCTCTTGAACTCACAGAGATCTTCCTGCCTCTTTGCCCCAAGTGCCGGGACTAAAGGTGTGAGTCACCAATGCCTGTGCATGGACTAGTGTTAGAGTTAACCTGAGTCTTTGGTACAATCTGGTCTTCCCCCACCTTTCCCACATCTGATTCTCTCAAGCCACAGCTTTGAAAGCTCAAGTATGATTGGGGGGGATATGCTCAATTATCCAATCATATGGCAGAATATGGCTGAAGGTGGTGATATGAATGGAAGGTGTAAGAGGATATGGGCATATAAGGGTTATCCTGGCCAGGGTAAACAGAGTTGTTTGGGTCCTCAAGTCACTAACACAACTGCTGGGATTGGAACACCTGTTATGTGTGTGCTGATCAGGTAAGCCATTCAAGCCCATCAGGACATACAACCTTACCAAGGATCTCCAGTCCCTCGGGCCATCTTAGTAACCTTGGTTTTGTTATTATGTTTGGTTTTGCTATTTGAAGCTGAAAATCTCATTTAGCCCCGGTTAGCCTAGAACTCCACATTTAGCTTAATGTTATGAGAGTGTTATGAGATTTGCTGATTAGCAGAAGGATAGACCTAGGTGAGTCAGAAAGTGTGACATGCAGGGGAAGAGTGTGGATGGAGAGAAGTGACTACAGAGTTCAGAATGTGGGTCGAGTTGAATCAGAGCTGTCGTAGAGAAGTGAATAAATGAAAAGAGACAGTGGTGCATGTAGCACAGGTGCTAACCTGCTGTGCCCTTTAAGAGAATGATGAGGTTGTGATATTCAAGGGTTAAGACACACTGAGCAAGTACGGACCAACAACTCCAATCTGGCTTAAAAGGATTTAATTCAATGTGATTATGGACTTGTTAACTGAAGATGAAGAAATTTCTGTAGAAGCCCACAGATGGCCATGCGTCTCAGCAAATCAAGTTGAAAAATTGTCAGTACTCAAGCTCCTAAAGAGTGGTCTAGGGCTCATCGTGGCTCCAGGTCTAAAATATGAGAAATGACAGTGACTGTCTCCATTTCACATATTCTCCCAACAACCCCCACTGATTGAATGCAAAGTAAACTTGGCTGTGGGATATTTAACTTTGATCTTGAGGATCAAGAAAGACATTTGAAGATGATTTCCCACGAAAGAGTCTAGCTCTTGTTTAATTTTCCACTCTCTCATTGCCCAGGGTTGTAGTATTCTGGGGAGCAGTGTTTTTGATTAGCAGAATAACGGGGAGATTTGTTGCCATGGTGGCTCATGTCCATGAGCATGAGGCCTTTGAGGGACCTACGCCTATGAGAAAGTCAGACAGTGTGTAATAGGAAATACGGGTTTTGCAACATTTCTAGACTAGTGACCAAAGCCCGACAGGGTTTACGCCATGAAGGGGCAGAGAGTCCTGCTAAAAGTGACTTGTCTGAAAGGTTTAATTCCTCTGAATATTCCCATAGAACCTGTCTGTGTGAAGGTCAAGATGAGTTCGCCATTGACATTCCAGATGCTGGCAAGAAGTAGTCTGCTCAAAAATGAAGCCTTGGCTATCTCTGCTCTGAATAAGCTACCCATGGAGCTCTTCCCACGGCTATTCAAAGATGCCTTTAAGGGGAAACAAAGATCCTGGGTGCTATGGTGGCAGCCTGGCCTTTCAGATGCCTTCCCTTGGGAGCTCTGATGAAGTTTCCTGACCTGGAGATCTTGAAGGCTGTGCTGGCTGGCCTTGATCTGCTGATTCAGCAGAAGGATCAACCTAGGTAAGTCAGAAAGTGTGACATGCAGGGGAAGAGTGTGGATGGAGAGAAGTGACTACAGAGTTCAGAATGTGGGTCGAGTTGAATCAGAGCTGTCTTAGAGAAGTGAATAAATGAAAAGAGACTGTGGTGCATGGAGCACACTGCTAAGAGATGTAGTCAACAAACAATGTGTCTAACTCGGCCTCTGTAGCCAGGCCTTAGAAAGGAAATTTTGAGTCTTCTTTTCCAGGATGCATTCAAGGGAAGTGGATGTGTGAGGTGAAATCCAATTATACATTGGCAGTCCTGCCAATTTAATCCGCTTCTTGTTTGACCAACAGGAATTGCAAATTAGAGGTGCTTGATTTTCGGGATGCCCATCATAACTTCTGGAACGTGTGAGTTGGAACAGAGGATGGTGTCTGCTCTCCAGATGTCGTCGGAGAGACACAACCAGTGGTGCACCATCCCGAAAGACAGGGAAAAGAGGTTGTGACTGTGATGATGAACATTTCCCTCCATTCCAGACATCTCTGTGAATACCTGGAATGTTTTCACTGCTGGGCCCAGCAGAGAAAAGATGTGCTGCAGGTGATCTGTGAAAAACTGGAGTTTGGGGCCCGCCCTGAGAACCCTTGCAAAGTTTGCCCCTGGCTTGGGCCAGATGAAAAACCTTCAGAAACTCCTTCTTCATGAAGTCTTCACACCCTTGCGTTGGTTGTGGAACCAAGAGATGAAACGACAGTGTTTTCGACAGATCGTTTCTCAGGTCTCCCAACTCAACAAGCTCCAGCATCTCTGTTTGAATCGTGTCTTCCTCCTGAATTCAAGACTGGACCAAGTGCTCAGGTAAGGAAGGCTAGAGAGCTTGTTTCACAGGCCAGAGAACAGACTTTCCGTGTTACATGAAACATCAGTGTACACCTGGGGCTAGCCAGCCACTGGTGACTACACACGGATATGACCTCTGAATGATTGCTCTAGTAGTCTTTCTGCTATTCTTGCAACCATCACCGAGAAATGGTCTTTGAAACCTGACCTACAGAGGGGAGGGTGTTTTAAGCTACATGTTGCCCCATGTCAGCACTGTCCTCAGAACTGTATGCACAGTTTACATCGCTATCTGATTTTCCAAGGGACAGGCGCTCTCTGAGCACAGGTAATGTCTAAGTCAATGGAAAATAACACAGAGTGAAGTGATTAGGGTGGGTCACAGGGAAGACCTCTCAGTAGTACAGAGGCTGTGCTAGGAGGTGAGACTCATGAGGACCAATGGTAGCAGACACAGGTAAGGCTCTGAGTTGCCACCAGGTCTTCTTTCTTGGCTTCCTGCTGGCCCCATTTGTCATCTGATGAGGCTTTGAGTTTGACAGCGCAGAGGAACCAGGGTTGGGGACCTAAGCAGTCACATGATTTTGCCTGTGCTGTTACTTCTCCATGTGAGAGCATTCTGGACTTGGCCTCCACCAAGATCTCAGAACGACATTAAGACACACTAACCTCTGCTCACTTGAAGTTGGTGCCCTTACTCTACCACTATTAAACTTACTGAGATAATCTGCCTTGTCTTTCTGTAGGAACTTGGAAAGTCCCTTATAGACCCTAGCAATCACTCGCTGCTCACTATCAGAATCAGACATGAGTTACTTGTCCCAGTGTCCAAGCATCCATCGGCTCACACATCTGGACCTGAGTGGTGTCACCTTTATAAATTTAAGTCCTCCACTTCTGGCAAGACTGCTAGAGAGATTGACAGCTACCCTGCAGACATTAAAATTGAAGGGTTGTATGCTCATGGACTTCCAAATGGCTGTCACCCTCCCTGCCCTGAGCCAGTGTTCCCAGCTGGTGGAGGTGAACCTGATGAAGAACTTCCTGTCTTTGACCAGTGTAAGAAGCTGCTTCAGCACACTGCCAACCTGACACAGCTCACCTTGGAGATGTATCCTGCCCCTGATGAAGTGTATGATGACATTGGTGATGTCCTGCCAGACAGATTTGTCCAATGTTGTTCTGAGCTCATGGACACTCTTAGAGCAATAAGACAGCCAAATGAGGTCTACTTTGTGAGAAAGAAGTGTCTAGATTGCAGGCGATTCTGTGTCTATGACCAGGAGGCCTCCCTATGTTCATGTTGGGAATAAAGGATGAGAGATTACTGCTGGCCTGAGAAAGGAAATCAAGGACTCCAGTGACTCTTTAGAGAGACACAGAGCTTATCTACTCAAGGTGTTTTGGTTATACTTGGAGACAATGCCATCCCAAGGAATCAGAGGAGAGAGAGAGAGAGAGAAGCTTTGACATGGACAATCAGGGCCTGCTCATCTGCTCAGGGCCAATGGTGAAGACCCAAACTCATATAGGAAAAGAGATTTGAGAACACTGTGCACTGACCCCACCACAGTCAGTGTGTGAGTGTTCAGAGACACAGGGGAGGGGATAAAGACAGAGCATAGTACAAAGAGCACCATGGACTGGATGAAATGTGTTCCATGTCTCTGCCTCCACCTTTTCTTTGTCTGACTTACATGAAGATTTGTAATATGTGCACATATAATTCCTTTTTGAAGAGTAACATTGACTGTAGAATGAACTGCTGTTGAGGATACGATCCTCTCCCTTTTCAACTGAAATCTGTCTTTCTGTGGTTATGAGAGGCATTTAAGCTGGATATTACTTGCCCCACCCACCATCCTTAACATTACAGTTTCCAATAAGCTCAATAAAAAATGCTTTTGCATGAGAGAGCGTGTTGCAGACTTTTAATTTACTAAGGTTTTCCCTTGACTATCCCAGACTTGTAGACTGCGCTCACTGTGTTTGCATACTCTTGTGTCTCTTTGTCTCTACACCTTCTGCGTCTTAGAACTTTCAGACAGATATTAACCTAACTCGCCACACTCTTGGGATTTTTATACCTCAGCTTCATGTAATCTCATCATAAAGTCTGAGAGAAACTCTTGGAATGATGGATGGCTCAGCGAATGAGGGTGCTTCATAACTTCTCTGGGGACCAGTGTTTGATCTTAGCGGGCAGAAACACTTGGACCTCTTTCCAGATATCTGATATTCATTTCTTGTTTCTGGAAGTGCTTGCTGTTACCTCCATCTACATACACACATACCACACACATTCCCTTCAAAACACATTTTCTTAAAGATAAGTAAAGTTAAAGTATGGAAAAACACAAATGAATTTACAGTATTAAACAGGAAGCCAGTCTAGAGGTGGATATCCCCACAGGGTTTAACCCATCAAAGTATGAAAAAGATAATAGCAAGTATACTGATGACGCCCATGTGGATTCCCACATAGACAGTTCCGGTAAATGGTCCCTATGTGTTTCTGCAGCCTGGCCATGTCCTCCCTGCTGCGTCTGGATTCCAGTCGGCTCAGTGTTTACTTGTGGGTGTTTGCTTATGCTTCCATCAGGTACTAGATGAGGGCTCCATGGTGTTGGATAAATTAGTTGTTGATCTCTTTATCAGGGAAGGGCATTTATGGTAGCCTTTACACTGTTGCGCAGATTTTTAACTGGGGTCTTCTCGTAGGTATTTGGACATTTCTTTAGGTTCAGTTTTCTCTTCAATCCTATAATGGCTCCCCCTATTATGGTCTCTCTCTTTCTCTTTCTCTTTTCTCTCTTCAATTCCTCTGATGACTCAGTCTTCCTAATCCCACAGGGTTTCCCCTCCTCCCCTTATATTTCTCCTAGTCCCCACCCCACTAACGGCTCCCCAATCCCTTTGTGCTCTGGAGAATTTTTTGTTTCCACCTTCATTGAGGGACCTTATATGAATCTCTTAGATCTTCCTTGTGTATCAGTTTCTCTGGTGTTGTCAATTATATGCTGGTGATCCTTTGCTCTATGTCTAAAATCCATATGTGAGCAAGTACATAGCATGTCCTTCTTTTTGTGACTGTGTTACATCTTTCAGGATGGTTTCTTCAAGTTTCATCCACTTGCCTGATAATTTCAAGATTCCATTGTTTTTTCCCCCACACAGAGTAGTATTCCATTGTGTAGATGTGCCATCATATCTTCTTTATCCATTCTTCAGTTGAGGGGCATCTAGGTTGCATCCACGTTCTTGCTGATACAAATAATGCAGCCATGAACACAGTGGAGCACATGTCTTTGTTACATGGATGTGGGTACTTTGGGTATGTGACTAAGAGAGGGATCAGCGGGTCCTGTTGTAGACTGATTCCAAATTTCCTGAGGAACCGCCACACTGACCTCCAAAATGGCTGTGTAAGTTTGTACTCTCACCAGCAGAGAAGGAGTGTTCCCCTTTCTCCACATCCGCTCCAGTATAAGTTGTCATTGGTGTTCCGAATTTTAGCCATTCTGGCAGGAGTAAGATGGCATCTCAAAGTTCTTTTGATTTTAATTTCACTGATAGTTAAGGATGTTGATCACTTTCTTTCTTGTGTTTCGGCCATTTTGAATGCCTCCATTGAGAATAATTTTCATTTCTGTACCCCGTTTTTTAATTGGGTTATTTGGTGTTTTGATAGCTACTTTCTTCCTTTTTTTTTTTTTTTTGGTATATTGTGGAGATCAGCCCTCTGTCAGATGTAGGATTGGTGAAAATATCTTCCCAGTCTGTGGGCTGCCATTTGGTCTTGTCAACTGTGTCCTTTGGTTTATAGAAGCTTCTAAGTTTGAGGAGGTCCCATTTACTAATTGTCAATCTCAGTGTCTGGAATTAAGTTTGGAGGGTCTTCTATACCAATTTGTTCAAGGGTACCTCCCAATTTCTCTTCTAAGAGGTTCAGTGTGGCAGGATTTATCACGATGTGTTTGATCCATTTGACTTGAGGTTTGTGCATGGCGATAGACATGGTTCTATCTGCAGTTCTACACACCATCATCCACTTGTGCCAGCAACATTTGTTGAAGACGATTTACTCCTCCCATTGTATAGTTTTAACTGTTTTGTCAAAAATCAGGTGTTCGAAAGTGTGTGCGTTAATATCAGGTTTTCTATTCAATTCCGTTGATCTACTGCTCTATTTTGTTGCCAATACCAGGCCCTTTTCAGGAGTATTGCTCTGTAGTAGAGCTTAAAGTTGGGAATGGTGATACTTCCTGAACTTCCTTTATTGTACAGGATTTTTTTGCCTATCCTGGTTCTCTTGTTTTTTTTTTTTTTTTTTTTTTATTTTATTTTAAAGTCCATTATTATTATCCTTTCAAGGTTCATGAAGAATTGTGCTGGGATTTTAATGGGAATGGCACAGTATCTATGGATTGATTTCGACAATATTGCCATTTTTACTATGTTCATCCTATCTATCCAAGAGCATGGGAGATCTTTCCATTTTCTGCTATCTTCTTGAATTTCTTTCTTTCTTTAAAGCCACAATGTTCTTATTATTAGGACATTTGCTTATTTGGTAAGCATTACCACAAGATACTGTAAGTTGTTTGTGGCTATTGTAAATGTTGATATTTCTCAGATTTCTTTCTCAGCCCCTTTGTTGTCTGAATAAAGTAGGGCTACTCATCTTTTCTGAGAATATCTTGTATCCTGCTAGTTTGCTGAAGGTATTTATAAACCTCAGGTGTTCCCTGGTAGAAGATGGATTTCGTTTTTTTTTTTTTTTTTTTATTTTGTTTTGTTTTGGTTTTTTTTTGTTATAGTTTTTTTGTTTTTTTGATTTTTTTTGGTGGGGGTTCAATTTTGTAAATTATCATATCTTCCGCATATAGAGAAAGTTTGATTCATTTCCATTTTGTGTCTCCATTATCTACTATTGTTTTCTTATTGCTTTGGCTAGTACTTCAAGTACAATATTGGAGATATGGAATGAGATGACAGCCTTGTCTTGTTCCTGATTTTAGAGAAACCCCTTAAACTTCCCTCCATTCAATTTGATATTGTCTGTTGCTTTACTGATTAGTGCTCTTATTATGTTTAGGTATGTTCCTGTTAACCCCTGATCGCTACAAGGCCTTTTTCGTGAAAGGGTGCTGATTTTTGCTGAAGGGTTTTTCAGAATCTAAGGATATTATCGGGTGGTTTTCTTTTTCAGTTTGTTTATAAGGTTGATCACGTTGATAGATTTTCGAAAGGTAAACAACGCCTGCATACCAATGATGAAGCCTACTTTGTCATGGTGTGTGATTTCTGTGATGTATGCTTGGATTCGGTTTGCCAGTATTTTATTGAATATTTTTGCATCAGTATTCATTAGGGATATTGGTCTGTAGTTTTTATTCCTCGTAGTGTCTTTGTGTGGCCTGGATACCAAGGTGATTGTGGCCTCCTAAAAAGAGTTTGGCAATGAAACTTCTGTTTCTATTGTGTGGAATAATTTGAGGAGTATGAGATTTAGCTCTTCCTTGATTTTCCAGTAGAATTCTGGACTGAAGCCATCTGGCCCTGGTCTATTTGTGTGTCTGTGTGTGTCTGTGTGTGTGTGTGTGTGTGTGTGTGTGTGTGTGTGTGTGTGTGTGTGTGTCAGTGTGTGTGTCAGTGTTTGTGTCAGTGTGTGTGTGTGTGTGTGTGTGTGTGTGTTGGAAGGCTTTTGATGACTGCTTCTACTTCGTTGGGTGTTTCTAGTTCTATTTAAATTGTTTGTCTGATCTTGATTTTATTTTGGTGATAATTATCAAGAAATTTGTTCATTTCCTTTGAATTCTCAAATTTTGTGGAGTACAGGTTTTCAAGGTATGATCTGAATATTGTCTGGAGCTCACAGAGGTCACACCTTTAATCCCAGCCCCAGAGACGTATAAAAGTGAGAAGCAGGGGATTGAGGAGTAAGTCTCAGAATTCTCCAGCCCCTCCAAGGAGAGGAAGTGGATGTGTGAGTTGAAAGCAGATTTTTTCATGATAATATCTTTCGATTATCCAGATTATTGATTATACTTGTCTGTGGACACAAAGACATTGCAAATCAGGCATTTTGTACATCATCTAAAATTGATTGCAGGCTCCACACTGCTAATTCCCACCAATGGAAAACAGGAAATTGCTCATGTTACTTCTGTCTGCCACCTTTATGCACAGTGTCTACAGCAAAATCAAAGTTCTTAAATGAACTCAATTCTTTCATATTATTCTCTTTATTTGCAGTCCCCAATACCAGCCACAGGGTTTGGTAAACAATCAGTAATTTATCTGTATTTGCTTCTGAAGAACACCCAAAGCCTCATCCTAAAGGATTTGAATTAATTTCTTCAGAGCACAGGGTAGTACAGGCAACATTAAATGTGATACATGCAATTTTCATGACCTAACCCTGTATGCCATGTGCCAGCTCAATATAATCTTGGAAAATTTTGATCACACAAATCTACTGAGTCTTCATTCATCTGAGATGAATTAATGCACCCTGAGTATTTAAAGAACACAATCACCTAATATGCATTAGTTAAGATTTTTTTTATTGTTGTGTATAAAAACAAACATATTCCACATGACTTTTTTTTTTTGAGAGTTTCTCTGTGGCTTTGAAGATAGATGTATGTTATGTTAGAAATATTTGTCTTTATGGATCTCCTCTGTGAGGGAAGTGATTTCTCCCTGGGAAGGCATATTAATGCTACAACAGATGCATTTGCATCCTGTTAAAAGAATGTTTATGAGACAATCCCTTATGTTGATGCAAGTGGCATTGGTTGCAGTCCGTTGCTCTCCAAACAATGGCCTTGCTGTCTTCTGTACTATACCTTCAAATTTCTTAAATTACTGTAACACCTAAGAGATTTAAATTTTCCGTTAGAGTCTAGTAGCCAACTATCCAGTGCAGTCACAGGAAAAGCATTTGCAAGTGGAGCATTGCTTCTGCATTCAGTGCAGAATAAGGAAAATTGTTTACACTGCATTAGGATTCAGGCTAAGCAACCAGGTGCTGAATTCACCACTATGAAAAAGTACATGACTGTGGTAAGGGGAGTGATTTTTTTTTTATTTCCCAGCATGTTTTAATCTGTCATGTGTTTGAACACAGACCACAGTATTTAGGTGTACAGTATGTGAGGGATGAAATGAAAGGCAGCATTGCTCAGTGGCTAGCATTTCCACTTTTGTGGGTGGAGATTCTTTCATTGTCCATCAGTCATCTTGGAGGAAATGGGTGGTGCCAGCAGCTGGCCTGTCTCTCTGTTAAAAAAGCTTTTTAATGAGACATTTTAAATGCCATATTCTCTAGATCTCTGAGCATTTTAGGGCTGTCTGACTGTTTAGCATAACGTAGTATACAAAATATCCCTGTAATTAATCTGTTTTGAAAACTGGATCAAAGCTGAGCGGCTGTGGAGGGATATTTTACTCAGGGCCCTGCAGCTGACTGTAACTGGTTTTTACTTAGTAGGTTACACTTATAACCATAGAGGACAAAGAGGTAGAGAAAAACTCCCTCTAATAATAGAGGCTTAACCTTAATAAACAGCTCACAGGAAAGACTGGGTGGCATAAATATTTTTTTAGCTTGAAATAGACATTTATGACCTTAAATGTTTACCACCATTAAAAGCCACATAGCAATTTAGAAATATTTGAGACTTAGTACAACTGAATTTAAGTTGTATGAAGTTAGCTTACATTTACATAAAGTTAAATTTAAGTTAAATGTACAGATATATTAAACAGGACTGTGTAAAATTGAGAAGGACTAGAATGTGAAGCTATGTATGACATAGTGAAAAAAGAAATTAGAGACAAAGAATAAAGAATAAAGCAAATAAAAGAATAAAAGCAAAAGATAAATGAATTACAGGTTCTGTTGGTGGCAGAAGCTGGCTAGACTCCCTGTGCCTAGGTGGCTGGTGTAGCAGAGGGAAGATCTATGGGGGGTGAGGCTAGGCCACGTTGTCAAAATGGCAGCTGCCATAAACATATCCTCAACAGCTGGCAGAAATCATAAAATTTTGAGATTCAATTATTTTGTCTTGAGTAGATGCTGCCTCAGCCCAATGTACTGCCCTGAGACAAGCTGCAGCTGCGGCAGGCAGGAGAGTTTTATAGGGGCGGAAAGAGAACAGAACCAAGTTGAGGGTAAGAGATTGTTTAGCAGAGAGATAGGAAAAACTCCTTCCATCTACCTGTTTGCTGGTAGTAATTTGAATGATCCTGTAAAATATCTGGATCTAGAGAGCCGTTATGCGGCCAACTTGAATGTCCTAGGGGATATCTAGGCCACTTTTCAGTACAAAGGTAAATAAGTCTGGGTGCCTTAACAAGTGGCATTAAGTGAAAGGGTTTTAAATTTTCTATCAGGCATCCCAGTGGACTGGTGGGAAATATTTTCTTAGTCGGTTTATTCCCCATGATGTGTGGAGAGGAAAGTGACCATGCAGTCTTGAAACTCTTCAGCCCAAGAGTGTGGCCACATGATAAGCGAGAATGGCAGAGGGTTATTCAAAGATCGTCAGCCTGAAAACATTGCCAGGACCAACAGAAGCCTGAAGGACTCAACAGTTCCAGAGCAGAGCAGATATCCTGCCCCAGGCAGTATGTCTTCCACCCGTGAGGAATGCACCAGACCCTAAGGAAATGGGTTAAAATTTAAAAGGGTACCTTGCCTAATTGAAGCCTGTGTGGGGTGGTATTTCCAGTGAACTGGGGGGGTAGGGGTGAATGGAGGCAGACTACTGGTATCGGAAACAGGATCCCAAGTGTCTCTGGCTGGCCGCCCAACACCAAACAGCTGCCAGTGACCCTCAAGGAGAGCCTGCCTGGGTTTCAGCACCAATGTTGTTCTTTTGCTATGCAGCTAATGCCTATGAAACACAAACACAAGACTCAGCGCCCATGTGGAGTTTGTTGAGAGAAGGGAGAGAAAGAGGGGTGGCTGTTGGCCAACTGAAAGCAGGAGAGAGATAGACAGGGGTGTGGGGTTCTTGCTTTAAAAGGGGAGGCTTGCACATGTGTAACTGAGTCCTCTGGCAGCCAGGTAAAGCTTGAGCCATCAGGAAAAGCTGACTTAGCGATGGCATGGCCATGAGGGCATGCCCATCATCAGGTTGGGGGGTGGGGGTCAAATGGCTGCTAGTTCCTAACAATCAGATTACTAAGAGGAGTCACTATTTAGCTACACATGTAGTTAAGTATAAGTCACTAGTTAGCCACAAACTAACACACTAGTTAGCCACACATACTAGCTCACTAGTACCCACACACACCGTGCCACTTGTTAGCCACGTACTTAACTCACTATTTAGCCACACACATGAAGTCACTAGTTAGACAAACACCTAAATCAATAGTCAGCCCCATACCTATGTCACTAGGTAGCCACAAAATCTAAGCCACAAGTCCATCACAAAAATAAAGCAGTACTTAGCCACACACACTAAGACAGTAGTTAATCACACACCTAAGTTACTATTTAGCTACATGCCTAAGCAGTAATTAACCACATTGTCTAAGTCACTAGTTAGCTACAAAGCTAGGTTACTAGTTAGCCACAGTTACTAAGTCTCTAGTTAGCTACACACATTATATCACTACTTACCCAACCATACTAAGTGACTAGTCAGCCACACATATAATTTACCTGCTAGTCACAAACACCAAGAAAATAGTCAGCCACACACACTGAGATAGTAGTTAGCCATTCACCTATGTATTTAGTCAACTACACACCTATGTCACTAGTTAGCTACCAACACTAGGTCACTAGTTATCCACACACATTACATCAGTAGTTAGACACACACACTATGTCACTAGTTAGACACATACTAAGTCTGCCTAAAAGAAAAACAGCTCAAACTAAGGTGGTCCTAGGATATGGGAATCAGGCCTTTAATCCCAGCAGCAGGGATGTGGAGATAGGAGTGACATGGCTGGACAGAGAGAGGAAGATAAGGTAGAGGAGAGAGAAGAGCATGCAGTGACTTGATTTTGTTTGAGAAGTTAGTCTGAGGGATCAAAGCGATAGCAGTCAATCTGAGGAGGCAGAGTGAGGACAGGAACACATCGCTTGTCTGAGAATAGGTAGAGATAACAAATCTAGTAGCCAGATGCCTTCAATCTGTGATCATTCAGTTTTCACCTTCCCATCCCTGTTAGATTACTGTGAGTTTTTATTATTAAGATCTATTAGAACTTGTGCTGGAAGTGATGTTCTCTCTGTGGAGGTGTGATATTTCAAAGTCAATAGAGGTAAAAATTTTAAATTATTAAAGTATGTTAACTTTGTTTTTTTTTGAAAATTACATTGGTATCTTTTTTAATGTTTTTAATTTGTAAATTTTTTATTATACTTATCAAACCAGTTCCCTCCAACTTACTCCCACCCTCCTTCTTCCCCTCCCAACTTCCTGGGCCCCCAGCCACTCTCTCCTCCCCCATCCAACCAACACTATACACGTAGGTGGATGCCTTCCAGGAGGGTTCATCTAAATCATTCATGTCATTTTAAGTAGACACTAAAATGTCTCTCCTGTCTCAAGGTTAATGGAGTATCCCTCCATGGGGATTTTCCCCCAATATCCTTTTTGCAACAGGGATACTTCCTGGTCCCACTCTCTGAAGACCCTAAGACTGCATAGGCCTTTTAGCTGAGACCCATGTTCAGGGGTCTGTATCAGTCCCATGTTGGATTCACAGCTATAAGTCTGGGGCCCCGTTAGCTCCTCCTTGTTCAAATCTGCTGTGTCTTTGGGTTTCTGCAATGTGGTCCTGTCCTCCCTCTCTGCATAAGGATTCCACTTCGGCTCAGTGTTTAGTTGTGCATGTATGCTTCTGTTTCCATCAGCTACTAGATGAGGTCTCCATAATGGTGGATAAGTTAGTCATTGATCTCATTGCCAGCGAAGGCAATTTATGTTAGCCTTTACACTGTTGCTCAAATTGTTAGTTGGAGTCATTCTTGTAGGGCTCTGTACATTTCTCTAGGTTCTATTTCCTCTTCTAACCTATAATGGCTCCCTCTTTTATAGTCTCTTTCTCTCTTTTCTCTATTCTGTTCTCCTCTCTTCTCTTCTCTTCTCTTCAAGTCTATTCCTCCCCTGACCAAATGTTCCTAGACCCACAATCTTTCCTCTCCTCCCATTGTTCTTGTGCTAGTTCCCTCTCCACCCACTGCCCACCAATACCCACCCATATGCTCTGAGGTCCTTGTCCCTTCCTGCTTCTGTGAGTGTCCTTATGTAAAAGTGTTAGAATCCTCCTTCTATCCTAGTTTCTCTGGCTGTTTGATTTGTAGGCTGGTGAGCCTTTGCAATATGCCTAAAATCCACATATGAGTGAATACATACCATGTTTCTCTTTCTTTGATTGGGATACCTCGTTCAGAATGGTTTCTTCAAGTTCCATCCACTTGTCTGTGAGTTTCAAGATTCCATTCTTTCTGCCCACCCCCACAGAGTAGTATTCCATTTTGTAAATGGGGCAAATCTTCTTTATTTATACTTCAGTTGAGGGGCATCTAAATTGATTCCAGGTTCTTGCTATTATAAATAATATTGCTATGAACATATGTGAGCACAAGTCTTGGTTGCATGGATTGGGATCATTTGGGTATATACTCAAGCAGGAGATTACTGGGTCTCGTGATAGACTGATTCCCATTGTCCTGAGAAACTGCCATGCTAGTCTCCAAAATGGCTGTACAAGTTTGCAGTTCCACCTGAAGTGGAGGAGTGTACCCATTTCTGCACATCCTCCCAAGCATAAGTTGGCATTGCTGTTTCTAATTTTAGCAATTCTGACAGGAGTAAGATGGTATCTCTCAGTTGTTTTAGTTGTCATTTCCTTGACAGCTAAGGATGTTGAATACTTTCTTAAGTGTCTTAAATCATTTTTTATTTCCTCTATGGAGATTTACCTATTCAGTTCTGTAGCCCATTTTAATAAAGTTATTTGGTGTTTGTTGACTAGTTTCTTGAGTTCTTCGTATATTTTGGAGATCAGCCCTTTGTTGTATATAGGATTGGTGAAAATCCCAGTTTGTGGGATGCCGTTTGGTCCATCATCCAGTTGTACCAGCACCATTTTGATGGGAGATGTCATTCTGAAAATATGTTTCTCATACTGGTTAATTAATAAAGTACTGTTGAACAATAGGAAAGCTAGATAGGTGGGACTAGGACATAAGGAGGAAAGAGGAAGGCGGAAGGAGGAAGCAAGATGGAGAGACTGGGGTGATGAGATGCCCGCCCTCTTTCCCGGTAATAAGAGACCACGTGAAAATACATAGATCAACAGAAATGGGCTAATACTTAAGACATAGCTAGTTGATAAGAAACTAGTACCGGGCCAACAGCGTTATATCAAATACAGAGTCTCTGTATATTAATTGTTGCTGGCACAGCTGTGGGACAAGACCAGCGGTGGGCGGAAAACCTTACTCAGCATTTTTTGAAGATGTTTTCCTCATCCCATTGTATACTTTTAGCTGTTTTGTTAGTATGTGTGTGGGTTAATATCAGGATTTACTATTCGATTTCATTGAGGTACTTGTCTATTTTTGTGCTAATACCATGCTGTTTTCAGGACTATAGCTCTGTAGTAGATCTTAAAGTCAGGGATAATGATCCCTCATGAAGTTCCTTTATTATACAGGTTGTTTTGGCTATTCGGGTTCTTTTGGTTTTCAATATGAAGTAGATTATTATCCTTTCAAGGTCAGTGAAAGATTGTGCTGGGATTTTAATGGCGATTACATTGAATATGTAGATCGCTGTTGGTAAGATTGCCATTTTTCTATGTTTTTTCTACCTATCCATGAGATTGAGACATCTTTACATTTTCTGCTATTTTCTTTAAAGACAAAAATTCTTATTATATAGGTCTTTCACTTCTTTGGTAAGTGTGACCCCAAGATACTTTATGTTGTTTGTGGCTATTGTGAAGGGTGATGTTTCTCTGATTTCTTTAACAACCCCTTTGTTGACTGAATATGTAATGGCTACAGACTTTTTTTTTATTTAATCTGGTATCCTCATACTTTACTGAATGTATTTTTCAGCTGTAGGAGAACACTGGTATAATTTTTTGGTTGCTTATGTAAACTATCTTATCATCTGAAAATGGAGAAAGTTTGAGTTCTTCCTTACCAGTTTGTATCCCCTTGAACTCCTTTTCTTTTCTTATTTCTTTAGCTAGCCCTTCAATTACAATAATGAAGAGATATTGAGATATAGGGCAGCCTAGTCTTTTTCCTGATTTTAGAGGAATCACTTTAAGCTTCTCTACATTCAGCTTGATATTTGCTATGGGTTTACTATATATTGCTTTTATTATGTTTACATAAATTCCTGTTATCCCTGATCTCCCCAAGACCTTTAACATGAAAGTATGTTGAATTTTGTCAAAAGGTTTTTCTGCATCTAGGGAGATGATCATGTGACTTTTCATTTTCAGTTTGTTTATATAGTGGTATATTTGATATATTTTCATATGTCAAACAATCCCTGCAAGCCAGAGATGAAGCCTACTTGATCATGGTAGATGATTTCTCTTACATATTCTTGGATTCAGTTTTCCCATATTTTCTTGAGTACTTTTGTATCAATGTGCATGAGGGATATTGGTCTGTAATTTTCTCTCTTATTTATGTCTTTGTGTGGATGGGTATCGAGGTGATTGTAGACTCATAAAAAAAGTTTGTTAATGATCCTTCTTTTCTATTGTGAGGAACAATTTCAGGAGTATTAATATAGCTCTTCCATGAATTTTTGGTAGAATTCTTCACTGAAGAAGACATCTGGCTCTGGGATTTTTATGTTGGAAGGCTTTTCATTATTACTCCTACTTTGTTAGTTGTTATAGGTCAATTTAAGTTGCTTGTCTATTCTTGATTTAATTCTGGTAAGTAATAGTTATCCAGAAATTTGTCCATATCCTTTGATTTTTCAAATCTTGTTGAGTATAGGTTTTCAAAATATGACCTTAAAATTGTCTTCATTTCCTCAGTGTCTATTGTTATGTACTACTTTTTGTTTCTGATTTTGTTAATTTCCATTTTCTCTCTATGCTTTTTGGTTAGTTTGAATAAAGGTTTCAATGGGGGCTGACGCTGGATAACTGAAGGTCTGATTTCTTGAAATCTGAATATTCCATTCCACTTTCAGGTTTGCCTTATAAATATTTTAGAAAGTAGTAAAAAATGGTGATGAGGATGTCTCTCAGCAATACAAGATTATAATGTTCTTAACTCTCTGCTACCAAGAGTTACAATACTGTGTTAACTGATGTTCAATTCCGGTGTATAAAATGAGTCTCTATTCTGCAGAGATATCTCAGGTGTGTATGGTTTTGGGTAGGGAGTTAGGTCAGGATCTTCACCTTGGGCCATAAACCACTTGGCAGGAAGTTGATTTTAAATTATTCTCCCATGTTTTTTGTGAAGTGCGCATCAGTGCGGCTAGGTATACCTGAAACAATAAAGGGGTGTAAAGGTCTAGAGAGCCATAGCAGAAGGTCAGCTCCTTTTGCATGGAGAGCTCTAGAACAGGGACATCCTGTCTTTGGAATAGATATCCATAGCTACAGGGTCAAAAGTGTCTAAGGGTCACTTTATTTGATTTAATTGGAGTGTTGAAGTCTGTGTTTATTTAATCTCTGTACACATGGATTCATAGATATTTGAATAACATTGGTCAAGATCACACTTTTCTTGGCTAAGTTTCTTTTGTACTTTATATTAATAGTTGATATTTTTTGACCTTTGCTCTTGAGTTATTCTCTCTATCACTTTTATTCTTTTACACATATTATACATATTTTTATTGTTGTTGCTTTGTGGTAAGTATAAAAGTCATATTATGTTAGTTTTTGTACTGTGTTTTCATAATTCCATTGAGCATTCTGAGTATTTCCAAAAAAATTGTTACTGTGCATTTGCAATCTGCATTTTGTTATTAATTGTTGTTCATTGTCATTGGATTGTATTCATTTCATGTTACAAACTTACCATTTATAGGATCTTAAATTCTGATACTTCATGTTCTGAAAACCATTATATAATTCTTTATTTATTTTGATTTTATTGTTAATCTGTGGAAGAGTTTTGGTTCATCAGATAAAACATGTTGTGTATCTTGGCAAGAGACTCAGCACATCTTTTGGGGATGACCAGAGTTCAGATACTTACACTCAACTTCACATCATTATCTACAACCCATAACCTGTATACTCATACAAACCATTTTTTCTCAAACTCATACATACAAAATATAGCAATAAACTTGAGAAAATGGTAAAGATTAGACTATCAATATTATTGCCATAAATTCTAGTCTTGTACACTACAGTTTAGATTTTACACACTGCACTGGAAATTGTAAAGCTACTTCTAGTTGTTCTTAATAATCAAAACATGGATTCAGATATGTGATTAATGATGAAAGATCAGAGAAGCAGAGCAGTGAAGCCCTAGCTCTTATTTCTACTGAAGTACTCATACCAAAGCAGTGGACAATTCTGATACTAGGAGTCTTCCCTCAGAAAACAATGAGCTTTTTTCTTCTTCCTCCTTATATTTCTTTCTCCTCCCATCCATATCTACCTCCAAATTTCAGGGATAAAGCAATGATCCACCACTTGTCTCTCTTTCTCTTTTAGACTGGATCAATGTGGTGTAGCCAGGGGTGGCAATGAAATTACGGACATGCACCTGATTATGTCTCCCAAGTGCTAGGATTAAAGGTGTACTCCACCATGGCCTGTCCTCTATGGCTAACCACTGCATAGCTCCACATTCTATTCTTAAAGCAAGTTTGTTTTTTGTTTATATATGTTTATGGTTGAAGAAGAGAATAGTTTCAGTCTGAATTGTATAATGATCTTTGCAAGCTCTTCACATTGCGTGGAGAGAGAAAGAGAGTTTGAAATTCTCCTCTGCAGGAACAGAGCTGGGCCATCTACTGATGACATGGGAAAGTGACATTGAAATTAATGTCTGACTATGCAGTGTTGGCTTTTGCCTTTGGTTCCAGCACTGAGGAAATAGATGCAAGTGGATCTCTCTGATTTAGAGGTCAGCCTGGTCTACAGAGTAAGTTCCAAGACAGTAGGGCCACAAAGGGAAACTCTGTCTCAAAAATAAAAATAAATAAATAAATAAATAAATGTATCAATAAATATTAGACAGTTAATAAAAATACTATTAGAAAATAACAACAACATGATTAATATTAATAATTAATAAGAAATTCACTAGCGCAGTTTACTAAGCAAGGAATAGAATGGCAGGAGCCACACAGGGAAATTCTGTCAAAAAAACCCAAAAAACCAAATAAGTTCCTATTTGTGCAGATCTCTGAAATGTCTAGGTCTAGAGTAAAAGCCAGGGTCAAAGGAGGTGCTGGGCCTGGTGTGTCTTTACGAACACGCTAACCCTTTAGGATGAGCTCTTGTCAATCCAGCCTCACTAGCCAATCAGGTACACTGATCCAACCCACAAGTCTCAGGTCTGGAAGGAGACTTCCTGGAGCCATGCTGCAGGCTTGCTTTTATATCAGAACAGGCACCAGAGGAATGATTGCTGCTCTGTGAGTGCTGCAGGGGAATGGAGGAGAACAGAAGCTGCAGCATGGTGAGCGAGTGGATTCAGAGGGTGGTATGGGGAGTCATGAATGTCTGTTTTGCAGGCCTTCTAGGAGGACGCTGGGCTTGAATGTGCTGTCAAATGCAGTGTTCTGTTAGGTCCATTGTGGTCCTAGGAGCTTCAGATATTTACACTCAACTTCACATCATAATCTACATCCCATAACCTGTATACTTATACAAACCATTTTCTCTTAAACTCATACATACATAATACACCAATGAACTTGATAAAATGGTAAAGATTAGTACTATCAATATTATTAGCATAAATTCTAGTCTTGTACTCTACAGTTTATATTTGACACACTGCTCTGGAAATTGTAAAGCTACTTCTAGTTGTTCTTAATAATCAAAACATGGATTCAGATATGCAATGAATGATAAAGGTCAGAGAAGCAGAGCAGTCAAGCCCTAGCTCTTATTTCTACTGAAATACTCATACCAAAGTGGTGGACAATTCTGATACTAGGAGTCTTCCCTCAGAAAACAATGAGATTTTGTCTTCTTCCACCTTATATTTCTTTCTCCTCCCATCCATATCTACCTCCCAATTTCAGGGATAAAGCAATGAGCCACCACTTGTCTCTCTTTCTCTTTTAGACTGGATCAATATGGTGTAGCCTGGGGTGGCCATGAAATTACAAACATGCACCTGATTATTTCTCCCAAGTGCTAGGATTAAAGGTGTACTCCACCATAGCCTGTCCTCTATGGCTAACCACTGCATAGCTCCACATTGTATTCTTAAAGCAAGTTTGTTTTTTGTTTATATATGTTTATGGTTGAAGAAGAGAATAGTTTCAGTCTGAATTGTGTAATGGTCTTTGCAAGCTCTGCACATTGCGTGGAGAGAGAAAAAGAGTTTGAAATTCCCCTCTGCAGGAACAGAGCTGGGTCCTCTACTGGTGACATGGGAAAGTGACATTGAAATTAATGTCTGACTATGCAGTGTTAGCTTTTGCCTTTGGATCCAGCACTGAGGAAGTAGATGCAAGGGGATCTCTCTGATTTAGAGGTCAGCCTGGTCTACAGAGTAAGTTCCAGGGCAGTAGGGCCACAAAGGGAAACTCTGTCTCAAAAATAAAAATAAATAAATAAATAAATAAATGTATCAATAAATACTAAACAGTTAATGAAAAAACTATTAGAAAACAACAAGATTAATATTAATAATTAATAAGGAATTCACCAGCGCAGTTTAGTAAGCAAGAAATAGGATGGCAGGAGCCACACAGGGGAATTTTGTCAAAAATACCCCAAAAACCAAATAAGTTCCTATTTGTGCAGATCTCTGAAATGTCTAGGTCTAGAGTAAAAGCCAGGGCCAAAGGAGGTGCTGGGCCTGGTTTGTCTTTAAGAACACTCTAACCCTTGAGGAAGAGCTCTTGTCAATCAAGCCTCACTAGCCAATCTGGTACACTGAGCCAACCCACCAGTCTGAGGTCTGGAAGGAGATTTCCTAGAGCTATGCTGCAGGCTTGCTTTTATATCAGAACAGGCAACAGAGTATTGATTGCTGCTGGGGAATGGAGGAGAACAGAAGATGCAGCACGGTGAGTGAGTGGATTCAGAGGGTGGTATGGTGTGTCATGAATGTCTGCTTTGCAGGCCTTCCAGGAGGACACTGGGCTTGAATGTGCTGTCAAATTCAGTGTTCTGTTAGGTCTATTGTGGTCCTAGGAGCTTCCCTAAACAGGGTGTGGCCCAGGAATACTTTTCCTTGTGGGCTGCATCTGTGGAAAGGATTTCGATTATGCAGCAAGGTGAATAAATTCTTTGAAGTCAGCTCCATTATGTTTTTTTGTGCACAGGAATGACAATTTACCAAAGAAGGAGAGGTTCAGTTGGTCCAGTGTCTTCCAGAAGCTTTGCCCTGCACAACTAACTTTTAGGGGTCAGATACATGCAGAGTTATTACCATTTTTTGCCATCAAAATAACTTAACTTCTGTTGTTAAGAAATGAATAGAAAGATCTTATTTTGCATATCATTCCCAGTTCCCTCTCCCTCCCTCCCCCAGTGACCTCCCCATCCCATCCCACATACATTTCTCTGGGAGTCTGAGTTGTTCAGGAGGATTCATCAAAAACTGACAAGACATTTGGGTTTGGCACGGGCCCTCCTCCTTGTCTCTAGGCTAAGGGAGTATTCACACTTGGAGTTAATTTTGTTTTTGCTCAAAATGGCACACTTTTTCTTAAATACATACTATATATATATATATATATATATATATATATATATATATATATATATGGATTTTTGTGTTACAGCATGATCTGGAATTTTCTTTTTTTTATGCTTGTTGTATTTTATTTTTCATCCTTTAATCCATTTGTTTATGCTTACTGATACATGTTAATAGTAAATGATATATAATTAATATAATCCTTTGAAGCATGTGTAAATTAGGTAATTATCCCACTCAGGATAGCCTAGTTTAGTTCTATTTCCCTGAAATTTCAAAATGCTATTGGTTTTGTTCATTATTATTTTATTTTATATAACAAAGTCCAATTAAATGAAAACAAACATTTATACACAATATTTGGGAATTTGGGCGTTGTTCGTTCCAACTACTTCCTGTAGTAAGGGGCGCTGTCATGGGGGATTCGAAGAAGATTCACAAATCCTGGCTGTAGTCTGTAGGGCTGCTTTTTCCAGCTGTTTTGAATGTAGGATCACCTTATACTCTGTTTCAGGTGGTCTGGCGTGATGAAGCCACATGAGTCTGGAAGGAAACCACAACTTTTCAATTTCTGTGGAAACAAAAATAGAAATCCTTTCCCCCAATAACTTGTCCTTCAACTTAAATTTTGGAGTGAAAGAATTTTTTTTAATTTAATTTATTACTTTACATGCCAATCCCAGTTCCCTCTCCCTCCCTCCTTCCCTCCCTTTTACCCTCTCTGCCCTCTCACATGCACTCTAAACACCCTCCCCTCCCATCCACCCACCCCAATTCCATATGTAGGGGAATGGCATCCAGTTGGGGTCATGTAGATCTGACAGGTCATGTGAAGTAGGGACTAGGGCTTCTCTCCTGTCTCTAGATTAAGGCAGGTATCCCTCCATGGGGGATGTGTTTGCAAAGTCCTTTTGTGCAACAGGGATACATCCTGGCTCCACTGTCTGAGGTCTCTTAGACAGCTCAGTCCTTCTGGCTGAGACCCATATTCAGGGAGGCCTGTGTCAGTCCCATGCTGGGTTCCCAGCTATCAGTCTAGTGGCTGTTAGCTCCTCCTTGGTCAGGAGTGTTTCTGCTGCATGGTCTTGTCCTCTCCATCTGCATCTGAGTTCTAGTTCGACTCAGTGTTTATGTATGGGTGTTTGATCCTGTTTTCAACAGGCATTAGTTGAGAGCTCCATGGAGAATTTAGTTGTTGATCTCACTCTCCAGGAAGGGCATTTATGATAGCCTTTCCACGGAACCTCAAATTGTTAGTTGGGAGCAGTCTTGTAGTTCTCTAGACCTTAATTTGTGTTCAACTTTATCTCCAAACCAATATTGGCTCCCTCTTTTATGTTCTCTCTTTCTCTCTCTCTCTCTCTCTCTCTCTCTCTCTCTCTCTCTCTCTCTGTCTGTCTGTCTCTCCTGTCTTCGATTCCTAACAGGGCTCAATCTTTCTAGTCACACATGTTTTCCTTTCCTCCCCCTCATTTTCTCCTACTTCTCTCTCCATACACTGCCCCCCCACTTCCCCTGGGCTCTGGGGGACTTGTCCTTTCCCGATTCTGTGAGGGACTTTATATGAATCTCTTAGAATGTACCTTGTATCCTAGGTCCTCTGGTGGTGTGAATTATAGGCTGGTGATCATTTGATCTAGGTCTAAAATCCATATATGAGTGAGTACATACGATTTTCCTATTTTTTTAACTGAGTTTCCTCATTCAGGGTAGTTTTTTCAAGTGCCATCTACTTGCCTGAGAATTTCAAGATACCATTATTTTTTTCTGCAGAGTAGTAGTCCATTGTGTAGATTAGCCACATCTTCATTAAATATTCTTCAATTGAGGGGCACCTAAGTTGCTTCCAGGTTTTTGCTATTACAAATAGTGCTGCTATGAACATAGTTGAACAGATGTCTTTGTTGTATGAATTGAATCACTTCGGTATGTGCCTTAGAGGGGGATTGCCGGGTCCTGTGGTAAACTAATTCCCATTTTCATGAGGAATGGCCATACTGATGTACAAAATGTCTGTATGAGTTTGCACTCCCACCAGCAGTAGAGGAGTGTTCCCCTTTCTCCATATCCTCTCCAAAATGAGTTATCATTGGTGTTTCTAATTTTAGCCAATCTGGCAGGAGTAAGATGGTATCTTAAAGTTTTTTGATTTGCATTTCCCTGATAGCTAAGGATGTGGAGCATTTTCTTAAGTGTCTTTCAGCTGTTTTGATTTCCTCTATTGAGATTTCTTTCTTCAGTTCTGTATGCCATTTTTTAATGGGGTTATTTGGTGTTTTGTTGACCAGTTTCTTGAGTTCTTTGTATGTTTTAGAGATCAGCCGTTTGTCAGATATAGGATTGATGAAAATATTTTCCCAGTCTGTGGGCTGCCGTTTGGTCTTGTCCACATTGTCCTTTGCCTTACCGAAGCTTCTAAGTTTGAAGAAGTCCCATTTATTAATTGTTTCTCTCAGTGTCTGTGCCCCTGGAGTTATATTCAGGAAGCAGTCTCATATACCAATTTGTTCAAGGGTATCTTCTACTTTCTCTTCTAAGAGGTTCGATGTGGCTGGATTGATGTTGAGGTCTTTGATCCATTTGGACTTGAGTTTTGTGCATGGCAACAGACATGGTTCTATCTGCCGTCTTCTACACCAGCTCATCCTATTGTGCCAACCCAATTTGTTGAAGATGCTGTCCATGCCCCATTGTATAATTTTAGCTATTTTGTCGAAAATCAGGTGTTCATAGGTGTGTGTGTTAATATCAGTAATTTCAATTCGATTCCATTGTTCTACCTGTCTATTTTTATGCAAATACAAGGCTGTTTTTATAACTATAGCCCTGTAGTAGAGCTTAAAGTCAGGAATGGTGATGCCTCCTGAAGTTCTTTTATTGTATAGGGTTGTTTTGGCTATCCTGGGTCTTTGTTTTTCCATATAAAGTTGATTATTGTCCTTTCAAGGTCGGTGAAGAAATGTGGTGGGATTTTAATGGGGATTGTGTTGAATCTGTAGATTGCTTTTGGCAACATTGCCATTTTTATTATGTTTATCCTACCTATCCAAGAGCATGGGAGATCTTTCCGTTTTCTGGTATCTTCTTGAATTTCTTTCTTGAAAGCCACAAAGTTCTTTTTATGTAAGTCTTTTATTTGTTTGGAAATCATTACTTACTTAAAGTTCTGTATTGTTGGTGTTGTGTCATGTTATCAGCCCAACAGTGTTCATTAATTGAGATTCCCTGATCAGGAGATTATTCAGTTATTCCATTTTTAATATCGAAGGTGATTGTAAACTTCATGGGTCAGTTCTGTAGAAATCTCGCAGAAACTGATGATGCGAAACAATACAGTTTTTTTTTTAAATCGTGTAATCATTCGATTGTTAAAAATCTATGATTAAGTAAGCAGTGATCACTGGGTAACACAGTGTCCCTCATTCTCTGGGCACTGCTTCTGGTACTTATCTCCTGCTGTGTCAGACCCACAGCAGCCAAATGACTGATGACACCATCATTACTTACGCAATCAAAGAAGTTTATAATTTGGATAGTTTGGCATACTTAACTTTCATTAGGTGGAACCAAACTCCAGTGATCGTCAAGGCAGTAGTACTTAGATAATTAAATAATGCCACACGATTAACTCCCAGGGAGAAACAGCCAGGCACCTATCACGAAGAACAGCATTTCATCGATTTAAATAATTAACATATACTGAAAAATGATTGAATAAAGACATGGTGGTGCATACTTAAATCCCACATGGAGTAGACAGACTGATCTCTTCCTGGAATAATGATTTATTTAAAAATTATGTTGATAATTAATTAGTTGGCATTTTAGCTTAACACTGACGAGGTGGCACCAAAGTCCTAAAACTATCGCTGATCTAATGATCTACTTACATAGATAAATGATGAAGTAATGAGAGGATGTTATATCATCAACTCCCAAAATTTGTCTCCAAAAGGGACTCATGGTCCATAACATAATCTGTCTTTAAAATATGTTAATTAAATGACGAATTATTAGTTTAACAGTTAAAAAAAGTAAGTGTAGTATTAGATGACATGATGGTCTGGTACAATTTCCTCCCATAAGGAGGCTCAAAACACCAGTGATAATTGAATACATAATGACATGTTTTCATATTTGAATGAATAAACATTAAACAAGTGGATGGTGTTTCATGACACAACATGACACAACACCAACAATACAGAACTTTAAGTAAGTAATGATCTCCAAAAAGATTGCTCAATACTGAAGTGTCATTGCAATCTGAATCATAGATTTGAACAACAAAATGAATGCAGAGATAATTTCTCATAATTCACCCTACAGAGATAACAAAATGATATCAACATTGATTTAGATAAATAAATAAATAATAAAATCACAAGTGACAATTAACACCAACAAGATGAATCCAGACTCCATTTTCCTGGAGTAGAAAAAGACAGATTTGAATAATGAAATAATCAGATAGTTAGATGGTCTGTCACACAAGGTGGCTAGAAAATTCAGGGTTCAAAGATTATATAATGAAAGAATTTAATAATTACATCTTTGCATCTATAATTCGTTGACCTTTTTTGAATCATCGGTTCCTGGGCAGATATGGAAATGTATGCTGTCATCACAGATTTTTAACACTAAATAAGTTAATCGTCAGATAATCATACTGTCTTGCCTGATGAATGCTGTTGGCCTGACATCATCTGCAGCACCTGAATCTCTGTTGCAGTGCAGCAGGACCTGAGATAATGGGCCCATTCCTGGCATAGCAGTAGTAGCCAAAATGTTGATATCAGCTGAAGAGATGGCTATAGCAGGGGCATTAGCCACATAGCTGCGAGAGAGAGATGTTATTCTGTGATCTGGGTAGTCTCCATTTGCGAGGTTTCGGTGACTGTGCCGACCTCCTTTGGGCACTAATTCTTCTCATGATAGATCATAACCGATGTGAAGATGTAGAGGAAGAGCAGTTAGTCAACAACCAGACCACCATGCCGGCCTTGGTGAAGTCCTTGTACTTCTAAGAGGTCACCGTACAACCTTGTGGACTCAATCATCCAGCATCCCTCATACCCTGGGAGATGTAGATCATTCAGAAAACTTTCCTAACCTTGTCCCTGACAGATATTTGCACCCTAAGCGTAATCTTATTATCTTTCGTTCCATAGTTTCACTTCTTAGGAGAGAGAGTATTCATAAACAGAAGACCTTGAACTGTTTCTCCACAGACTACGTTCTCTGATGATCAGGTATTCTTGAATTTGGTAACCAGTAAAAGCTGTAGGCATACTTCCAGGGGTGCGGCTATGACTCGTTTAGGCGAATCAGATGCTGTCATTAAAAGTTTTAGGAGATAGTTATCTTGGGAGACTGTAATGTCCCATGATAACACTTTCTCGAAGCTGCTCTCTGGTCCTCGGCCCATGATACCAGGATACAGAATGCAAGCAGGGTTGCCAGGCAACATTTATGAACCAAAATTCTGTCACATTCTAGTGCCCCTCCCACATGCTAAAAGGAATATACCCACCAATGAACGAACCTTACAGCCTCACTGAGTTTCTCACAAAAACAAAGCAGGGCTCTTTCTTTTGAGTTATACATATTTACCAGTATCTCAAGCTACAACTCGCCTAGAGTGACATAAGCATGAAAACGAAAGCATCATTGTGCCATTCAAGTACAATGATGAGTATTTTAAACCTCTTTTCTATGCTTCAATTTTCTAATTTCGAGAATGGAAACAATACAACTAATCACCTGTACCATCATCCTTTTCCCTTTATCGAAAATAAAATAAACTCCTCTGCATACTCTTCCCTTTAGAGGAGCTTGATCCCGTGGTTTCTCAGAGTTGTTTAGATTTGCATTAGGCTGATGATTAGGGATTTTGAGCCGTGTCTTATGTTTCTTCCAGTCATTTTGGATTCCTCAATTGACTGTTCTCTATTAAGTCCTGTACCTCGCTTTCTAATATGGTAATTTAGAGTGATTTATTGTTGGTGGTGTGTCATGTTATCAGCCCGACAGAGTTCATTAGATGAGATCCCCTGATCAGGAGATTATTCAGTTATTCCATTTTTAAAATCGGTGGTCACTGTGTCCTTCATGGGTCAGTTCTGTTGCAACCTCTCAGAAAATGATGATGCGAAACATTACAGTTTTTTTTTTTAAATCGTGTAATCATTCGATTGTTAAAAATCTAATATTACGTAATCAGTAATCGCTGTACAAGGCAGTGTCCCCCATTCTCTGGGCACTGCTTCTGGTACCGATCTCCTGCTGTGTCAATCCCACAGCAGCCAAATGACGGATGACACCATCATTACTTACGCAATCAAATAAGTTAATAATTGGATAGTCCTCCATATTTAACTTTCAAAAGATGGAAGCAAACTCCAGTGATTCTCAATGAAGTAGTACTTAGATAATTGAATAGTGCCATGTGATTAAATCCCATGGAGGAATGGCCCGACTCCAGTCAAGAACAACATATTCATCGATTTCAATAACTAATATATAATGAAACATGACTGAAAAATGACATGTTGGTGCACACTTAAATCCCACATGGAGTAGTCAGACTGATCTCTTCATGGAATAGTGATGTCTTTAAAAAATTAAATTGATAATTAATTAGTGGGCCTTTTATATTAACACTGACGAGATGGCACCAAAGTCCTAAAGCTATAGCTGATGTAAAGATCTATTTATATATCTAAATGATGAAGTAATGAGATGATACTACATCATCAACTCCCAAAATCTGACTCAAAAAGGGACTTATGGTCCATAACATTACCTGTATTTTAAATATGTAAATTAAATGATGAATTATTACTTAATTTCCTAGTTTAACAGTTAAAAAAGTGTAGTATTAGATGACGTGATGGTCTGGTACAACGGTCTCCACTAAGGAGGCTCTAAACTCCAGTGATCACTGAATACATAATGGCAGATATTCATAATTAAATGAATAAACATTACACAAGTTTATGGTGTTTTATGCGTGAAGCCTAAACGATTGCTCAATACTGAAGAGACATTGAGTTCTTAATCATAGATTTGAACAAAAAATGAATGAGTAAAGAGATAGTTTCTCATAATTCACCCCTAGAGAGATAACAAACTGATATCAACATTGATTTAAATAAAGAAAGGAAGAAAGAAAGAAAGAAAGAAAGAAAGAAAGAAAGAAAGAAAGAATTCACAAGATAAAATTTAACACCAACAATGTGGATCCAGACTCCACTCTTCCTGGAGTTGAAAAAGACAGATTTGAATAATGAAATAATCAGATAGTTAGATCGTCTGTTACACTTGAGTCACACAAGGTGGCACCAAACTTCATGGATCACAGATTATATAATGAAAGAATTTAATAATTTCATCTTTAAATATGTAAGCCGTTGACCTATTTTTGTATCATCAATTCCTGGGCAGACTTGCCAGGTATGAAACTGTATGCTGTCATCACGCGTTTTTAAATTGCCATCAGTTAACCGTCAAATAACCATAATGTCTTGCCTGATGAATTCTGTTGGCCTGACATCATCACAAGCGCCAGAATCTCTGTTGTGGTGCGGCAGGACGTGAGATAATGGGCCCAATCCTGGCATAGCAGTAGTAGCCACAATGTTGATAACAGCTGAAAAGATGGCTGCAGCAGGGGCATCACCAGCATAGCTGAGAGAGAGAGAGAGAGAGAGAGAGAGAGAGAGAGAGAGATGTTCTTCTGTGTTCTGAGTCTTCATTCTTTTGCCAGGTCTCGGTGATGGTGCCAATGTCCTAGTGCCACTCATTCTTCTCATGGTAGATCACAACCGATGTGAAGATGTGGAGGAAGAGCAGGTAGTCAACAGCCAGACCACCGTGCCGGCCTTGGTGAAGTCCTTGTATGTCTCGGAGGGCACCGTGCAACCTTCAGGACTCAATCACCCAGCATCCCTCGTACTCTGGGAGATGCATAGATTATTCCTAAAATGCTCTGCCCGTGTCTTCAACTTTCCTAACCTTGTCCCTGACAGATTTTTGCACCCTAACCGTAATCGGTGATGGCACTGTCTGTCCTTTACATAATTTAAAGAATTAAATAAGTCAGTAATAGCTAACTGTCACAATAAATAGTAGCATTTTATTGGCAGGGAAGCATTGGCCAGACTCCAGTCATAAAGGATGTCATCATCATCGAGTCAATAAATCATAAAATGTCAAGATATTGCAAACTGTCCCCACAAGAGGGAGCTTTGCAGGTCTCTTCATGGAAGGGAGGATTGTTGTTTAGGTAACTATGCAAATATTTACATTATCTTGGGGATTAACACAGATTGTCAATTTAAATTATTAATTATGTAATTAGATGATCTGTGGCACCAGATTGCTGGTGTTATGGACGATATAATCATTGTTTTATATAATTAAATAATAAAATAATGAGTTCATGTAACATCCTCCACTTCTCTAAGGTGGCTCCAAACCAGGCTCATGAACGATGCTGTCATGATTAATTTAAACATTTTAATATTTTAACTACATAATTGATTTTAAGATGGTCTCTAATAATTGTCTCCCACATCGCGTCACCACAATCCACTGATCATGGATTACCTAATGTTCTATTTTAATAATCAAATCACAACATAATCAGAGGATGAAAAGGTCTGCCATGCTCCACACAATTGACTCTCTGTTGACTCCCACATGATTGTGGGAAACTCCCAGGTTCATCCCTTATTTAATCGCAGAGCAGAGTAGTAACATGTTTAAAGGCTTAACTGTCATTGTGTATGCAGGGTTTTTAGAAGATATCTCATACTTAATGTTGGGCGGCGGCCTCAAAAGAGATGGAGAGAAATCCAACAATCCCTAAGTCTACTCTAACAAATGGATTATCACCTTCCTGAAGGAAGTCAACAATGGCAAACTCACCTTTTGATGAATAATTGTGAGTCTTATTACCTTTCGTTCCATAGTTTCACTTCTTAGGAGAGAGAGTATTCATAAACAGAAGACCTTGAACTGTTTCTCCACAGACTACGTTCTCTGATGATCACGTATTCTTGAATTTGGTAACCAGTAAAAGCTGTAGGCATACTTCCAGGGGTGTGGCTATGACTCGTTTAGGCGAATCAAATGCTGTCATTAAAAGTTTTAGGAGATAGTTATCTTGGGAGACTGTAATGTCCCATGATAACACTTACTCGAAGCTGCTCTCTGGTCCTCGGCCCATGATACCAGGATACAGAATGCAAGCAGGGTTGCCAGGCAACATTTATGAACCAACATTCTGTCACATTCTAGTGCCCCTCCCACATGCTAAAAGGAATATACCCACCAATGAACGAACCTTACAGCCTCACTGAGTTTCTCACAAAAACAAAGCAGGGCTCTTTCTTTTGAGTTCTACATACTTACCAGTCTCTCAAGCTACAACTTGCCTATAGTGACATAACATGAAAACGAAAGCATCATTGTGCCATTCAAGTACAATGATGAGTATTTTAAACCTCTTTTCTATGCTTCAATTTTCTAATTTCGAGAATGGAAACAATACAACTAATCGCCTGTACCATCATCCTTTTCCCTTTATCGAAAATAAAATAAACTCCTCTGCATCCTCGTCCCTTTAGAGGAGCTTGATCCCGTGGTTTCTCAGAGTTGTTTAGATTTGCATTAGGCTGATGATTAGGGATTTTGAGCCGTGTCTTATGTTTCTTCCAGTCATTTTGGATTCCTCAATTGACTGTTCTCTATTAAGTCCTGTACCTCGCTTTCTAATATGGTAATTTAGAGTGATTTATTGTTGGTGGTGTGTCATGTTATCAGCCCGACAGATTTCATTAGATGAGATCCCCTGATCAGGAGATTATTCAGTTATTCCATTTTTAAAATCGGTGGTCACTGTGTCCTTCATGGGTCAGTTCTGTTGCAACCTCTCAGAAACAGATGATGCGAAACAGTACAGTTTTTATTTTTTTAAATCATGTAATCATTCGATTGTTAAAAATCTAATATTAAGTAATCAGTAATCGCTGTACAAGGCAGTGTCCCCCATTCTCTGGGCACTGCTTCTGGTACCGATCTCCTGCTGTGTCAATCCCACAGCAGCCAAATGACGGATGACACCATCATTACTTACGCAATCAAATAAGTTAATAATTGGATAGTCCTCCATATTTAACTTTCAAAAGATGGAAGCAAACTCCAGTGATTCTCAATGAAGTAGTACTTAGATAATTGAATAGTGCCATGTGATTAAATCCCATGGAGGAATGGCCCGACTCCAGTCAAGAACAACATATTCATCGATTTCAATAACTAATATATAATGAAACATGACTGAAAAATGACATGTTGGTGCACACTTAAATCCCACATGGAGTAGTCAGACTGATCTCTTCATGGAATAGTGATGTCTTTAAAAAATTAAATTGATAATTAATTAGTGGGCCTTTTATATTAACACTGACGAGATGGCACCAAAGTCCTAAAGCTATAGCTGATGTAAAGATCTGTTTACATAGCTAAATGATGAAGTAATGAGATGATATTACATCATCAACTCCCAAAATCTGACTCAAAAAGGGACTTATGGTCCATAACATTACCTGTATTTTAAATATGTAAATTAAATGATGAATTATTACTTAATTTCCTAGTTTAACAGTTAAAAAAGTGTAGTATTAGATGACGTGATGGTCTGGTACAACGGTCTCCCCTAAGGAGGCTCTAAACTCCAGTGATCACTGAATACATAATGGCAGATATTCATAATTAAATGAATAAACATTACACAAGTTTATGGTGTTTTATGCGTGAAGCCTAAACGATTGCTCAGTACTGAAGAGACATTGAGTTCTTAATCATAGATTTGAACAAAAAATGAATGAGTAAAGAGATAGTTTCTCATAATTCACCCCTAGAGAGATAACAAACTGATATCAACATTGATTTAAATAAAGAAAGGAATAAAGAAAGAAAGAAAGAAAGAAAGAAAGAAAGAAAGAAAGAAAGAATTCACAAGATAAAATTTAACACCAACAATGTGGATCCAGACTCCACTCTTCCTGGAGTTGAAAAAGACAGATTTGAATAATGAAATAATCAGATAGTTAGATCGTCTGTTACACTTGTGTCACACAAGGTGGCACCAAACTTCATGGATCACAGATTATATAATGAAAGAATTTAATAATTTCATCTTTAAATATGTAAGCCGTTGACCTATTTTTGTATCATCAATTCCTGGGCAGACTTGCCAGGCATGAAACTGTATGCTGTCATCATGCGTTTTTAAATTGCCATCAGTTAACCGTCAAATAACCATAATGTCTTGCCTGATGAATTCTGTTGGCCTGACATCATCACAAGCGCCTGAATCTCAGTTGTGGTGCGGCAGGACGTGAGATAATGGGCCCAATCCTGGCATAGCAGTAGTAGCCACAATGTTGATAACAGCTGAAAAGATGGCTGCAGCAGGGGCATCACCAGCATAGCTGAGAGAGAGAGAGAGAGAGAGATGTTCTTCTGTGTTCTGAGTCTTCATTCTTTTGCCAGGTCTCGGTGATGGTGCCAATGTCCTAGTGCCACTCATTCTTCTCATGGTAGATCACAACCGATGTGAAGATGTGGAGGAAGAGCAGGTAGTCAACAGCCAGACCACCGTGCCAGCCTTGGTGAAGTCCGTGTATGTCTCGGAGGGCACCGTGCAACCTTCAGGACTCAATCACCCAGCATCCCTCGTACTCTGGGAGATGCATACATTATTCCTAAAATGCTCTGCCCGTGTCTTCAACTTTCCTAACCTTGTCCCTGACAGATTTTTGCACCCTAACCGTAATCGGTGATGGCACTGTCTGTCCTTTACATAATTTAAAGAATTAAATAAGTCAGTAATAGCTAACTGTCACAATAAATAGTAGCATTTTATTGGCAGGGAAGCATTGGCCAGACTCCAGTCATGAAGGATGTCATCATCATCGAGTCAATAAATCATAAAATGTCAAGATATTGCAAACTGTCCCCACAAGAGGGAGCTTTGCAGGTCTCTTCATGGAAGGGAGGATTGTTGTTTAGATAACTATGCAAATATTTACATTATCTTGGGGATTAACACAGATTGTCAATTTAAATTATTAATTATGTAATTAGATGATTTGTGGCACCAGATTCCTGGTGTTATGGACGATATAATCATTGTTTTATATAATTAAATAATCAAATAATGAGTTCATGTAACATCATCCACTTCCCTAAGGTGGCTCCAAACCAGGCTCATGATCGATGCTGTCATGATTAATTTAAACATTTTAATATTTTAACTACATAATTGATTTTAAGATGGTCTCTAATAATTGCCTCCCACATCGTGTCACCACAATCCACTGATAATGGTTTAGCTAATGTCCTATTTTAATAATCAAATAACCACATAATCAGAGGATGAAATGGTCTGCCATGCTCCACACAATTGACTCTCTGTTGACTCCCACATGATTGTGGGAAACTCCCAGGTTCATCCCTTATTTAATCGCAGAGCAGAGTAGTAACATGTTTAAAGGCTGAACTGTTATTGTGTATGCAGGGTTTTTAGAAGATATCACATACTTAATGTTGTCGGCTGCCTCAAAAGAGATGGACGGAAATCCAACAATCCCTAAGTCTACTCTATCAAATGGATTATCACCTTCCTGAAGGAAATCAACAATGGCAAACTCACCTTTTGTTGAAAAATTGTGAGTCTTATTATCTTTCGTTCCATAGTTTCACGTCTCAGGAGAGAGAGTATTCATAAACAGAAGACCTTGAACTGTTTCTCCACAGACTTCGTTCTCTGATGATCAGGTATTCTTGAATTTGGTAACCAGTAAAAGCTGTAGGCATACTTCCAGGTGCGTGGCTATGACTTCTTTAGGCGAATCAAATGCTGTCATTAAAAGTTTTAGGAGATAGTTATCTTGGGAGACTGTAATGTCCCATGATAACACTTTCTCGAATCTGCTCTCTGGTCCACGGCCCATGATACCAGGATACAGAATGCAAGCAGGGTAGCCAGGCAACATTTATGAACCAACATTCTGTCACATTCTAGTGCCCCTCCCACATGCAAAAAGGAATATACCCACCAATGTACTAACCTTACAGCCTCACTGAGTTTCTCACAAAAATAAAGCAGGGCTCTTTCTTTTGAGTTCTACATATTTACCAGTCCCTCAAGCTACAACTCGCCTATAGTGACATAAGCATGAAAACGAAAGCATCATTGTGCCATTCACGTACAATGATGCGTATTTTAAACCTCTTTTCTATGCTTCAATTTTCTAATTTCGAGAATGGAAACAATACAACTAATCGCCTGTACCATAATCCTTTTCCCTTTATTGAAAATAAAATAAACTCCTCTGCATCCTCTTCCCTTTAGAGGAGCTTGATCCCGTGGTTTCTCAGAGTTGTTTAGATTTGCATTAGGCTGATGATTAGGGATTTTGAGCCGTGTCTTATGTTTCTTCCAGTCATTTTGGATTCCTCAATTGACTGTTCTCTATTAAGTCCTGTACCTCGCTTTCTAATATGGTAATTTAGAGTGATTTATTGTTGGTGGTGTGTCATGTTATCAGCCCGACAGATTTCATTAGATGAGATCCCCTGATCAGGAGATTATTCAGTTATTCCATTTTTAAAATCGGTGGTCACTGTGTCCTTCATGGGTCAGTTCTGTTGCAACCTCTCAGAAAATGATGATGCGAAACATTACAGTTTTTTTTTTTAAATCGTGTAATCATTCGATTGTTAAAAATCTAATATTAAGTAATCAGTAATCGCTATACAAGGCAGTGTCCCCCATTCTCTGGGCACTGCTTCTGGTACCGATCTCCTGCTGTGTCAATCCCATAGCAGCCAAATGACAGATGACACCATCATTACTTACGCAATCAAATAAGTTAATAATTGGATAGTCCTCCATATTTAACTTTCAAAAGATGGAAGCAAACTCCAGTGATTGTCAATGAAGTAGTACTTTGTAACGAGTACTATGTTTCTGCCCGCCACCTGGTATTGTCCTGCCGCTGCGCCGCCAGTCCCAAATAATACACAGAGACTCTGTATTTGATACAATACTGTTGGTCTAGTTACTTGTTTCTTATCGGCTAGGTCTGCCTTAATTATTAACCCATTTCTGCTGATCTATGTATTTCTCTTACTGGGGAGCCGGCTGCATACTGCTTTCTTCAGACTCTCCATCTTGGCTCCTCCTTACTATTTCCTATTTCCTCCTTGTCTCCTAGTCCCTCCTATCCTCCTTTCCTATTGGCCAACAGTGCTTTATTATTAACCAGTATGAGAAACATATACAGAATGACATCTCCAATCATCTCCTCCTTTCTGTCTAAATAAAAAGAAGGGTTCTAACCTTAACATCGCAAAATATATTACATAACAGTTATCAAATAAGAATTACAGTTAATAATATTTAGTCCATTAACATTTATCAAGATTTAAGAAATTATTTCATCATCTATTTCATCTTTGTGAGTCTAAAGTCCTATATGTAACTTATCTTTAATCCTGACTAAGGAAAACTATAACCATAACTATCTGTCTTCAACTCCCTCAAAGACCACAGAAGGATAATATATAAACTCTACAAATGACAGAGACATCTTGCCTTTGTCAGTCACCTGAAGTTCTTCTGTAATCTTCCATCTTCAGCCCATAGGCCATAGTGTCTAGCAGACTCTTCAGCAACGCAGGAAACTGTCTTCTTGAATTGGCAGTTTATCAGTCACTTTTCTCTGTGTCTTGTAGACTGTCTCGCAGACTCTTCCATGAAGCAGGAACTCTGTAGCAATGTCCATCTTGAATCAGCAGTCACTTTTCTGTGGGTCCTGTATGTCCAGTTTATACAGCATAAAGTTAAACAGTCCAGACAAGAGCAGTATCTTGTCCAAATGGCTAGACTTGCCATATTGGAAGCAAACTTCATAATGTATTTCTTTGATGTCCATCTTCCTTTTTGGTGCAGGTGGTAGTGCCAAGAGCAATTATGTTTTACTGTCACAAAAACCCTAAACCATTTTAAATGTCATATTCTGTAGGTCTTTGAAAGGTTTGAAGAATGTCTATTTAATTTAAATACATCTCTGTGTATCTTGAAAACCTAACTAACTTAATTCTAAGCTTTGACTATTATAGGTAATTATCTATAATCTGTACTACATTATACAATATGTTTCTGAATGAACTATATAAACACAATGCCTAAACAAAAGGAGAAATATACACATCACAAAATTGACCTTAAATTGTATCAATAAATGAAAATCCATTCCAAAACAAACTATGCATATCTATACCATAATTCCTTTTTACCTTTAAAAAGATATTGGTTGTGAACCTTAACCATTTATAACCAAGTCCATTTAAATGAAAACAAACATTTATAAACAATATTTGGGAATTTGGGCGTCGTTCTTTCCAAACTACTTCCTGCTGACAGGTGGCGCTGTCATGGGGGATCCTGAGAAGATGGTGTTCATCTGTCTAGGTTGTAAGTTATTTCTCCCTGAATAAACATCTATTCGGCCTATTTGTTTATCCTCATCCTTATTTACCACAATAGTACTTAGATAATTAAATAGTGCCATGTGATTAACTCCCATGGAGGAATGGCCCCACTCCAGTCAAGAACAACATATTCATTGATTTAAATAATTAATATATAATGAAAAATGATTGAAAAATGACATGGTGGTGCATACTTAATCCCACATGGAGTAGTCAGACTGATCTCTTCATGGAATAGTGATGTCTTTAAAAAATTAAATTGATAATTAATTAGTGGGCCTTTTATATTAACACTGACGAGATGGAACCAAAGTCCTAAAGTTATCGCTGATGTAAAGATCTGTTTACATAGCTAAATGATGAAGTAATGAGATGATATTACATCATCAACTCCCAAAATCTGACTCAAAAAGGGACTTATAGTCCATAACATTACCTGTATTTTAAATATGTAAATTAAATGATGAATTATTACTTAATTTCCCAGTTTAACAGTTAAAGAAGTGTAGTATTAGGTGACGTGATGGTCTGGTACAACAGTCTCCCCTAAGGAGGCTCAAAAATGCAGTGATCACTGAATACATAATGGCAGATATTCATAATTAAATGAATAAACATTACACAAGTTTATGGTGTTTTATGCGTGAAGCCTAAACATTGCTCAGTACTGAAGAGACATTGAGTTCTTAATCATAGATTTGAACAAAAAATGAATGAGTAAAGAGATAGTTTCTCATAATTCACCCCTAGAGAGATAACAAAATGATATCAACATTGATTTCAATAAAGAAAGGAAGAAAGAAAGAAAGAAAGAAAGAAAGAAAGAAAGAAAGAAAGAAAGAATTCACAAGATACAATTTAACACCAACAATGTGGATCCAGACTCCACTCTTCCTGGAGTTGAAAAAGACAGATTTGAATAATGAAATAATCAGATAGTTAGATCGTCTGTTACACTTGAGTCACACAAGGTGGCGCCAAACTTCATAGATCACAGATAATATAATGAAAGAATTTAATAATTTCATCTTTAAATATGTAAGCCGTTGACCTATTTTTGTATCATCAATTCCTGGACAGACTTGCCAGGTATGAAACTGTATGCTGTCATCACGCGTTTTTAAATTGCCATCAGTTAACCATCAAATAACCTTACTGTCTTGCCTGATGAATTCTGTTGGCCTGACATCATCACAAGCGCCTGAATCTCAGTTGTGGTGCGGCAGGACGTGAGATAATGGGCCCAATCCTGGCATAGCAGTAGTAGCCACAATGTTGATAACAGCTGAAAAGATGGCTGCAGCAGGGGCATTACCAGCACAGCTGAGAGAGAGAGAGAGATGTTCTTCTGTGTTCTGAGTCTTCATTCTTTTGCCAGGTCTCGGTGATGGTGCCAATGTCCCAGTGCCACTCATTCTTCTCATGGTAGATCACAACCGATGTGAAGATGTGGAGGAAGAGCAGGTAGTCAACAGCCAGACCACCGTGCCGGCCATGGTGAAGTCCTTGTACGTCTCGGAGGGCACCGTGCAAACTTCAGGACTCAATCACCCAGCATCCCTCGTACTCTGGGAGATGCATAGATTATTCCTAAATTGCTCTGCCCGTGTCTTCAACTTTCCTAACCTTGTCCATGACAGATTTTTGCACCCTAACCGTAATCGGTGATGGCACTGTCTGTCCTTTACAAAATTTAAAGAATTAAATAAGTCAGTAATAGCTAACTGTCACAATAAATAGTAGCATTTTATTGGCAGGGAAGCATTGGCCAGACTCCAGTCATAAAGGATGTCATCATCATCGAGTCAATAAATCATAAAATGTGAAGATATTGCAAACTGTCTCCACAAGAGGGAGCTTTACAGGTCTCTTCCTGGAAGGGAGGATTGTTGTTTAGGTAACTATGCAAATATTTACATTACCTTGGGGATTAACACAGATTGTCAATTTAAATTATTAATTATGTAATTAGATGATCTGTGGCACCAGATTCCTGGTGTCATGGACGATATAATCATTGTTTTATATAATTAAATAATCAAATAATGAGTTCATGTAACATCATCCACTTCCCTAAGGTGGCTCCAAACCAGGCTCAGGAACGATGCTGTCGTGATTAATTTAAACATTTTAATATTTTAACTACGTAATTGATTTTAAGATGGTCTCTAATAATTGCCTCCCACATCGCGTCACCACAATCCACTGATAATGGATTACCTAATGTCCTATTTTAATAATCAAATAACCACATAATCAGAGGATGAAATGGTCTGCCATGCTCCACACAATTGTCTCTCTGTTGACTCCCACATGATTGTGGGAAACTCCCAGGTTCATCCCTTATTTAATCGCAGAGCAGAGTAGTATCATGTTTAAAGGGTGAACTGTTATTGTGTATGCAGGGTTTTTAGAAGATATCACATACTTAATGTTGGGCGGCTGCCTCAAAAGAGATGGACGGAAATCCAACAATCCCTAAGTCTACTCTAACAAATGGATTATCACCTTCCTGAAGGAAGTCAACAATGGCAAACTCACCTTTTGATGAAAAATTGTGAGTCTTATTATCTTTCGTTCCATAGTTTCACGTCTCAGGAGAGAGAGTATTCATAAACAGAAGACCTTGAACTGTTTCTCCACAGACTTCGTTCTCTGATGATCAGGTATTCTTGAATTTGGTAACCAGTAAAAGCTGTAGGCATACTTCCAGGGGCGTGGCTATGACTTCTTTAGGCGAATCAAATGCTGTCATTAAAAGTTTTAGGAGATAGTTATCTTGGGAGACTGTAATGTCCCATGATAACACTTTCTCGAATCTGCTCTCTGGTCCACGGCCCATGATACCAGGATACAGAATGCAAGCAGGGTAGCCAGGCAACATTTATGAACCAACATTCTGTCACATTCTAGTGCCCCTCCCACATGCTAAAAGGAATATACCCACCAATGAACTAACCTTACAGCCTCACTGAGTTTCTCACAAAAACAAAGCAGGGCTCTTTCTTTTGAGTTCTACATATTTACCACTCTCTCAAGCTACAACTCGCCTATAGTGACATAAGCATGAAAACGAAAGCATCATTGTGCCATTCAAGTACAATGATGAGTATTTTAAACCTCTTTTCTATGCTTCAATTTTCTAATTTCTAGAATGGAAACAATACAAATAATCGCCTGTACCATAATCCTTTTCCCTTTATTGAAAATAAAATAAACTCCTCTGCATCCTCTTCCCTTTAGAGGAGCTTGATCCCGTGGTTTCTCAGAGTTGTTTAGATTTGCATTAGGCTGATGATTAGGGATTTTGAGCCGTGTCTTATGTTTCTTCCAGTCATTTTGGATTCCTCAATTGACTGTTCTCTATTAAGTCCTGTACCTCGCTTTCTAATATGGTAATTTAGAGTGATTTATTGTTGGTGGTGTGTCATGTTATCAGCCCGACAGAGTTCATTAGATGAGATCCCCTGATCAGGAGATTATTCAGTTATTCCATTTTTAAAATCGGTGGTCACTGTGTCCTTCATGGGTCAGTTCTGTTGTAACCTCTCAGAAAATGATGATGCGAAACAGTACAGTTTTTTTTTAAATCGTGTAATCATTCGATTGTTATAAATCTAATATTACATAATCAGTAATCGCTGTACAAGGCAGTGTCCACCATTCTCTGGGCACTGCTTCTGGTACCGATCTCCTGCTGTGTCAATCCCACAGCAGCCAAATGACTGATGACACCATCATTACTTACGCAATCAAATAAGTTAATGCTTGGATAGTCCTCCATATTTAACTTTCAAAAGATCGAAGCAAACTCCAGTGATTGTCAATGAAGTAGTACTTAGATAATTAAATAGTGCCATGTGATTAACTCCCATGGAGGAATGGCCCGACGCCAGTCAAGAACAACATATTCATCGATTTAAATAATTAATATATAATGAACAATGATTGAAAAATGACATGGTGGTGCATACTTAATCCCACATGGAGTAGTCAGACTGATCTCTTCATGGAATAGTGATGTCTTTAAAAAATTAAATTGATAATTAATTAGTGGGCCTTTTATATTAACACTGACGAGATGGCACCAAAGTCCTAAAGCTATCGCTGATGTAAAGATCTGTTTACATAGCTAAATGATGAAGTAATGAGATGATTTTACATCATTAACTCCCAAAATCTGACTCAAAAAGGGACTTATAGTCCATAACATTACCTGTATTTTAAATATGTAAATTAAATGATGAATTATTACTTAATTTCCTAGTTTAACAGTTAAAGAAGTGTAGTATTAGGTGACGTGATGGTCTGGTACCACGGTCTCCCCTACGGAGGCTCAAAACTGCAGTGATCACTGAATACCTAATGGCAGATATTCATAATTAAATGAATAAACATTACACAAGTTTATGGTGTTTTATGCGTGAAGCCTAAACGATTGCTCAGTACTGAAGAGACATTGAGTTCTTAATCATAGATTTGAACAAAAAATGAATGAGTAAAGAGATAGTTTCTCATAATTCACCCCTAGAGAGATAACAAAATGATATCAACATTGATTTCAATAAAGAAAGGAAGAAAGAAAGAAAGAAAGAAAGAATTCACAAGATACAATTTAACACCAACAATGTGGATCCAGACTCCACTCTTCCTGGAGTTGAAAAAGACAGATTTGAATAATGAAATAATCAGATAGTTAGATCGTCTGTTACACTTGAGTCACACAAGGTGGCGCCAAACTTCATGGATCACAGATTATATAATGAAAGAATTTAATAATTTCATCTTTAAATATGTAAGCCGTTGACCTTTTTTTGTATCATCAATTCCTGGGCAGACTTGCCATGTATGAAACTGTACGCTGTCATCACGCGTTTTTAAATTGCCATCAGTTAACCGTCAAATAACCATACTGTCTTGCCTGATGAATTCTGTTGGCCTGACATCATCACAAGCGCCTGAATCTCAGTTGTGGTGCGGCAGGACGTGAGATAATGGGCCCAATCCTGGCATAGCAGTAGTAGCCACAATGTTGATAACAGCTGAAAAGATGGCTGCAGCAGGGGCATCACCAGCATAGCTGAGAGAGAGAGAGAGATGTTCTTCTGTGTTCTGAGTCTTCATTCTTTTGCCAGGTCTCGGTGATGGTGCCAATGTCCCAGTGCCACTCATTCTTCTCATGGTAGATCACAACCGATGTGAAGATGTGGAGGAAGAGCAGGTAGTCAACAGCCAGACCACCGTGCCGGCCATGGTGAAATCCTTGTACGTCTCGGAGGGTAACGTGCAACCTTCAGGACTCAATCACCCAGCATCCCTCGTACTCTGGGAGATGCATAGATTATTCCTAAATTGCTCTGCCCGTGTCTTCAACTTTCCTAACCATGTCCCTGACAGATTTTTGCACCCTAACCGTAATCGGTGATGGCACTGTCTGTCCTTTACAAAATTTAAAGAATTAAATAAGTCAGTAATAGCTAACTGTCACAATAAATAGTAGCATTTTATTGGCAGGGAAGCATTGGCCAGACGCCAGTCATGAAGGATGTCATCATCATCGAGTCCATAAATCATAAAATGTGAAGATATTGCAAACTGTCTCCACAAGAGGGAGCTTTACAGGTCTCTTCATGGAAGGGAGGATTGTTGTTTAGGTAACTATGCAAATATTTACATTATCTTGGGGATTAACACAGATTGTCAATTTAAATTATTAATTATGTAATTAGATGATCTGTGGCACCAGATTCCTGGTGTCATGGACGATATAATCATTGTTTTATATAATTAAATAATCAAATAATGAGTTCATGTAACATCATCCACTTCCCTAAGGTGGCTCCAAACCAGGCTCAGGAACGATGCTGTCGTGATTAATTTAAACATTTTAATATTTTAACTACGTAATTGATTTTAAGATGGTCTCTAATATTTGCCTCCCACATCGCGTCACCACAATCCACTGATAATGGATTACCTAATGTCCTATTTTAATAATCAAATAACCACATAATCAGAGGATGAAATGGTCTGCCATGCTCCACACAATTGACTCTCTGTTGACTCCCACATGATTGTGGGAAACTCCCAGGTTCATCCCTTATTTAATCGCAGAGCAGAGTAGTAACATGTTTAAAGGCTAAACTGTTATTGTGTATGCAGGGTTTTTAGAAGATATCACATACTTAATGTTGGGCGGCTGCCTCAAAAGAGATGGACGGAAATCCAACAATCCCTAAGTCTATTCTAACAAATGGATTATCACCTTCCTGAAGGAAGTCAACAATGGCAAACTCACCTTTTGATGAATAATTGTGAGTCTTATTATCTTTCGTTCCATAGTTTCACGTCTCAGGAGAGAGAGTATTCATAAACAGAAGACCTTGAACTGTTTCTCCACAGACTACGTTCTCTGATGATCAGGTATTCTTGAATTTGGTAACCAGTAAAAGCTGTAGGCATACTTCCAGGGGCGTGGCTATGATTTCTTTAGGCGAATCAAATGCTGTCATTAAAAGTTTTAGGAGATAGTTATCTTGGGAGACTGTAATGTCCCATGATAACACTTTCTCGAAGCTGCTCTCTGGTCCTCGGCCCATGATACCAGGATACAGAATGCAAGCAGGGTAGCCAGGCAACATTTATGAACCAACATTCTGTCACATTCTAGTGCCCCTCCCACATGCTAAAAGGAATATACCCACCAATGAACTAACCTTACAGCCTCACTGAGTTTCTCACAAAAACAAAGCAGGGCTCTTTCTTTTGAGTTCTACATATTTACCAGTCTCTCAAGCTACAAATCTCCTATAGTGACATAAGCATGAAAACGAAAGCATCATTGTGCCATTCAAGTACAATGATGAGTATTTTAAACCTCTTTTCTATGCTTCAATTTTCTAATTTCTAGAATGGAAACAATACAAATAATCGCCTGTACCATAATCCTTTTCCCTTTATTGAAAATAAAATAAACTCCTCTGCATCCTCTTCCCTTTAGAGGAGCTTGATCCCGTGGTTACTCAGAGTTGTTTAGATTTGCATTAGGCTGATGATTAGGGATTTTGAGCCGTGTCTTATGTTTCTTCCAGTCATTTTGGATTCCTCAATTGACTGTTCTCTATTAAGTCCTGTACCTCGCTTTCTAAGATGGTAATTTAGTGTGATTTATTGTTGGTGGTGTGTCATGTTACCAGCCCGACAGAGTTCATTAGATGAGATCCCCTGATCAGGAGATTATTCAGTTATTCCATTTTTAAAATCGGTGGTCACTGTTTCCTTCATGGGTCAGTTCTGTTGCAACCTCTCAGAAAATGATGATGCGAAACAGTACAGTTTTTTTTTTTTTAATCGTGTAATCATTCGATTGTTAAAAATTTAATATTACGTAATCAGTAATCGCTGTACAAGGCAGCGTCCCCCATTCTCTGGGCACTGCTTCTGGTACCGATCTCCTGCTGTGTCAATCCCACAGCAGCCAAATGACGGATGACACCATCATTTCTTACGCAATCAAATAAGTTAGTAATTGGATAGTCCTCCATATTTAACTTTCAAAAGATGGAAGCAAACTCCAGTGATTGTCAATGAAGTAGTACTTAGATAATTAAATAGTGCCATGTGATTAACTCCCATGGAGGAATGGCCCGACGCCAGTCAAGAACAACATATTCATCGATTTAAATAACTAATATATAATGAAAAATGATTGAAAAATGACATGGTGGTGCACACTTAATCCCACATGGAGTAGTCAGACTGATCTCTTCATGGAATAGTGATGTCTTTAAAAAATTAAATTGATAATTAATTAGTGGGCCTTTTATATTAACACTGACGAGATGGCACCAAAGTCCTAAAGCTATCGCTGATGTAAAGATCTGTTTACATAGCTAAATGATGAAGTAATGAGATGATATTACATCATCAACTCCCAAAATCTGACTCAAAAAGGGACTTATAGTCCATAACATTACCTGTATTTTAAATATGTAAATTAAATGATGAATTATTACTTAATTTCCTAGTTTAACAGTTAAAGAAGTGTAGTATTAGGTGACGTGACGGTCTGGTACAATGGTCTCCCCTAAGGAGGCTCAAAACTGCAGTGATCACTGAATACATAATGGCAGATATTCATAATTAAATGAATAAATTACACAAGTTTATGGTGTTTTATGCGTGAAGCCTAAACGAATGCTCAGTACTGAAGAGACATTGAGTTCTTAATCATAGATTTGAACAAAAAAATGAATGAGTAAAGAGATAGTTTCTCATAATTCACCCCTAGAGAGATAACAAAATGATATCAACATTGATTTCAATAAAGAAAGGAAGAAAGAAAGAAAGAAGGAAAGAAAGAAAGGAAGAATTCACAAGATACAATTTAACACCAACAATGTGGATTCAGACTCCACTCTTCCTGGAGTTGAAAAAGACAGATTTGAATAATGAAATAATCAGATAGTTAGATCGTCTGTTACACTTGAGTCACACAAGGTGGCGCCAAACTTCATGGATCACAGATTATATAATGAAAGAATTTAATAATTTCATCTTTAAATATGTAAGCCGTTGACCTTTTTTTGTATCATCAATTCCTGGGCAGACTTGCCAGGTATGAAACTGTATGCTGTCATCACGCATTTTTAAATTGCCATCAGTTAACCGTCAAATAACCATACTGTCTTGCCTGATGAATTCTGTTGGCCTGACATCATCACAAGCGCCTGAATCTCAGTTGTGGTGCGGCAGGACGTGAGATAATGGGCCCAATCCTGGCATAGCAGTAGTAGCCACAATGTTGATAACAGCTGAAAAGATGGCTGCAGCAGGGGCATCACCAGCATAGCTGAGAGAGAAAGAGATGTTCTTCTGTGTTCTGAGTCTTCATTCTTTAGCCAGGTCTCGGTGATGGTGCCAATGTCCCAGTGCCACTCATTCTTCTCATGGTAGATCACAACCGATGTGAAGATGTGGAGGAAGAGCAGGTAGTCAACAGCCAGACCACCGTGCCGGCCATGGTGAAGTCCTTGTACGTCTCGGAGGGCAACGTGCAACCTTCAGGACTCAATCACCCAGCATCCCTCGTACTCTGGGAGATGCATAGATTATTCCTAAATTGCTCTGCCCGTGTCTTCAACTATCCTAACCTTATCCCTGACAGATTTTTGCACCCTAACCGTAATCGGTGATGGCACTGTCTGTCCTTTACAAAATTTAAAGAATTAAATAAGTCAGTAATAGGTAACTGACACAATAAATAGTAGCATTTTATTGGCAGGGAAGCATTGGCCAGACGCCAGTCATGAAGGATGTCATCATCATCGAGTCAATAAATCATAAAATGTGAAGATATTGCAAACTGTCTCCACAAGAGGGAGCTTTACAGGTCTCTTCATGGAAGGGAGGATTGTTGTTTAGGTAACTATGCAAATATTTACATTATCTTGGGGATTAACACAGATTGTCAATTTAAATTATTAATTATGTAATTAGATGATCTGTGGCACCAGATTCCTGGTGTCATGGACGATATAATCGTTGTTTTATATAATTAAATAATCAAATAATGAGTTCATGTAACATCATCCACTTCCCTAAGGTGGCTCCAAACCAGGCTCAGGAACGATGCTGTCGTGATTAATTTAAACATTTTAATATTTTAACTACGTAATTGATTTTAAGATGGTCTCTAATAATTGCCTCCCACATCGCGTCACCACAATCCACTGATAATGGAATACCTAATGTCGTATTTTAATAATCAAATAACCACATAATCAGAGGATGAAATGGTCTGCCATGCTCCACACAATTGACTCTCTGTTGACTCCCACATGATAGTGGGAAACTCCCAGGTTCATCCCTTATTTAATCGCAGAGCAGAGTAGTAACATGTTTAAAGGCTAAACTGTTATTGTGTATGCAGGGTTTTTAGAAGATATCACATACTTAATGTTGGGCGGCTGCCTCAAAAGAGATGGACGGAAATCCAACAATCCCTAAGTCTATTCTAACAAATGGATTATCACCTTCCTGAAGGAAGTCAACAATGGCAAACTCACCTTTTGATGAATAATTGTGAGTCTTATTATCTTTCGTTCCATAGTTTCACGTCTCAGGAGAGAGAGTATTCATAAACAGAAGACCTTGAACTATTTCTCCACAGACTACGTTCTCTGATGATCAGGTATTCTTGAATTTGGTAACCAGTAAAAGCTGTAGGCATACTTCCAGGGGCGTGGCTATGATTTCTTTAGGCGAATCAAATGCTGTCATTAAAAGTTTTAGGAGATAGTTATCTTGGGAGACTGTAATGTCCCATGATAACACTTTCTCGAAGCTGCTCTCTGGTCCTCGGCCCATGATACCAGGATACAGAATGCAAGCAGGGTAGCCAGGCAACATTTATGAACCAACATTCTGTCACATTCTAGTGCCCCTCCCACATGCTAAAAGGAATATACCCACCAATGAACTAACCTTACAGCCTCACTGAGTTTCTCACAAAAACAAAGCAGGGCTCTTTCTTTTGAGTTCTACATATTTACCAGTCTCTCAAGCTACAAATCTCCTATAATGACATAAGATTGAAAACGAAAGCATCATTGTGCCATTCAAGTACAATGATGAGTATTTTAAACCTCTTTTCTATGCTTCAATTTTCTAATTTCTAGAATGGAAACAATACAACTAATCGCCTGTACCATAATCCTTTTCCCTTTATTGAAAATAAAATAAACTCCTCTGCATCCTCTTCCCTTTAGAGGAGCTTGTTCCCGTGGTTACTCAGAGTTGTTTAGATTTGCATTAGGCTGAGGATTAGGGATTTTGAGCCGTGTCTTATGTTTCTTCCAGTCATTTTGGATTCCTCAATTGACTGTTCTCTATTAAGTCCTGTACCTCGCTTTCTAATATGGTAATTTAGTGTGATTTATTGTTGGTGGTGTGTCATGTTATCAGCCCGACAGAGTTCATTAGATGAGATCCCCTGATCAGGAGATTATTCAGTTATTCCATTTTTAAAATCGGTGGTCACTGTGTCCTTCATGGGTCAGTTCTGTTGCAACCTCTCAGAAAATGATGATGCGAAACAGTACAGTTTTTTTTTTTTTAATCGTGTAATCATTCGATTGTTAAAAATTTAATATTACGTAATCAGTAATCGCTGTACAAGCTAGTGTCCCCCATTCTCTGGGCACTGCTTCTGGTACCGATCTCCTGCTGTGTCAATCCCACAGCAGCCAAATGACGGATGACACCATCATTACTTACGCAATCAAATAAGTTAATGATTGGATAGTCCTCCATATTTAACTTTCAAAAGATGGAAGCAAACTCCAGTGATTGTCAATGAAGTAGTACTTAGATAATTAAATAGTGCCATGTGATTAACTCCCATGGAGGAATGGCCCAACGCCAGTCAAGAACAACATATTCATCGATTTAAATAACTAATATATAATGAAAAATGATTGAAAAATGACATGGTGGTGCACACTTAATCCCACATGGAGTAGTCAGACTGATCTCTTCATGGAATAGTGATGTCTTTAAAAAATTAAATTGATAATTAATTAGTGGGCCTTTTATATTAACACTGACGAGATGGCACCAAAGTCCTAAAGCTATCGCTGATGTAAAGATCTGTTTACATAGCTAAATGATGAAGTAATGAGATGATATTACATCATCAACTCCCAAAATCTGACTCAAAAAGGGACTTATAGTCCATAACATTACCTGTATTTTAAATATGTAAATTAAATGATGAATTATTACTTAATTTCCTAGTTTAACAGTTAAAGAAGTGTAGTATTAGGTGACGTGACGGTCTGGTACAACGGTCTCCCCTACGGAGGCTCAAAACTGCAGTGATCACTGAATACATAATGGCAGATATTCATAATTAAATGAATAAACATTACACAAGTTTATGGTGTTTTATGCGTGAAGCCTAAACGATTGCTCAGTACTGAAGAGACATTGAGTTCTCAATCATAGATTTGAACAAAAAATGAATGAGTAAAGAGATAGTTTCTCATAATTCACCCCTAGAGAGATAACAAAATGATATCAACATTGATTTCAATAAAGAAAGGAAGAAAGAAAGAAAGAAAGAAAGAAAGAAAGAAAGAAAGAAAGAATTCACAAGATACAATTTAACACCAACAATGTGGATCCAGACTCCACTCTTCCTGGAGTTGAAAAAGACAGATTTGAATAATGAAATAATCAGATAGTTAGATCGTCTGTTACACTTGAGTCACACAAGGTGGCGCCAAACTTCATGGATCACAGATTATATAATGAAAGAATTTAATAATTTCATCTTTAAATATGTAAGCCGTTGACCTTTTTTTTGTATCATCAATTCCTGGGCAGACTTGCCAGGTATGAAACTGTATGCTGTCATCACGCGTTTTTAAATTGCCGTCAGTTAACCGTCAAATAACCATACTGTCTTGCCTGATGAATTCTGTTGGCCTGACATCATCACAAGCGCCTGAATCTCAGTTGTGGTGCGGCAGGACGTGAGATAATGGGCCCAATCCTGGCATAGCAGTAGTAGCCACAATGTTGATAACAGCTGAAAAGATGGCTGCAGCAGGGGCATCACCAGCATAGCTGAGAGAGAGAGAGATGTTCTGCTGTGTTCTGAGTCTTCATTCTTTTGCCAGGTCTCGGTGATGGTGCCAATGTCCCAGTGCCACTCATTCTTCTCATGGTAGATCACAACCGATGTGAAGATGTGGAGGAAGAGCAGGTAGTCAACAGCCAGACCACCGTGCCGGCCATGGTGAAATCCTTGTACGTCTCGGAGGGTAACGTGCAACCTTCAGGACTCAATCACCCAGCATCCCTCGTACTCTGGGAGATGCATAGATTATTCCTAAATTGCTCTGCCCGTGTCTTCAACTTTCCTAACCTTGTCCCTGACAGATTTTTGCACCCTAACCGTAATCGGTGATGGCACTGTCTGTCCTTTACAAAATTTAAAGAATTAAATAAGTCAGTAATAGCTAACTGTCACAATAAATAGTAGCATTTTATTGGCAGGGAAGCATTGGCCAGACGCCAGTCATGAAGGATGTCATCATCATCGAGTCAATAAATCATAAAATGTGAAGATATTGCAAACTGTCTCCACAAGAGGGAGCTTTACAGGTCTCTTCATGGAAGGGAGGATTGTTGTTTAGGTAACTATGCAAATATTTACATTATCTTGGGGATTAACACAGATTGTCAATTTAAATTATTAATTATGTAATTAGATGATCTGTGGCACCAGATTCCTGGTGTCATGGACGATATAATCGTTGTTTTATATAATTAAATAATCAAATAATGAGTTCATGTAACATCATCCACTTCCCTAAGGTGGCTCCAAACCAGGCTCAGGAACGATGCTGTCGTGATTAATTTAAACATTTTAATATTTTAACTACGTAATTGATTTTAAGATGGTCTCTAATAATTGCCTCCCACATCGCGTCACCACAATCCACTGATAATGGATTACCTAATGTCGTATTTTAATAATCAAATAACCACATAATCAGAGGAAGAAATGGTCTGCCATGCTCCACACAATTGACTCTCTGTTGACTCCCACATGATTGTGGGAAACTCCCAAGTTCATCCCTTATTTAATCGCAGAGCAGAGTAGTAACATGTTTAAAGGCTAAACTGTTATTGTGTATACAGGGTTTTTAGAAGATATCACATACTTAATGTTGGGCGGCTGCCTCAAAAGAGATGGACGGAAATCCAACAATCCCTAAGTCTATTCTAACAAATGGATTATCACCTTCCTGAAGGACGTCAACAATGGCAAACTCACCTTTTGATGAATAATTGTGAGTCTTATTATCTTTCGTTCCATAGTTTCACGTCTCAGGAGAGAGAGTATTCATAAACAGAAGACCTTGAACTATTTCTCCACAGACTACGTTCTCTGATGATCAGGTATTCTTGAATTTGGTAACCAGTAAAAGCTGTAGGCATACTTCCAGGGGCGTGGCTATGATTTCTTTAGGCGAATCAAATGCTGTCATTAAAAGTTTTAGGAGATAGTTATCTTGGGAGACTGTAATGTCCCAAGATAACACTTTCTCGAAGCAGCTCTCTGGTCCTCGGCCCATGATACCAGGATACAGAATGCAAGCAGGGTAGCCAGGCAACATTTATGAACCAACATTCTGTCACATTCTAGTGCCCCTCCCACATGCTAAAAGGAATATACCCACCAATGAACTAACCTTACAGCCTCACTGAGTTTCTCACAAAAACAAAGCAGGGCTCTTTCTTTTGAGTTCTACATATTTACCAGTCTCTCAAGCTACAACTCGCCTATAGTGACATAAGCATGAAAACGAAAGCATCATTGTGCCATTCAAGTACAATGATGAGTATTTTAAACCTCTTTTCTATGCTTCAATTTTCTAATTTCTAGAATGGAAACAATACAACTAATCGCCTGTACCATAATCCTTTTCCCTTTATTGAAAATAAAATAAACTCCTCTGCATCCTCTTCCCTTTAGAGGAGCTTGATCCCGTGGTTACTCAGAGTTGTTTAGATTTGCATTAGGCTGAGGATTAGGGATTTTGAGCCGTGTCTTATGTTTCTTCCAGTCATTTTGGATTCCTCAATTGACTGTTCTCTATTAAGTCCTGTACCTCGCTTTCTAAGATGGTAATTTAGTGTGATTTATTGTTGGTGGTGTGTCATGTTATCAGCCCGACAGAGTTCATTAGATGAGATCCCCTGATCAGGAGATTATTCAGTTATTCCATTTTTAAAATCGGTGGTCACTGTGTCCTTCATGGGTCAGTTCTGTTGCAACCTCTCAGAAAATGATGATGCGAAACAGTACAGTTTTTTTTTTTTTAATCGTGTAATCATTCGATTGTTAAAAATTTAATATTACGTAATCAGTAATCGCTGTTCAAGGCAGCGTCCCCCATTCTCTGGGCACTGCTTCTGGTACCGATCTCCTGCTGTGTCAATCCCACAGCAGCCAAATGACGGATGACACCATCATTTCTTACGCAATCAAATAAGTTAGTAATTGGATAGTCCTCCATATTTAACTTTCAAAAGATGGAAGCAAACTCCAGTGATTGTCAATGAAGTAGTACTTAGATAATTAAATAGTGCCATGTGATTAACTCCCATGGAGGAATGGCCCGACGCCAGTCAAGAACAACATATTCATCGATTTAAATAACTAATATATAATGAAAAATGATTGAAAAATGACATGGTGGTGCACACTTAATCCCACATGGAGTAGTCAGACTGATCTCTTCATGGAATAGTGATGTCTTTAAAAAATTAAATTGATAATTAATTAGTGGGCCTTTTATATTAACACTGACGAGATGGCACCAAAGTCCTAAAGCTATCGCTGATGTAAAGATCTGTTTACATAGCTAAATGATGAAGTAATGAGATGATATTACATCATCAACTCCCAAAATCTGACTCAAAAAGGGACTTATAGTCCATAACATTACCTGTATTTTAAATATGTAAATTAAATGATGAATTATTACTTAATTTCCTAGTTTAACAGTTAAAGAAGTGTAGTATTAGGTGACGTGATGGTCTGGTACAACGGTCTCCCCTACGGAGGCTCAAAACTGCAGTGATCACTGAATACATAATGGCAGATATTCATAATTAAATGAATAAACATTACACAAGTTTATGGTGTTTTATGCGTGAAGCCTAAACGATTGCTCAGTACTGAAGAGACATTGAGTTCTTAATCATAGATTTGAACAAAAAATGAATGAGTAAAGAGATAGTTTCTCATAATTCACCCCTAGAGAGATAACAAAATGATATCAACATTGATTTCAATAAAGAAAGGAAGAAAGAAAGAAAGAAGGAAATAAAGAAAGGAAGAATTCACAAGATACAATTTAACACCAACAATGTGGATTCAGACTCCACTCTTCCTGGAGTTGAAAAAGACAGATTTGAATAATGAAATAATCAGATAGTTAGATCGTCTGTTACACTTGAGTCACACAAGGTGGCGCCAAACTTCATGGATCACAGATTATATAATGAAAGAATTTAATAATTTCATCTTTAAATATGTAAGCCGTTGACCTTTTTTTGTATCATCAATTCCTGGGCAGACTTGCCAGGTATGAAACTGTATGCTGTCATCACGCATTTTTAAATTGCCATCAGTTAACCGTCAAATAACCATACTGTCTTGCCTGATGAATTCTGTTGGCCTGACATCATCACAAGCGCCTGAATCTCAGTTGTGGTGCGGCAGGACGTGAGATAATGGGCCCAATCCTGGCATAGCAGTAGTAGCCACAATGTTGATAACAGCTGAAAAGATGGCTGCAGCAGGGGCATCACCAGCATAGCTGAGAGAGAAAGAGATGTTCTTCTGTGTTCTGAGTCTTCATTCTTTTGCCAGGTCTCGGTGATGGTGCCAATGTCCCAGTGCCACTCATTCTTCTCATGGTAGATCACAACCGATGTGAAGATGTGGAGGAAGAGCAGGTAGTCAACAGCCAGACCACCGTGCCGTCCATGGTGAAGTCCTTGTACGTCTCGGAGGGCAACGTGCAACCTTCAGGACTCAATCACCCAGCATCCCTCGTACTCTGGGAGATGCATAGATTATTCCTAAATTGCTCTGCCCGTGTCTTCAACTATCCTAACCTTATCCCTGACAGATTTTTCCACCCTAACCGTAATCGGTGATGGCACTGTCTGTCCTTTACAAAATTTAAAGAATTAAATAAGTCAGTAATAGGTAACTGACACAATAAATAGTAGCATTTTATTGGCAGGGAAGCATTGGCCAGACGCCAGTCATGAAGGATGTCATCATCATCGAGTCAATAAATCATAAAATGTGAAGATATTGCAAACTGTCTCCACAAGAGGGAGCTTTACAGGTCTCTTCATGGAAGGGAGGATTGTTGTTTAGGTAACTATGCAAATATTTACATTATCTTGGGGATTAACACAGATTGTCAATTTAAATTATTAATTATGTAATTAGATGATCTGTGGCACCAGATTCCTGGTGTCATGGACAATATAATCATTGTTTTATATAATTAAATAATCAAATAATGAGTTCATGTAACATCATCCACTTCCCTAAGGTGGCTCCAAACCAGGCTCAGGAACGATGCTGTCGTGATTAATTTAAACATTTTAATATTTTAACTACGTAATTGATTTTAAGATGGTCTCTAATAATTGCCTCCCACATCGCGTCACCACAATCCACTGATAATGGATTACCTAATGTCCTATTTTAATAATCAAATAACCACATAATCAGAGGATGAAATGGTCTGCCATGCTCCACACAATTGACTCTCTGTTGACTCCCACATGATTGTGGGAAACTCCCAGGTTCATCCCTTATTTAATCGCAGAGCAGAGTAGTAACATGTTTAAAGGCTAAACTGTTATTGTGTATGCAGGGTTTTTAGAAGATATCACATACTTAATGTTGGGCGGCTGCCTCAAAAGAGATGGACGGAAATCCAACAATCCCTAAGTCTATTCTAACAAATGGATTATCACCTTCCTGAAGGAAGTCAACAATGGCAAACTCACCTTTTGATGAATAATTGTGAGTCTTATTATCTTTCGTTCCATAGTTTCACGTCTCAGGAGAGAGAGTATTCATAAACAGAAGACCTTGAACTATTTCTCCACAGACTACGTTCTCTGATGATCAGGTATTCTTGAATTTGGTAACCAGTAAAAGCTGTAGGCATACTTCCAGGGGCGTGGCTATGATTTCTTTAGGCGAATCAAATGCTGTCATTAAAAGTTTTAGGAGATAGTTATCTTGGGAGACTGTAATGTCCCATGATAACACTTTCTCGAAGCTGCTCTCTGGTCCTCGGCCCATGATACCAGGATACAGAATGCAAGCAGGGTAGCCAGGCAACATTTATGAACCAACATTCTGTCACATTCTAGTGCCCCTCCCACATGCTAAAAGGAATATACCCACCAATGAACTAACCTTACAGCCTCACTGAGTTTCTCACAAAAACAAAGCAGGGCTCTTTCTTTTGAGTTCTACATATTTACCAGTCTCTCAAGCTACAAATCTCCTATAGTGACATAAGCATGAAAACGAAAGCATCATTGTGCCATTCAAGTACAATGATGAGTATTTTAAACCTCTTTTCTATGCTTCAATTTTCTAATTTCTAGAATGGAAACAATACAAATAATCGCCTGTACCATAATCCTTTTCCCTTTATTGAAAATAAAATAAACTCCTCTGCATCCTCTTCCCTTTAGAGGAGCTTGATCCCGTGGTTACTCAGAGTTGTTTAGATTTGCATTAGGCTGATGATTAGGGATTTTGAGCCGTGTCTTATGTTTCTTCCAGTCATTTTGGATTCCTCAATTGACTGTTCTCTATTAAGTCCTGTACCTCGCTTTCTAAGATGGTAATTTAGTGTGATTTATTGTTGGTGGTGTGTCATGTTATCAGCCCGACAGAGTTCATTAGATGAGATCCCCTGATCAGGAGATTATTCAGTTATTCCATTTTTAAAATCGGTGGTCACTGTTTCCTTCATGGGTCAGTTCTGTTGCAACCTCTCAGAAAATGATGATGCGAAACAGTACAGTTTTTTTTTTTAATCGTGTAATCATTCGATTGTTAAAAATTTAATATTACGTAATCAGTAATCGCTGTACAAGGCAGCGTCCCCCATTCTCTGGGCACTGCTTCTGGTACCGATCTCCTGCTGTGTCAATCCCACAGCAGCCAAATGACGGATGACACCATCATTTCTTACGCAATCAAATAAGTTAGTAATTGGATAGTCCTCCATATTTAACTTTCAAAAGATGGAAGCAAACTCCAGTGATTGTCAATGAAGTAGTACTTAGATAATTAAATAGTGCCATGTGATTAACTCCCATGGAGGAATGGCCCGACGCCAGTCAAGAACAACATATTCATCGATTTAAATAACTAATATATAATGAAAAATGATTGAAAAATGACATGGTGGTGCACACTTAATCCCACATGGAGTAGTCAGACTGATCTCTTCATGGAATAGTGATGTCTTTAAAAAATTAAATTGATAATTAATTAGTGGGCCTTTTATATTAACACTGACGAGATGGCACCAAAGTCCTAAAGCTATCGCTGATGTAAAGATCTGTTTACATAGCTAAATGATGAAGTAATGAGATGATATTACATCATCAACTCCCAAAATCTGACTCAAAAAGGGACTTATAGTCCATAACATTACCTGTATTTTAAATATGTAAATTAAATGATGAATTATTACTTAATTTCCTAGTTTAACAGTTAAAGAAGTGTAGTATTAGGTGACGTGACGGTCTGGTACAACGGTCTCCCCTACGGAGGCTCAAAACTGCAGTGATCACTGAATACATAATGGCAGATATTCATAATTAAATGAATAAACATTACACAAGTTTATGGTGTTTTATGCGTGAAGCCTAAACGAATGCTCAGTACTGAAGAGACATTGAGTTCTTAATCATAGATTTGAACAAAAAAATGAATGAGTAAAGAGATAGTTTCTCATAATTCACCCCTAGAGAGATAACAAAATGATATCAACATTGATTTCAATAAAGAAAGGAAGAAAGAAAGAAAGAAGGAAAGAAAGAAAGGAAGAATTCACAAGATACAATTTAACACCAACAATGTGGATTCAGACTCCACTCTTCCTGGAGTTGAAAAAGACAGATTTGAATAATGAAATAATCAGATAGTTAGATCGTCTGTTACACTTGAGTCACACAAGGTGGCGCCAAACTTCATGGATCACAGATTATATAATGAAAGAATTTAATAATTTCATCTTTAAATATGTAAGCCGTTGACCTTTTTTTGTATCATCAATTCCTGGGCAGACTTGCCAGGTATGAAACTGTATGCTGTCATCACGCATTTTTAAATTGCCATCAGTTAACCGTCAAATAACCATACTGTCTTGCCTGATGAATTCTGTTGGCCTGACATCATCACAAGCGCCTGAATCTCAGTTGTGGTGCGGCAGGACGTGAGATAATGGGCCCAATCCTGGCATAGCAGTAGTAGCCACAATGTTGATAACAGCTGAAAAGATGGCTGCAGCAGGGGCATCACCAGCATAGCTGAGAGAGAAAGAGATGTTCTTCTGTGTTCTGAGTCTTCATTCTTTTGCCAGGTCTCGGTGATGGTGCCAATGTCCCAGTGCCACTCATTCTTCTCATGGTAGATCACAACCGATGTGAAGATGTGGAGGAAGAGCAGGTAGTCAACAGCCAGACCACCGTGCCGGCCATGGTGAAGTCCTTGTACGTCTCGGAGGGCAACGTGCAACCTTCAGGACTCAATCACCCAGCATCCCTCGTACTCTGGGAGATGCATAGATTATACCTAAATTGCTCTGCCCGTGTCTTCAACTATCCTAACCTTGTCCCTGACAGATTTTTGCACCCTAACCGTAATCGGTGATGGCACTGTCTGTCCTTTACAAAATTTAAAGAATTAAATAAGTCAGTAATAGGTAACTGACACAATAAATAGTAGCATTTTATTGGCAGGGAAGCATTGGCCAGACGCCAGTCATGAAGGATGTCATCATCATCGAGTCAATAAATCATAAAATGTGAAGATATTGCAAACTGTCTCCACAAGAGGGAGCTTTACAGGTCTCTTCATGGAAGGGAGGATTGTTGTTTAGGTAACTATGCAAATATTTACATTATCTTGGGGATTAACACAGATTGTCAATTTAAATTATTAATTATGTAATTAGATGATCTGTGGCACCAGATTCCTGGTGTCATGGACGATATAATCATTGTTTTATATAATTAAATAATCAAATAATGAGTTCATGTAACATCATCCACTTCCCTAAGGTGGCTCCAAACCAGGCTCAGGAACGATGCTGTCGTGATTAATTTAAACATTTTAATATTTTAACTACGTAATTGATTTTAAGATGGTCTCTAATAATTGCCTCCCACATCGCGTCACCACAATCCACTGATAATGGATTACCTAATGTCGTATTTTAATAATCAACTAACCACATAATCAGAGGAAGAAATGGTCTGCCATGCTCCACACAATTGACTCTCTGTTGACTCCCACATGATTGTGGGAAACTCCCAAGTTCATCCCTTATTTAATCGCAGAGCAGAGTAGTAACATGTTTAAAGGCTAAACTGTTATTGTGTATACAGGGATTTTAGAAGATATCACATACTTAATGTTGGGCGGCTGCCTCAAAAGAGATGGATGGAAATCCAACAATCCCTAAGTCTATTCTAACAAATGGATTATCACCTTCCTGAAGGAAGTCAACAATGGCAAACTCACCTTTTGATGAATAATTGTGAGTCTTATTATCTTTCGTTCCATAGTTTCACGTCTCAGGAGAGAGAGTATTCATAAACAGAAGACCTTGAAATGTTTCTCCACAGACTACGTTCTCTGATGATCAGGTATTCTTGAATTTGGTAACCAGTAAAAGCTGTAGGCATACTTCCAGGGGTGTGGCTATGATTTCTTTAGGCGAATCAAATGCTGTCATTAAAAGTTTTAGGAGATAGTTATATTGGGAGACTGTAATGTCCCAAGATAACACTTTCTCGAAGCTGCTCTCTGGTCCTCGGCCCATGATACCAGGATACAGAATACAAGCAGGGTAGCCAGGCAACATTTATGAACCAACATTCTGTCACATTCTAGTGCCCCTCCCACATGCTAAAAGGAATATACCCACCAATGAACTAACCTTACAGCCTCACTGAGTTTCTCACAAAAACAAAGCAGGGCTCTTTCTTTTGAGTTCTACATATTTACCAGTCTCTCAAGCTACAACTCGCCTATAGTGACATAAGCATGAAAACGAAAGCATCATTGTGCCATTCAAGTACAATGATGAGTATTTTAAACCTCTTTTCTATGCTTCAATTTTCTAATTTCTAGAATGGAAACAATACAACTAATCGCCTGTACCATAATCCTTTTCCCTTTATTGAAAATAAAATAAACTCCTCTGCATCCTCTTCCCTTTAGAGGAGCTTGATCCCGTGGTTTCTCAGAGTTGTTTAGATTTGCATTAGGCTGATGATTAGGGATTTTGAGCCGTGTCTTATGTTTCTTCCAGTCATTTTGGATTCCTCAATTGACTGTTCTCTATTAAGTCCTGTACCTCGCTTTCTAATATGGTAATTTAGTGTGATTTATTGTTGGTGGTGTGTCATGTTATCAGCCCGACAGAGTTCATTAGATGAGATCCCCTGATCAGGAGATTATTCAGTTATTCCATTTTTAAAATCGGTGGTCACTGTGTCCTTCATGGGTCAGTTCTGTTGCAACCTCTCAGAAAATGATGATGCGAAACAGTACAGTTTTTTTTTTTTTTTAATCGTGTAATCATTCGATTGTTAAAAATTTAATATTACGTAATCAGTAATCGCTGTACAAGCTAGTGTCCCCCATTCTCTGGGCACTGCTTCTGGTACCGATCTCCTGCTGTGTCAATCCCACAGCAGCCAAATGACGGATGACACCATCATTACTTACGCAATCAAATAAGTTAATGATTGGATAGTCCTCCATATTTAACTTTCAAAAGATGGAAGCAAACTCCAGTGATTGTCAATGAAGTAGTACTTAGATAATTAAATAGTGCCATGTGATTAACTCCCATGGAGGAATGGCCCAACGCCAGTCAAGAACAACATATTCATCGATTTAAATAACTAATATATAATGAAAAATGATTGAAAAATGACATGGTGGTGCACACTTAATCCCACATGGAGTAGTCAGACTGATCTCTTCATGGAATAGTGATGTCTTTAAAAAATTAAATTGATAATTAATTAGTGGGCCTTTTATATTAACACTGACGAGATGGCACCAAAGTCCTAAAGCTATCGCTGATGTAAAGATCTGTTTACATAGCTAAATGATGAAGTAATGAGATGATATTACATCATCAACTCCCAAAATCTGACTCAAAAAGGGACTTATAGTCCATAACATTACCTGTATTTTAAATATGTAAATTAAATGATGAATTATTACTTAATTTCCTAGTTTAACAGTTAAAGAAGTGTAGTATTAGGTGACGTGACGGTCTGGTACAACGGTCTCCCCTACGGAGGCTCAAAACTGCAGTGATCACTGAATACATAATGGCAGATATTCATAATTAAATGAATAAACATTACACAAGTTTATGGTGTTTTATGCGTGAAGCCTAAACGATTGCTCAGTACTGAAGAGACATTGAGTTCTCAATCATAGATTTGAACAAAAAATGAATGAGTAAAGAGATAGTTTCTCATAATTCACCCCTAGAGAGATAACAAAATGATATCAACATTGATTTCAATAAAGAAAGGAAGAAAGAAAGAAAGAAAGAAAGAAAGAAAGAAAGAAAGAAAGAATTCACAAGATACAATTTAACACCAACAATGTGGATCCAGACTCCACTCTTCCTGGAGTTGAAAAAGACAGATTTGAATAATGAAATAATCAGATAGTTAGATCGTCTGTTACACTTGAGTCACACAAGGTGGCGCCAAACTTCATGGATCACAGATTATATAATGAAAGAATTTAATAATTTCATCTTTAAATATGTAAGCCGTTGACCTTTTTTTGTATCATCAATTCCTGGGCAGACTTGCCAGGTATGAAACTGTATGCTGTCATCACGCGTTTTTAAATTGCCGTCAGTTAACCGTCAAATAACCATACTGTCTTGCCTGATGAATTCTGTTGGCCTGACATCATCACAAGCGCCTGAATCTCAGTTGTGGTGCGGCAGGACGTGAGATAATGGGCCCAATCCTGGCATAGCAGTAGTAGCCACAATGTTGATAACAGCTGAAAAGATGGCTGCAGCAGGGGCATCACCAGCATAGCTGAGAGAGAGAGAGATGTTCTGCTGTGTTCTGAGTCTTCATTCTTTTGCCAGGTCTCGGTGATGGTGCCAATGTCCCAGTGCCACTCATTCTTCTCATGGTAGATCACAACCGATGTGAAGATGTGGAGGAAGAGCAGGTAGTCAACAGCCAGACCACCGTGCCGGCCATGGTGAAATCCTTGTACGTCTCGGAGGGTAACGTGCAACCTTCAGGACTCAATCACCCAGCATCCCTCGTACTCTGGGAGATGCATAGATTATTCCTAAATTGCTCTGCCCGTGTCTTCAACTTTCCTAACCTTGTCCCTGACAGATTTTTGCACCCTAACCGTAATCGGTGATGGCACTGTCTGTCCTTTACAAAATTTAAAGAATTAAATAAGTCAGTAATAGCTAACTGTCACAATAAATAGTAGCATTTTATTGGCAGGGAAGCATTGGCCAGACGCCAGTCATGAAGGATGTCATCATCATCGAGTCAATAAATCATAAAATGTGAAGATATTGCAAACTGTCTCCACAAGAGGGAGCTTTACAGGTCTCTTCATGGAAGGGAGGATTGTTGTTTAGGTAACTATGCAAATATTTACATTATCTTGGGGATTAACACAGATTGTCAATTTAAATTATTAATTATGTAATTAGATGATCTGTGGCACCAGATTCCTGGTGTCATGGACGATATAATCGTTGTTTTATATAATTAAATAATCAAATAATGAGTTCATGTAACATCATCCACTTCCCTAAGGTGGCTCCAAACCAGGCTCAGGAACGATGCTGTCGTGATTAATTTAAACATTTTAATATTTTAACTACGTAATTGATTTTAAGATGGTCTCTAATAATTGCCTCCCACATCGCGTCACCACAATCCACTGATAATGGATTACCTAATGTCGTATTTTAATAATCAACTAACCACATAATCAGAGGAAGAAATGGTCTGCCATGCTCCACACAATTGACTCTCTGTTGACTCCCACATGATTGTGGGAAACTCCCAAGTTCATCCCTTATTTAATCGCAGAGCAGAGTAGTAACATGTTTAAAGGCTAAACTGTTATTGTGTATACAGGGTTTTTAGAAGATATCACATACTTAATGTTGGGCGGCTGCCTCAAAAGAGATGGACGGAAATCCAACAATCCCTAAGTCTATTCTAACAAATGGATTATCACCTTCCTGAAGGACGTCAACAATGGCAAACTCACCTTTTGATGAATAATTGTGAGTCTTATTATCTTTCGTTCCATAGTTTCACGTCTCAGGAGAGAGAGTATTCATAAACAGAAGACCTTGAACTGTTTCTCCACAGACTACGTTCTCTGATGATCAGGTATTCTTGAATTTGGTAACCAGTAAAAGCTGTAGGCATACTTCCAGGGGCGTGGCTATGATTTCTTTAGGCGAATCAAATGCTGTCATTAAAAGTTTTAGGAGATAGTTATCTTGGGAGACTGTAATGTCCCAAGATAACACTTTCTCGAAGCAGCTCTCTGGTCCTCGGCCCATGATACCAGGATACAGAATGCAAGCAGGGTAGCCAGGCAACATTTATGAACCAACATTCTGTCACATTCTAGTGCCCCTCCCACATGCTAAAAGGAATATACCCACCAATGAACTAACCTTACAGCCTCACTGAGTTTCTCACAAAAACAAAGCAGGGCTCTTTCTTTTGAGTTCTACATATTTACCAGTCTCTCAAGCTACAACTCGCCTATAGTGACATAAGCATGAAAACGAAAGCATCATTGTGCCATTCAAGTACAATGATGAGTATTTTAAACCTCTTTTCTATGCTTCAATTTTCTAATTTCTAGAATGGAAACAATACAACTAATCGCCTGTACCATAATCCTTTTCCCTTTATTGAAAATAAAATAAACTCCTCTGCATCCTCTTCCCTTTAGAGGAGCTTGATCCCGTGGTTACTCAGAGTTGTTTAGATTTGCATTAGGCTGAGGATTAGGGATTTTGAGCCGTGTCTTATGTTTCTTCCAGTCATTTTGGATTCCTCAATTGACTGTTCTCTATTAAGTCCTGTACCTCGCTTTCTAAGATGGTAATTTAGTGTGATTTATTGTTGGTGGTGTGTCATGTTATCAGCCCGACAGAGTTCATTAGATGAGATCCCCTGATCAGGAGATTATTCAGTTATTCCATTTTTAAAATCGGTGGTCACTGTGTCCTTCATGGGTCAGTTCTGTTGCAACCTCTCAGAAAATGATGATGCGAAACAGTACAGTTTTTTTTTTTTAATCGTGTAATCATTCGATTGTTAAAAATTTAATATTACGTAATCAGTAATCGCTGTTCAAGGCAGCGTCCCCCATTCTCTGGGCACTGCTTCTGGTACCGATCTCCTGCTGTGTCAATCCCACAGCAGCCAAATGACGGATGACACCATCATTTCTTACGCAATCAAATAAGTTAGTAATTGGATAGTCCTCCATATTTAACTTTCAAAAGATGGAAGCAAACTCCAGTGATTGTCAATGAAGTAGTACTTAGATAATTAAATAGTGCCATGTGATTAACTCCCATGGAGGAATGGCCCGACGCCAGTCAAGAACAACATATTCATCGATTTAAATAACTAATATATAATGAAAAATGATTGAAAAATGACATGGTGGTGCACACTTAATCCCACATGGAGTAGTCAGACTGATCTCTTCATGGAATAGTGATGTCTTTAAAAAATTAAATTGATAATTAATTAGTGGGCCTTTTATATTAACACTGACGAGATGGCACCAAAGTCCTAAAGCTATCGCTGATGTAAAGATCTGTTTACATAGCTAAATGATGAAGTAATGAGATGATATTACATCATCAACTCCCAAAATCTGACTCAAAAAGGGACTTATAGTCCATAACATTACCTGTATTTTAAATATGTAAATTAAATGATGAATTATTACTTAATTTCCTAGTTTAACAGTTAAAGAAGTGTAGTATTAGGTGACGTGATGGTCTGGTACAACGGTCTCCCCTACGGAGGCTCAAAACTGCAGTGATCACTGAATACATAATGGCAGATATTCATAATTAAATGAATAAACATTACACAAGTTTATGGTGTTTTATGCGTGAAGCCTAAACGATTGCTCAGTACTGAAGAGACATTGAGTTCTTAATCATAGATTTGAACAAAAAATGAATGAGTAAAGAGATAGTTTCTCATAATTCACCCCTAGAGAGATAACAAAATGATATCAACATTGATTTCAATAAAGAAAGGAAGAAAGAAAGAAAGAAAGAAAGAAAGAAAGAAAGAAAGAAAGAATTCACAAGATACAATTTAACACCAACAATGTGGATCCAGACTCCACTCTTCCTGGAGTTGAAAAAGACAGATTTGAATAATGAAATAATCAGATAGTTAGATCGTCTGTTACACTTGAGTCACACAAGGTGGCGCCAAACTTCATGGATCACAGATTATATAATGAAAGAATTTAATAATTTCATCTTTAAATATGTAAGCCGTTGACCTTTTTTTGTATCATCAATTCCTGGGCAGACTTGCCAGGTATGAAACTGTATGCTGTCATCACGCGTTTTTAAATTGCCATCAGTTAACCGTCAAATAACCATACTGTCTTGCCTGATGAATTCTGTTGGCCTGACATCATCACAAGCGCCTGGATCTCAGTTGTGGTGTGGCAGGACGTGAGATAATGGGCCCAATCCTGGCATAGCAGTAGTAGCCACAATGTTGATAACAGCTGAAAAGATGGCTGCAGCAGGGGCATCACCAGCATAGCTGAGAGAGAGAGAGAGATGTTCTTCTGTGTTCTGAGTCTTCATTCTTTTGCCAGGTCTCGGTGATGGTGCCAATGTCCCAGTGCCACTCATTCTTCTCATGGTAGATCACAACCGATGTGAAGATGTGGAGGAAGAGCAGGTAGTCAACAGCCAGACCACCGTGCCGGCCATGGTGAAATCCTTGTACGTCTCGGAGGGTAACGTGCAACCTTCAGGACTCAATCACCCAGCATCCCTCGTACTCTGGGAGATGCATAGATTATTCCTAAATTGCTCTGCCCGTGTCTTCAACTTTCCTAACCTTGTCCCTGACAGATTTTTGCACCCTAACCGTAATCGGTGATGGCACTGTCTGTCCTTTACAAAATTTAAAGAATTAAATAAGTCAGTAATAGCTAACTGTCACAATAAATAGTAGCATTTTATTGGCAGGGAAGCATTGGCCAGACGCCAGTCATGAAGGATGTCATCATCATCGAGTCAATAAATCATAAAATGTGAAGATATTGCAAACTGTCTCCACAAGAGGGAGATTTACAGGTCTCTTCATGGAAGGGAGGATTGTTGTTTAGGTAACTATGCAAATATTTACATTATCTTGGGGATTAACACAGATTGTCAATTTAAATTATTAATTATGTAATTAGATGATCTGTGGCACCAGATTCCTGGTGTCATGGACGATATAATCATTGTTTTATATAATTAAATAATCAAATAATGAGTTCATGTAACATCATCCACTTCCCTAAGGTGGCTCCAAACCAGGCTCAGGAACGATGCTGTCGTGATTAATTTAAACATTTTAATATTTTAACTACGTAATTGATTTTAAGATGGTCTCTAATAATTGCCTCCCACATCGCGACACCACAATCCACTGATAATGATTTACCTAATGTCCTATTTTAATAATCAAATAACCACATAATCAGAGGATGAAATGGTCTGCCATTCTCCACACAATTGACTCTCTGTTGACTCCCACATGATTGTGGGAAACTCCCAAGTTCATCCCTTATTTAATCGCAGAGCAGAGTAGTAACATGTTTAAAGGCTAAACTGTTATTGTGTATGCAGGGTTTTTAGAAGATATCACATACTTAATGTTGGGCGGCTGCCTCAAAAGAGATGGACGGAAATCCAACAATCCCTAAGTCTATTCTAACAAATGGATTATCACCTTCCTGAAGGAAGTCAACAATGGCAAACTCACCTTTTGATGAATAATTGTGAGTCTTATTATCTTTCGTTCCATAGTTTCACGTCTCAAGAGAGAGAGTATTCATAAACAGAAGACCTTGAACTGTTTCTCCACAGACTACGTTCTCTGATGATCAGGTATTCTTGAATTTGGTAACCAGTAAAAGCTGTAGGCATACTTCCACGGGCGTGGCTATGATTTCTTTAGGCGAATCAAATGCTGTCATTAAAAGTTTTAGGAGATAGTTATCTTGGGAGACTGTAATGTCCCATGATAACACTTTCTCGAAGCTGCTCTCTGGTCCTCGGCCCATGATACCAGGATACAGAATGCAAGCAGGGTAGCCAGGCAACATTTATGAACCAACATTCTGTCACATTCTAGTGCCCCTCCCACATGCTAAAAGGAATATACCCACCAATGAACTAACCTTACAGCCTCACTGAGTTTCTCACAAAAACAAAGCAGGGCTCTTTCTTTTGAGTTCTACATATTTACCAGTCTCTCAAGCTACAAATCTCCTATAGTGACATAAGCATGAAAACGAAAGCATCATTGTGCCATTCAAGTACAATGATGAGTATTTTAAACCTCTTTTCTATGCTTCAATTTTCTAATTTCTAGAATGGAAACAATACAAATAATCGCCTGTACCATAATCATTTTCCCTTTATTGAAAATAAAATAAACTCCTCTGTATCCTCTTCCCTTTAGAGGAGCTTGATCCCGTGGTTTTTCAGAGTTGTTTAGATTTGCATTAGGCTGATGATTAGGGATTTTGAGCCGTGTCTTATGTTTCTTCCAGTCATTTTGGATTCCTCAATTGACTGTTCTCTATTAAGTCCTGTACCTCGCTTTCTAATATGGTAATTTAGTGTGATTTATTGTTGGTGGTGTGTCATGTTACCAGCCCGACAGAGTTCATTAGATGAGATCCCCTGATCAGGAGATTATTCAGTTATTCCATTTTTAAAATCGGTGGTCACTGTGTCCTTCATGGGTCAGTTCTGTTGCAACCTCTCAGAAAATGATGATGCGAAACAGTACAGTTTTTTTTTTTTTAATCGTGTAATCATTCGATTGTTAAAAATTTAATATTACGTAATCAGTAATCGCTGTACAAGGCAGCGTCCCCCATTCTCTGGGCACTGCTTCTGGTACCGATCTCCTGCTGTGTCAATCCCACAGCAGCCAAATGACGGATGACACCATCATTTCTTACGCAATCAAATAAGTTAGTAATTGGATAGTCCTCCATATTTAACTTTCAAAAGATGGAAGCAAACTCCAGTGATTGTCAATGAAGTAGTACTTAGATAATTAAATAGTGCCATGTGATTAACTCCCATGGAGGAATGGCCCGACGCCAGTCAAGAACAACATATTCATCGATTTAAATAACTAATATATAATGAAAAATGATTGAAAAATGACATGGTGGTGCACACTTAATCCCACATGGAGTAGTCAGACTGATCTCTTCATGGAATAGTGATGTCTTTAAAAAATTAAATTGATAATTAATTAGTGGGCCTTTTATATTAACACTGACGAGATGGCACCAAAGTCCTAAAGCTATCGCTGATGTAAAGATCTGTTTACATAGCTAAATGATGAAGTAATGAGATGATATTACATCATCAACTCCCAAAATCTGACTCAAAAAGGGACTTATAGTCCATAACATTACCTGTATTTTAAATATGTAAATTAAATGATGAATTATTACTTAATTTCCTAGTTTAACAGTTAAAGAAGTGTAGTATTAGGTGACGTGATGGTCTGGTACAACGGTCTCCCCTACGGAGGCTCAAAACTGCAGTGATCACTGAATACATAATGGCAGATATTCATAATTAAATGAATAAACATTACACAAGTTTATGGTGTTTTATGCGTGAAGCCTAAACGATTGCTCAGTACTGAAGAGACATTGAGTTCTTAATCATAGATTTGAACAAAAAATGAATGAGTAAAGAGATAGTTTCTCATAATTCACCCCTAGAGAGATAACAAAATGATATCAACATTGATTTCAATAAAGAAAGGAAGAAAGAAAGAAAGAAAGAAAGAAAGAAAGAAAGAAAGAATTCACAAGATACAATTTAACACCAACAATGTGGATCCAGACTCCACTCTTCCTGGAGTTGAAAAAGACAGATTTGAATAATGAAATAATCAGATAGTTAGATCGTCTGTTACACTTGAGTCACACAAGGTGGCGCCAAACTTCATGGATCACAGATTATATAATGAAAGAATTTAATAATTTCATCTTTAAATATGTAAGCCGTTGACCTTTTTTTGTATCATCAATTCCTGGGCAGACTTGCCAGGTATGAAACTGTATGCTGTCATCACGCGTTTTTAAATTGCCATCAGTTAACCGTCAAATAACCATACTGTCTTGCCTGATGAATTCTGTTGGCCTGACATCATCACAAGCGCCAGGATCTCAGTTGTGGTGCGGCAGGACGTGAGATAATGGGCCCAATCCTGGCATAGCAGTAGTAGCCACAATGTTGATAACAGCTGAAAAGATGGCTGCAGCAGGGGCATCACCAGCATAGCTGAGAGAGAGAGAGAGAGATGTTCTTCTGTGTTCTGAGTCTTCATTCTTTTGCCAGGTCTCGGTGATGGTGCCAATGTCCCAGTGCCACTCATTCTTCTCATGGTAGATCACAACCGATGTGAAGATGTGGAGGAAGAGCAGGTAGTCAACAGCCAGACCACCGTGCCGGCCATGGTGAAATCCTTGTACGTCTCGGAGGGTAACGTGCAACCTTCAGGACTCAATCACCCAGCATCCCTCGTACTCTGGGAGATGCATAGATTATTCCTAAATTGCTCTGCCCGTGTCTTCAACTTTCCTAACCTTGTCCCTGACAGATTTTTGCACCCTAACCGTAATCGGTGATGGCACTGTCTGTCCTTTACAAAATTTAAAGAATTAAATAAGTCAGTAATAGCTAACTGTCACAATAAATAGTAGCATTTTATTGGCAGGGAAGCATTGGCCAGACGCCAGTCATGAAGGATGTCATCATCATCGAGTCAATAAATCATAAAATGTGAAGATATTGCAAACTGTCTCCACAAGAGAGAGATTTACAGGTCTCTTCATGGAAGGGAGGATTGTTGTTTAGGTAACTATGCAAATATTTACATTATCTTGGGGATTAACACAGATTGTCAATTTAAATTATTAATTATGTAAATAGATGATCTGTGGCACCAGATTCCTGGTGTCATGGACGATATAATCATTGTTTTATATAATTAAATAATCAAATAATGAGTTCATGTAACATCATCCACTTCCCTAAGGTGGCTCCAAACCAGGCTCAGGAACGATGCTGTCGTGATTAATTTAAACATTTTAATATTTTAACTACGTAATTGATTTTAAGATGGGCTCTAATAATTGCCTCCCACATCGCGACACCACAATCCACTGATAATGGATTACCTAATGTCCTATTTTAATAATCAAATAACCACATAATCAGAGGATGAAATGGTCTGCCATGCTCCACACAATTGACTCTCTGTTGACTCCCACATGATTGTGGGAAACTCCCAGGTTCATCCCTTATTTAATCGCAGAGCAGAGTAGTAACATGTTTAAAGGCTAAACTGTTATTGTGTATGCAGGGTTTTTAGAAGATATCACATACTTAATGTTGGGCGGCTGCCTCAAAAGAGATGGACGGAAATCCAACAATCCCTAAGTCTATTCTAACAAATGGATTATCACCTTCCTGAAGGAAGTCAACAATGGCAAACTCACCTTTCGATGAATAATTGTGAGTTTTATTATCTTTCGTTCCATAGTTTCACGTCTCAGGAGAGAGAGTATTCATAAACAGAAGACCTTGAACTGTTTCTCCACAGACTACGTTCTCTGATGATCAGGAATTCTTGAATTTGGTAACCAGTAAAAGCTGTAGGCATACTTCCAGGGGCGTGGCTATGATTTCTTTAGGCGAATCAAATGCTGTCATTAAAAGTTTTAGGAGATAGTTATCTTGGGAGACTGTAATGTCCCATGATAACACTTTCTCGAAGCTGCTCTCTGGTCCTCGGCCCATGATACCAGGATACAGAATGCAAGCAGGGTAGCCAGGCAACATTTATGAACCAACATTCTGTCACATTCTAGTGCCCCTCCCACATGCTAAAAGGAATATACCCACCAATGAACTAACCTTACAGCCTCACTGAGTTTCTCACAAAAACAAAGCAGGGCTCTTTCTTTTGAGTTCTACATATTTACCAGTCTCTCAAGCTACAAATCTCCTATAGTGACATAAGCATGAAAACGAAAGCATCATTGTGCCATTCAAGTACAATGATGAGTATTTTAAACCTCTTTTCTATGCTTCAATTTTCTAATTTCTAGAATGGAAACAATACAAATAATCGCCTGTACCATAATCCTTTTCCCTTTATTGAAAATAAAATAAACTCCTCTGCATCCTCTTCCCTTTAGAGGAGCTTGATCCCGTGGTTTCTCAGAGTTGTTTAGATTTGCATTAGGCTGATGATTAGGGATTTTGAGCCGTGTCTTATGTTTCTTCCAGTCATTTTGGATTCCTCAATTGACTGTTCTCTATTAAGTCCTGTACCTCGCTTTCTAATATGGTAATTTAGTGTGATTTATTGTTGGTGGTGTGTCATGTTATCTGCCCAACGAGTTCATTAGATGAGATCCCCTGATCAGGAGATTATTCAGTTATTCCATTTTTAAAATCGGTGGTCACTGTGTCCTTCATGGGTCAGTTCTGTTGCAACCTCTCAGAAAATGATGATGCGAAACAGTACAGTTTTTTTTTTTTAATCGTGTAATCATTCGATTGTTAAAAATTTAATATTACGTAATCAGTAATCGCTGTACAAGGCAGCGTCCCCCATTCTCTGGGCACTGCTTCTGGTACCGATCTCCTGCTGTGTCAATCCCACAGCAGCCAAATGACGGATGACACCATCATTTCTTGCGCAATCAAATAAGTTAGTAATTGGATAGTCCTCCATATTTAACTTTCAAAAGATGGAAGCAAACTCCAGTGATTGTCAATGAAGTAGTACTTAGATAATTAAATAGTGCCATGTGATTAACTCCCATGGAGGAATGGCCCGACGCCAGTCAAGAACAACATATTCATCGATTTAAATAACTAATATATAATGAAAAATGATTGAAAAATGACATGGTGGTGCACACTTAATCCCACATGGAGTAGTCAGACTGATCTCTTCATGGAATAGTGATGTCTTTAAAAAATTAAATTGATAATTAATTAGTGGGCCTTTTATATTAACACTGACGAGATGGCACCAAAGTCCTAAAGCTATCGCTGATGTAAAGATCTGTTTACATAGCTAAATGATGAAGTAATGAGATGATATTACATCATCAACTCCCAAAATCTGACTCAAAAAGGGACTTATAGTCCATAACATTACCTGTATTTTAAATATGTAAATTAAATGATGAATTATTACTTAATTTCCTAGTTTAACAGTTAAAGAAGTGTAGTATTAGGTGACGTGATGGTCTGGTACAACGGTCTCCCCTACGGAGGCTCAAAACTGCAGTGATCACTGAATACATAATGGCAGATATTCATAATTAAATGAATAAACATTACACAAGTTTATGGTGTTTTATGCGTGAAGCCTAAACGATTGCTCAGTACTGAAGAGACATTGAGTTCTCAATCATAGATTTGAACAAAAAATGAATGAGTAAAGAGATAGTTTCTCATAATTCACCCCTAGAGAGATAACAAAATGATATCAACATTGATTTCAATAAAGAAAGGAAGAAAGAAAGAAAGAAAGAAAGAAAGAAAGAAAGAAAGAATTCACAAGATACAATTTAACACCAACAATGTGGATCCAGACTCCACTCTTCCTGGAGTTGAAAAAGACAGATTTGAATAATGAAATAATCAGATAGTTAGATCATCTTTTACAGTTGAGTCACACAAGGTGGCGCCAAACTTCATGGATCACAGATTATATAATGAAAGAATTTAATAATTTCATCTTTAAATATGTAAGCCGTTGACCTTTTTTTGTTTCATCAATTCCTGGGCAGACTTGCCAGGTATGAAACTGTATGCTGTCATCACGCGTTTTTAAATTGCCATCAGTTAACCGTCAAATAACCATACTGTCTTGCCTGATGAATTCTGTTGGCCTGACATCATCACAAGCGCCTGAATCTCAGTTGTGGTGCGGCAGGACGTGAGATAATGGGCCCAATCCTGGCATAGCAGTAGTAGCCACAATGTTGATAACAGCTGAAAAGATGGCTGCAGCAGGGGCATCACCAGCATAGCTGAGAGAGAGAGAGATGTTCTTCTGTGTTCTGAGTCTTCATTCTTTTGCCAGGTCTCGGTGATGGTGCCAATGTCCTAGTGCCACTCATTCTTCTCATGGTAGATCACATCCGATGTGAAGATGTGGAGGAAGAGCAGGTAGTCAACAGCCAGACCACCGTGCCGGCCATGGTGAAGTCCTTGTACGTCTCGGAGGGTAACGTGCAACCTTCAGGACTCAATCACCCAGCATCCCTCATACTCTGGGAGATGCATAGATTATTCCTAAAATGCTCTGCCCGTGTCTTCAACTTTCCTAACCTTGTCCCTGACAGATTTTTGCACCCTAACCGTAATCGGTGATGGCTCTGTCTGTCCTTTACAAAATTTAAAGAATTAAATAAGTCAGTAATAGCTAACTGTCACAATAAACAGTAGCATTTTATTGGCAGGGAAGCATTGGCCAGACTCCAGTCATGAAGGATGTCATCATCATCGAGTCAATAAATCATAAAATGTGAAGATATTGCAAACTGTCTCCACAAGAGGGAGCTTTACAGGTCTCTTCATGGAAGGGAGGATTGTTGTTTAGGTAACTATGCAAATATATACATTATCTTGGGGATTAACACAGATTGTCAATTTAAATTATTAATTATGTAATTAGATGATCTGTGGCACCAGATTCCTGGTGTCATGGACGATATAATCATTGTTTTATATAATTAAATAATCAAATAATGAGTTCATGTAACATCATCCACTTCCCTAAGGTGGCTCCAAACCAGGCTCAGGAACGATGCTGTCGTGATTAATTTAAACATTTTAATATTTTAACTACATAATTGATTTTAAGATGGTCTCTAATAATTGCCTCCCACATCGCATCACCACAATCCACTGATTATGGATTACCTAATGTCCTATTTTAATAATCAAATAACCACATAATCAGAGGATGAAATGGTCTGCCATGCTCCACACAATTGACTCTCTGTTGACTCCCACATGATTGTGGGAAACTCCCAGGTTCATCCCTTATTTAATCGCAGAGCAGAGTAGTAACATGTTTAAAGGCTGAACTGTTATTGTGTATGCAGGGTTTTTAGAAGATATCACATACTTAATGTTGGGCGGCTGCCTCAAAAGAGATGGACGGAAATCCAACAATTCCTAAGTCTACTCTAACAAATGGATTATCACTTTCCTGAAGGAAGTCAACAATGGCAAACTCACCTTTTGATGAATAATTGTGAGTCTTATTATCTTTCGTTCCATAGTTTCACTTCTTAGGAGAGAGAGTATTCATAAACAGAAGACCTTGAACTGTTTCTCCACAGACTACGTTCTCTGATGATCACGTATTCTTGAATTTGGTAACCAGTAAAAGCTGTAGGCATACTTCCAGGGGTGTGGCTATGACTCATTTAGGCGAATCAAATGCTGTCATTAAAAGTTTTAGGAGATAGTTATCTTGGGAGACTGTAATGTCCCATGATAACACTTTCTCGAAGCTGCTCTCTGGTCCTCGGCCCATGATACCAGGATACAGAATGCAAGCAGGGTTGCCAGGCAACATTTATGAACCAACATTCTGTCACATTCTAGTGCCCCTCCCACATGCTAAAATATGTCATTCTGTATATGTTTCTCATACTTGTTAATAAATAAAGCACTGTTGGCCAATAGGATAGGAAGATAGGTGGGACTAGGAGACAAGGAGGAAATAGGAAGTAGTAAGGAGGAGTCAAGATGGAAGATCGGGAGAAACCATTACACCGCCTGCTCCCCGGTAAGAGAAATGTATAGATCAGCAGAAATGGGTTAATAATTAAGGCAGAGCTAGCCGATAAACTAACCCACCAATGAACTAACCTTACAGCCTCACTGAGTTTCTCTCAAAAACAAAGCAGGGCTCTTTCTTTTGAGTTCTACATATTTACCAGTCTCTCAAGCTACAACTTGCCTATAGTGACATAAGCTTGAAAACGACAGAGTTCTTTAGATGAGATAACCTGATCAGGAGATTATTCTGTTATTCCAATTTAAAAATCGGTGGTCCTCTCTCTCTCTCTCTCTCTCTCTGTCTCTCTCAAGGGTCATTCTCTAGAACACTCAAGGCTTAAACCTATTGTTTTTACAACAAGGAGGAATTTGTGCAATAATCAAAGAGGAATGTTACTTTTATGCTGATAAGACTGGCTTAATTGAAGACAGCTTAGATAGAATGCAGAAAAGTCTTGCTGAACGTAAATGGCAGTGGGAACATGCCGAGTCCTAGTATAAAAATTGGCTTTCCACCTCCCCTTGGCTTTCTCCCTTGCTTCCTTCTTTCCTGGGGCCATTTATGGGATTGCTACTGATGATGACTTTTGGCCTTTGGGCATTCCAGAAATTAACTCAATTTATCAGAACTCAAATTGATTCCATGCTATTTCTGTACACTACCATCAGCTTTTGGAAAGGGAACAGGGCTCTTCTGAGAAACCTGATGAGGATGGTGACAGTGCCAGTCCTGAACCACCTAGACAAGGACTCAATTTCACAGGACTCAAACAACAGAGGACCTGGTTCTCTCAAATATGAAGACGTCAATGACGGGAATATCTCAGTGCCACAAAATGGAGGCAGACCCTTCTCTTTGGCTGTAAGTTGCTCAATGACAGCAGTAGCATAGGACCATCTCTCAGGAGCCCACTCATCTTGCCTGAGTTTCTTGCCCAATTTTTGACCATGTCTTTGAGTGCTGAGTGCAGATGCACCCTATGTAGATTAAGACAGGGGTCCTACCATTTGTCCCATAATGACAAGCCCATCCCCAGGGCCCGATTGTGGGAGCCCACTACGTAGCCTAAGATAGATGCTCCATAAAAAAAGAATAAAATAGGGGGAGATGTTGGGAGCCAGCCTTGAGTCACATTCTCTTGCAGAATCACTTACACCTTAAAATTCTAATTGAGCCTTATCTTGGTAAAACAGAAAACTGTTAAACAGTGGTCTGTTCCACTCCTTCAAGGAACTGAGATGAACCAGACACCAGGAACTGAGATAATCAGACGTTTATGGTCTGGTGTTTATGGTGTGGGACCTTACCAGAGCCCCAGAGTCAGGTAAGCTACCCCTACCCACTTCCTCTCCGCTTTGCTTTAAAAACCCCTCTTTGTGCCTAATAAAGTGAGACCTTGACAAGCATTGCTTGTTCTCGTTCGTTCTTTCTCTCCCGTTATTTTCAGGTTCTAGCCCACCTCAACCCAGCAATAACTAGGCACTGCTGGACAGAGAAATTATTATTTGAAATTCCATGATTCTTCATGTCCCCATGATTTTTCCATGGGACACTTCATCTTGAAGTACTTCCTTCAAAGGGGATCACAAAGAGAGTCTTTATAATGTAAGGGTAAAGATATTTACTGATTGTGTCAGTAGAGGAATAGAAGACAGAAAAGAGAGAGTGATAGACAGAGAGAGAGAACTTAAAAGAGGGAGCCTTTATAGGATTGAAGAGAAAACTGAACCTACGGAAATGTCCAGAGAAATACAATACTGAACCCAACTAACAATTTGAGCAACAGTGGAAAGGCTACCATAAATGCCCTTCCCTGATAGTGAGATCGATGACTAACTTATCCACCACATAGAGCCCTCACCTAGTAACTGATGGAAACAGAAGCAAACAGCCACAAATAAACACTGACCTGAAAAAGAATCCAGATGCAAAGAGTCAGGACAAGACCAGTTTGCAGAAAAGCATAGAGACAGCTGACCTGAACAAGGAGAAGCTAACTGGCCCCAAGACTGATAGCTTGGAATCCATCATGGGACTGACTCAAACCCCCCTGAATATGGGTCTCAGCTAGAAGGCCTGAGCAGACTAAGGAATTCCAGGGCGTGGAACCAGGATGTATTCCTGGTACACAAAAGGGACTTGTGGGCACATGCCCCATGGAGGTGTACTCCTATAACCTAGAGACAGGAGAGAAGTCCTTTTCCCCACTTCAAATGACTTGACAGATTTAGATGACCCCTCCTAGATGGCATCATTCTACATGTGGAGTGAGGGGGGGAGGGGGAGGTTGGTCAGGGTGCATGTAATAAAATTCAACACCCTTTCATGATAAAGGTCTTGGAGAGGTCAGGGATAACAGGAACAAACCTAAACATAATAAGGGTAATATACAGCAAACCAACTGACAACATCAAACTGAATGGAGAGAAACTTAAGCCAATTCCTCTAAAATCAGGAACAAGACAAGGCTGTCCTCTCTCTCCATATCTCTTTAATATCGTACTAGAAGTTCTAGCTAATGTTATAAGACGACAAAAGGAGATCAAGGGCATCCAAATTGGAAAGGAAGAAGTCAAACTGTCTCTATTTGCAGATGATATGATAGTTTACATAAGCGACACAATAAACTCTACCAGGGAACTCCTACAGCTGATAAACACCTTCAGCAAACTAGCAGGATACAAGATAAACTCAAAAAAAAAAATCAGTAGCCCTATTTTTTTCAGACGACAAAGAGGCAGAGAAAGAAATCAGAGAAACATCACCCTTTACAATAGCCACAAGCAACATAAAGTATCTTGGTGTAATGCTTACCAAACAAGTAAAAGACCTATTTAATAAGAACTTTGTGACTCTAAAGAAAGAAATTAAAGAAGATACCAGAAAATGGAAAGATCTCCCATGCTCTTGGTTAGGTAGGATAAACATAGTAAAAATGGCAATCTTACCAAAAGCAATCTACAGATTCAATGCAATCCCCATTAAAATCCCACCACAATTCTTCACCGACCTTGAAAGGATAATAATCAACTTTATGTGGAAAACAAAAGATCCAGGATAGCCAAAAAACCCTATACAATAAAAGAACATCAGGAGGCATCACCATTCCTGACTTTAAGCTCTACTACAGAGCTATAGTTCTGAAAACAGCCTGGTATTGGCATAAAAATAGACAGGTAGACCAATGGAATCGAATTGAAAATCCTGATATTAATCCACGCACTTATGAACACCTGATTTTCGACAAAACAGCTAAAGTTATACAATGGGGCATAGACAGCATCTTCAACAAATGGTGCTGGCACAATTGGAATTGGATGAGTGTGTGTAGAAGAATGCAGATAGACCTATGTCTGTCGCCATGCACAAAACTCAAGTCCAAATGGATCAAAGACCTCAACATCAATCCAGCCAAATTGAACCTCTTAGAAGAGAAAGGAGGAGGTACCCTTGAACAAATTGGTATAGGAGACCGCTTCTTGAACATAACTCCAGGGACACAGACACTGAAAGAAACAATTAATAAATGGGACCTCTTCAAACTAAGAAGCTTCTGTAAGGCAAAGGACACAGTTGACAAGACCAAACGGCAGCCCACTGACTGGGAAAAGATTTTCACTAATCCTATATCTGACAAAGGGCTGATCTCCAAAATACACAAAGAACTCGGGAAACTAGTCAACAAAACACCAAATAACCCTATTAAAAAATGGGGTACAGAACTGAAGAAAGAATTCTCAATAGAGGAAATCAAAACGGCTGAAAGACACTTAAGAAAATGCTCCACATCCTTAGCTATCAGGGAAATGCAAATCAAAACAACTTTGAGATACCATCTTACCCCTGCCAGAATGGCTAAAAGTAGAAACACCAGTGATGGCTTATGTTGGAGAGGATGTGGAGAAAGTGGAACACTCCTCCACTGCTGGTGGGAGTGCAAACTCATAGAGCCATTTTGGAGATCAGTATGGCGGTTCCTCAGGAAAATGGGAATTAGATTACCACAGGACCCGGCAATCCCCCTCTTAGGCATATACCCAAAGGATTCACATCAATGCAACAAAGACATCTGTTCAACTATGTTCATAGCAGCACTATTTGTAATAGCAAGAACCTGGAAGCAACCTAGAAGCCCCTCAATTGAAGAATGGTTAATGAAGATGTGGCACATCTACACAATGGAATACTACTCTGCAGAAAATATAATGGTATCTTGAAATTCGCAGGCAAGTGGATGGCACTTGAAGAAACCATCCTGAATGAGGTAACTCAGTCACAAAAAGAGGAACACAGTATGTACTCACTCATATATGGATTTTAGAACTAGATCAAATGATCACCAGCCTATAATTCACATCACCAGAGGAACTAGGATACAAGGTGTATTCTAAGAGATTCATATAAAGTCCCTGAGACAGAACTGGGAAGGGGCAAGTCCCCCAGAGCTCAGGTGAAGTGGGGGAGGACAGCGAATGGAGAGAGAAGTAGTAGAAAATGAGGGGGAGTTGAGGAAGACATGTGCGACCAGGAGGATTGAGCCTGGTTAGGAATGGAAGATAGGAAAGAGAGAGACAGAGAGAGAGAGAACATAAAAGAAGTAGCCAATATTGGTTTGAAGATAAAGTTGAACACAAAGAAAGGTCGAGGGAACTGCAACACTGCTCCCAACAAACAATCTCAGCTCCCGTGGAAAGGCTATCATAAATGCCCTTCCCGGAGAGTGAGATCAACAACTAACTTCTCCATGGAATCCTCAACTAATGCCTGTTGAAAATAGGAGCAAACTCCCATACATAAACACTGAGTTGAACTAGAACCCAGAAGCAGATGGAGAGGACAAGACCATGCGGCAGAAACACATAGAGACAGCTTACCTGAACAAGGAGGAGCTAAGGGCCACTAGACTGATAGCTGGGAAGCCAACAGGGGATTGACTCAGGCCCCCCTGAATATGGGTCTCAGCCAGAAGGTCTGAGCAGTCTGAGAGACCTCAGACAGTGGAGCCAGGATGTATCCCTGGTGCACAAAAGGACTTTGCAAACATATCACCCATGGAGGGATAACTGCCTTATTCTAGAGACAGGAGAGAAGCCCTAGTCCCTACTTCACAAGACCTGTCACATCCACATGACCCCAACTGGATGGCATTCCCCTACATATGGAATTGTGGTGGGGGGATGGGAGGGGAGGGTATTTTGAGTGCATGTGAGAGGGCAGAGAGGGTAAAAGGGAGGGAAGGATGGAGGGAGGGCTGGAGGGGAGGGAGGGAGGGAGAGGGAACTGGGAAAGACATGTAAAATAATAAATTAAAAAAAATGCTTTGACTCCAAAATTTAACTTGAAGAACAAGTTACTGGGGAAAAGGATTTCTATTTTTGTTTCCACAGAAAATGAAAAGATGTGGATTCCTTCCAGACTAATGTGGTTTGATCACGCCAGACCACCTGAAACAGAGTACAAGCTGATCCTACATTCAAAACAGATGAAAAAAACAGCCCTACAGACTACAGCTAGGATATCTGAATCTTCTTCAAATCCCCCAAGACAGCGCCCCTTACCAGCAGGAAGTAGTTTGGAAAGAACGCCACCCAAATTCCCAAATATTGTGTATAAAGTTTGTTTTCATTTAATTGGACTTTGTTATATACAAAAAAAAAAAAAAAGCTCATGTGGAGTTTGTTTCTTTTTTATGGGAAAGGGAATGGGAAATGGGGGAAGGGAGGGGGAAAAACTGAACTATGGGGACAGGAGAGGTAGAAAAGTAAGGGGCAGGAAGGAGGGTAGACTGAGAGACAGGCAGAGAAGCAGAGAGAGAGAGAAGTAGGCAGGACCCTTTAAAAAGGGAATATAGAGAATGTGCACAGGTGGTGCTCTTAGTGGCTGTAGCTGTGCACATAGCATGTCAGAACCCCAAGGGCAGGTCAGTAAAAATTCCCAAATACTAACACTTACAGCAAAAGTGCTTAAAAGCTAAAAATTAAAACTGGAATATGAACTTAGGCACACAGATCAGTCAGTAAATGTCTTGTTGTAGAATCATGTGGATCTAAGTACAATCCCATTTATGCAGTCACACAGAAAAGCAGGGATGGTATTGCGTATGTGTAATCCTGCACTTGGTAGGTAGAGATGGTTGGGGCCTGCTGGCCAGCCAGCCACTGCCTCTAGGCTCGTTGTTTCTTTTTGAGGCTATGTGCCTAGTGAGTTAGGTGATAGATGTTAGATGATTGATTGATAAATAAATAGATAGATACATACATACATGCACACATAGGTACATAGATTGATAATTGATTACTATAGACAGATAAGTGATAGGAGATGATAGATAGATAGATAGATAGATAGATAGATAGATAGATAGAAGATGAGAAATAGTTATGGGGCAGACAAGATAGCTGCATGAGTAAAAATGCTTAACATAGAAACCTGACAGCTTGAGTTAGAGTTCCAGAAATCCTGTGAAGATGAGAGGAGAGACTGACTCTTCATAACTCTCCCCTCACCTCCACATGTACCTCTCTACCTACACACACCCCAGTCACAGGGGAGCAATGTCTTAGGAAAAGAAGTTGATAGCCCTGGCCTAAACACACACACACACACACACACACACACACACACACACACACACACACACACACACCAAATAAACCTAATAAAAGTTGAATTAAAAAAAAATCTGAGGAGAGAATTCTCAATAGAGGAATCCTAAATGGCTGAAAAAAACTAAAGAAATTGCTCACAATCCTTGGGTATAAGGGAAATGCAAATCAAAACAACTCTGAGATATATTACTCCAGCCAGAATGGCTAAAATTAGAAACACCAATGACAACTTGTGCTGGAGAGGATGTGGGGAAAGGGGAACACTCCTCCACTGCAGGTGGGAAAGCAAACATGTACAACCATTTTGGCGATCAGTGTGGTAGTTCTTCAGGAAAATGGGAATCACTCTACCACATTACTTAGCAATCCCCCACTTAGGAATATAGCCAAATAATCCACATCCATGGAACAAAGACATGTTTATGTTCAGAGCAGCATTATTTGTAATAGCAAGAATATTGAAGTAACCTAAATGCCCTTCAACTGAAGAATGGATAAAGAAGATGGGGCACATTTTCACAATGGAGTACTATGCTATAAACACACACACACACACACACACACACACACACACTCACTCACACACTGGAATCTTGAAATCTAGAGGCAAATGGATGGAACTTGAAGAATCCATCCTGAATGAAGTAACCCAGTCAGAAAAAGGGGAACATGGTATGTACTCACTCTTATATGGATTTTAGACATAGTGCAATGGATCACCAGTTTATAATTCACTTTGGCTGAGAAACTAGGCTACAAGGAGGATTATAAGAGGTTCATATAAGGTCCCTTACAGAATAGGAAAGGGACAAGATCTCCTGAGTATATGGGGTGTTGGTGGGGACAATGAATAGAGAACGATCTACAAGAAACAGAAGAGGAGAGAAAAGCACATGGGAAGATTGTGTCAGGGAAGGAATAGATGAGAAAAAAGGGAGTGAGAGAGACAGAGACAGAAGGAGAGACACAGAGAGAAACCATAAAAGAGGGAGCCATTGTAGGTTTAAAGAGAAAACTGAACCTAGAGAAATGTCCAGACATCTACAAGTCTGACCCCAACTAACAATTTGAGGAACAGTGGAAAGGCTACCATAAATGGCCTTCCCTGATAATGAGATTGATGAGTAACTTATGCACCATAATAGAGTCCTCATCTAGTAGCTGATGCAAACAGAACAGCCACAACTAAACACTTGGCATAACTGGAATCCATATGCACAAAGGGAGGACCACACCAGGCTGCAGTAACAAATAGAGGCAGCTTATCTGAACATAGAGGAGCTAATGGGCCACCAGAGGGATAGCTGGCAATTCATCATGGGACTGACTCGGATCCACTAAACATGGGTCTAAGATAGAATGCATGGACAGTCTAAGCGACCTTGGAGAGTGGAACTAGGATGTATCCCTGGTGCACACAAGGGCTTTCGGTTCACATCCTCCATGAAGGGATACTCCCTTAACATAGATACAGGAGAAAAATCTTAGTCCGTACTCCAAATGACTTGAAAGATTTAGATTAGCCCTCCTGGAAGGCATCACCCTACATGTGGAGTGTGGAGAGGTAGGAGGGGAAGGGGGTCAGGAGGCATGAGAAAGTGGAAGAGAAAAAGATGGAGGGAGGGAGAGGCAACTGGCATCAATATATAAAATTAAAATAAGGGAATACTTATGTTTTTTAAAATTTACTTTTATTGTGCATTAAATATGTTTGATTTTTTGTGTTGTATTATCACTCCCTCTTTGCAATGATGCCTCCTTTATTGGTTTGGATGATATTTTGTCCTGTGTTGGAATCTCTTTATGATGATTTTATTATTTGTTCACATATATTGATGAGAAAATTTGATCTATAATTCTCTTTATATTTCCCACAACATAGGAAAGCCTTGCTGAGTAAGGTTTATGATCTCAATGTCATCAGGCAGAGTGGCTATGATCCATTGAATTATTGAAATTGGAATCCCCAAGTCTGTCAACCTGTTGCAATATCCAGATTGTTAAGGGCTATCCAGAAAGCCAAATTTCCACTGTACCCTGTTTCAGGTTAAAGGTATATGATGTAGTAACATCTGACATAAATTATGTATGAATATTTAAATAAAAAGCCTGAATGCATGGATATCTGTGTACCTGTGGCATCATAAAATAAATTGGGTAAAGCTTCTTGTGTTTTTATATCATGGAATAAGTTGAGAAGTAACATTTCTAACTCTTCTTTGAAAGGCTGGTAAATTCCAATGTTAAAACAATGTTTCACTCAGATTTTATTTATTTATTTATTTATTTATTTAAATTCTTACTTATTTTTGGTTGTGAGGCTTGTAATGATTCATTTTATTTCACTATGCGTGTTAGTTCTATATTCAAATTGTTCATGTGGTGTTGATTGAACTTTGGTAAGTGGTACCTATCAAGATATATATTCCAAATTTGGATGAAGTATTTTTTAAAGTATTTCTTATGGTTCTGTGGTTTTCCTTGTTGATTATGTCTCCTTTTAATTTCTGATTTTATTAATTGTTATATTCTCTCTCTCTCTCTTAGTTTTGTCTGTATAGTTGATTTTCACAAAAAAATCACATGTTTTTCATTCAATAATTTTATTTTTCTTTGTTTCTAATTTGTTAATTTTAACTGTGATTCAATAGTTTCTTCCTGTTTAATCCTCTTGGGTATGTTTCCTCATCATGTGTTTGGGGCATAGATATTAAGAATTGACATGTAATATTAGTGTTTTCCGTTGAATATGGATTGTTCTACCCCATTTCTTTTAATTAATTTTTGTTTTAACCCTATTTTGGTAGATACAAAATTTGCTCAAGAACCTTACTTGCAAAGACTAGTAAATATATCTTGGAACTAAATGCTACAGGAAATGGAATCAGTTAGAGATGAGGAGGGTCAAAAGGGAGAGTAGTGTGGGAAGAAAACAAACAAGGAAAGCACATAATAACAAGTATATAAAGATACCACTATGAAACCCAATACTCTGTATTTAAACTAAAACTAAAATTTAAAATTAATGGTCATTGAAGTAGATCATTGGATAGTGGCACTTTATACCAAATTCCAGTGACACAAAATGAAAGAAGCATTAACCACTTCCTGAGAGTTTCCTGGATTGGTAAAGCCTGGAAGATAGCACATGTGTACAGGCATGTGTTTGATCAAAAAAAAATGTAATTAAAACTACACAAGAAAAAATACTTTTAACTAAAAATATAAGTTAGGATTAGGAGCTTTAGAGCTATATCAGAGGCAAAGAGTATTTACTGCTATTGCCAAATACCTGTCTTCACTTCCCAGTATCCATGCCTGGTGGCTTATAACATCCTATAACTCCAACTCCATGTAATCCAGTGCTATTTTATTGCTTCTGCAAGCAGTCACATGCATTGCATACATTCATACAGACACAATTCACATAATGAAAGCAAATATATGTATTAAAATGTAATTAAAGAATAAACTCAACAAGGTATTACGATACAATCATGCCAGATTTGGAAGGGTAATGGGAATAAAACCATTTCCAGGGCCCAGTCTAGAGGACCTGAGTAAAATATCTGAGATTCATGGTGGAGAGAATAGGCACCAAAAGTTGTTTTCTGGTCTACACACACACACACACACACACACACACACACACACACACACACACACACACACTGGGAATGTGAATACATCCAAAGCCTTGACTGATGCTTATTACACTGGGCATTTTGTGGAGAAATGGATAACCAGTCAGGAAAGAGAAAAGAAAATCCCAATATTATTGTGCATGACAGACACAATGCAAACATGTTTTCACTAGTAAAAAAATGCAAAAGATTTTCTTAGGGTAAGGCTTGAAGAATAGAAAGAAAATTAAGACACATGACATATTTTATTTATTATTTGGAGGGATAAATAAAAACATATTTGCTGGAGTGGTCTTTTGTGTGCTTTTCCAGAATTTGTTTCACTGTGAATCCCTGGCTGTCCTGGAGATGATTTTGTAGACCCAACTACATTCAAAGAGAAAGAATTCCCTCTGCCTCCTGAATGTTGAGATTAAAAGGCCTTTGTCACACACTTACAGCTAGTGTCCTTTATAACATTTTTATAACATGAATGTTCTGTAGTTAACAAGGGAAATAATAGCACCCAGTAAACCATGTGCTACCTAATAGTAATAATTGACTTATTGGATTCACCCTCATCCTAGGCAACCTGGCCCTGTTCCTACTCCCAAAGACTCCTCTTCCTGCCTTGGTGGTTTCTCCTCAGCATCTGACTGTCACTCCACACATGTCCTCTCCAGGGCCTGTTTCTTCTTAGGGAACCTTTCCAGATCACAGGCCTCTCTAATGCTCAAGTTCTTTCCATGCCCCGGAGTCGATCTTCTCTGCTTTCCACAGGTAACCTTCACTTCCCTCCTGGATCTGTTTTTCAGAGATGATAACTCTACACTGACATTTAAAAAGCTGTCAAAGTTGGAAGGCTAAGCCTTGCATTCATTAAGTGACTCCATAAGACAATGCATGCAAAGGCCATGAGGAGATGGGCCAATGCAACCCCCATGTCCCCAGTTGAAAGGGCCCCAACTGCAGAGCCTGGTTCTAAACTTCTTCCCTCCTCTTTTAGCAAGCAACTACTGCCAATTTTCTCTCTCTTTCTATTTCTGCCCCCAATTGGTTGACATCTACCACTGCCTTCACTCCCTTTCCCAATAAACTCCTGTAGGTTTGTTGAGTTTGTTGGATCCAGTATCATCACTCAATGCTACAGCAAAGAATGATATTAACAATTAATAATTGTTAATGGTGAGTGGCATCAATGCCTAGCTATTAAATTCTTTCTTTTTTTTTTTCAATTCATTTGCTTTTCTCATGATTGAAAAGGAATTTGCCAATTAAGTACCTTCAATAAAGTTCCAGAGGGAAAGTGGTAAGTATCTTTGTCTAGACTGGAGGTCACTGCCACAATTCCTCTGTGATGCCTAGTTTAAAAACTTGGCCATCTGTGAGGTCTTGTAGATCCAGCTTGAACTTCCTGTAACTCCAGGACTCAGAAAGCTAATGTGGGGAGACAGCCAGAGATTGAGGCCAGTCTAAGCAACATAGAAAGACTCTGTCTCAAAAAGAAAAAAAAAAAAACTAAAATCAAAAACCAAAATACATGACAGGCACAGTGACACACACTTGCAGTTTGAAAAATGTAAAGTAATGTCTTTTAATTTTTTTTTTCACAAAAGAAATGTTATTTTGATGGCAAAAACAAAATAATAATATCTCTGAATGGATGTGACCCCTAAACTTTAGATGTTAAAAGCAGGACTGCTGGAGGGCACTGAAGTAACCGAACCTCTCCTTCTTTGGTAAATAGCCACCCCTGCACACCAAAACCATAATGGAGCTGACTACACAGAATTTTATTCATAATGCTACCGGATCAAAATCCTTTCCTCAGAAATAGCCCACATGGAGAAGTATTCATTGGCCACGTGGCCAGGGAAGCTGCTGGACCACCCACGGGCCTAACTGAATACTAAATATGGCAGCACATTCCAGTCCAGTCTCCTGCTGGAGGGCCTGCCAAAAAGATTGTCATTACTCCCCATCCCACCCTCCCACATGCCCTCACTCACCATGCTTCAGCTTCTCTGTTGATCCATGCTCCCCCCAAGTATACCCACAGCACCACTCATAGAGCAGCAATCAATCCTCTGGCTCCTGTTCTGATACAAAACCAAGCATCATGGCTCCAGGAAGTCTCCTTCCAGACCTCAGACTATAGGGTTGGCTCAATGTTAGTGAGGCTTGAGTGACAAGAGCAGTTCCCCAAGGGTTAGACTGTTCTTAAAGACACAGCAAGCCCAGCACCTTCTTTGGCCCTGGTTTCTACTCCAGACCTAGAAATTTTAGAGATCTGCACAAACAGGAACTTATTTTTTGTTTTGTTTTGTTTTGAGAGAGAATTTCCCTGTGTGGCGCCTGTTCTCCTAGAACTTGCTCATTAAACTGAGCTGGTCAGTTCCTTCCTAATTATTATTATTAAACTTGTTGTTGTTGCATTCTAGTAGATTTTTCTCATTACTTATTTAATATTAATTAATTATTTGATTATTTGATTATTTCATTCATTTCTTTTGGTGTTTGAAACAGAGTTTCCCTGTGTGGCCCTGCTGTCCTGGAACTTACTCTGTAGACCAGAGACTACTCACAGAAATCTACTTGCCTCTAATTCCTCAGTGCTGGAATCAAAGACAACAGCCAACACAACATAGTCAGACACAAATTTCAATGTCGCTTACCAATGTCACCAATAAACAGTTCAGCTCACTTCCTGCAGTGCACAGGTCCTAACTCTCTTTCATCCTTCAAACAATGTGCAGAACCCCTGCTCAGACCATTACACTATACAGACTGAAATGATTCTCTTATTAAATAGATGGAAGGCTTCCCAGAATATTAAAGGTATAGAGAATTTTTTTAGGACACAAGTGATGTTTGTTCTGTGCCAACTTGCTGAGGTCTGGAGACCTGAGGGGACTTTTTACCTGGTTGTCACAGGCCTCTCGGATAACCATGAGAGAAAGGCAGGAGCCATATTATAAACAAGATGATATATCTTTCTCCGCACAGACGCCAGTGATATAGGTCTATTGGATTGGAGTTTTATTCCTGATATTTGAGTCAAATTCTTGACATATGAAGAATAATAAAAAGTGTCATCTGCAAGGTAAGCTGAATAATCAAAGACAATGGTGCTGGGAAGAACACCTTTATCTATGAGTATTATGTTGAACCAGCACAGGATCCTCAGTAGGAAGATGAGGAAACAGCTGCATTATTCAATGTTCTCTGTTTGAATAGGATTGGTAGAACATATCTCTCTGTGTCTGTAGAAAGTGGGTTTATTGGAATGTCTCACAGGCTGTGGGCCAGCTAGTATATCAGTCATGATGACCAATGGAAATTTGAAGAATTTGGTATTAGTTTGGTTTATGGGTGTGGGTGTCTCAGCTGGTCTTCAGTACACATGAGTATGTCAAAGAAATAGGCTTTAAAGTGATAAACACAGCAGGATCCACATGGCATTAAATTTGTGGGGTCCATAAAGGTTTCCTCATTTATGGTGGTGTTGTGGTATTTTGTTTTGCTTTAGCAAATAAAGCCTGCTAGGTGGTGGTGGCATATGCCTTAAATTCCAGTGCTTCAGAGGCAGAAGCTGGTAAATCTCCATGTGTTTGATTGAGTTAGAAATGTGCACAGGGAAACCCTGTCTGAAAATAACACCAAACAAAAAAGAATACACAAATCTAAACAAACAAACAAACAAACAAACAAACAAAAACTTACTTTAAGAAGAGAGTGTGGAGCTAGGCTGTAGTTAGCCATAAATGACAGACCATGGTGGAGCACACCTTTAATCCCAGCATTTGGGAGACATAATGAGGTGGATATCTGTAATTTCATGGTCGCCCCAAGCTACAACGGATTGACCCAGTCTAAAAGAGAAAGAGAGACAGGTGGTGGCTCATTCCTTTATCCCTGTACTTGGGAGGTAGATATGGCTGGGAGGAGAAATATAAAGTGGAAGAAGACAGAAGTTTGTTACATTCTAATGGAAGACTCGTAGGATCAGAATTGCCCACCTCTTTGGTCTGAGGATTCAGTAGAAGTAAGACCTAGGGGTGGGCTGCTCTGCTTCTCTGATTTTTCATCATTAATCACATATCTGAATTCAGGTTGTAACTATTAAGACCAAGTACAATTAGCTTTACAATTTCCAGTGTAGTGTGTCAAAGCTAAATTGTGGTGCCAATACTAGAATTGATGGAAATAGAATTGGTGTAATAAATATTTATCAATTTTCCAAGTTTATTACTATCTATTATATGATTGAGCATGAGAGAAAATGGTTTGTATGAGTATACATGTTATGGGATATAATTAATTATGTGAAGTCATGTGTCAGTATCTGACCTCTGTTCATTCCCCAAAAGAAGAGTTTCTTGCCAAGATACACAACATGTTTTATCTGATGAGCCAAACACTCCCACAGATTAGCAATAAAACAAAAATAAAGAACTAAATAATGGTCTTTTGGAACATGAAGCATCAGAATTAAGACCCCCTATACATGGTAAGTTTGCAACATGAAATGAATCAACCCTATGACAATGAACAACAATTTATAACAACATGCTGATTACAAAAGCACATTAACAATTATTTTTGGAAATACTCAGAAAGTTCAATGTAATTATGAAAACATGTATGATAGCATCCTATCACTCACCATGTTGTGGCTTCTGTACTCAACCATGTTCCAATCACAATTTACTACAGTAGCATTCCCACAAAAGCAATCAGTACACAGGCACTAGTTCTGCTTAAAACCAAACCTGCATCAAGAACAAAAGCCTACAGTATGGCTACAGGAAGTGTCCTGAAATGCCTGTGACTCGCAGCTTGGCCTGATGTTGCTGATTGGCTAGTAAGGCTTGATCACCAAGATCACTTCCTTAAGGGTTAAAGTGTGCTTAAAGACACACCACGGGTACCTTGGGTCTAGCTTCTACTCAAGATCCAGACCTTATAGACAACTGTAGAGACACAAATCTCAATGTCACTTACCCCTGTCTAAAATAGACAACCCACTCTCTTCAAGCAGTGTGAAAGATCATCCCCTCCTTCCTCAAAAAATGTGCAGATGTTGCAGATAAAATTACAAAATGCAGATGGGAATGAATATTTTAGTCAACAGAGGGAAGGGTGCCTAGAATATTAAAAACTTGAGAGAGATTTTAGAGCATATGCCAAAATAAGAAGATGTTTGTTCTGGGCTTTTTGCTGAAGTCAGGGAAATTGGGTGTACATTTTATCTAGTGGTCACAGACAATTTAGAAACCATGAGAGAAGGGAAGGAACAATATCAGAAAGAAGGTAATATAACATTCTCCTGTCAGATGTGTGGGTGATAGTTCCAATGCATTGGGGGTTTTATTCCTGAAATTCTTGAAAAATGAATAATAATAAAAACTGTTGTCTTCAGGGTAATTTGAATACTCTGAGAGAATTGGGCTGGGAAGCTTGCTTCTACAAGCACTGTGGTGACCAAGCAGAGCTTCCTCAGGGTACAGTGAGAAAATAGCTGCATTATTCAATGTTCTCTTCTTGAACAGGACTGTTGTCAGGTTTTTAAATCAGTGGATCCATCATCCAGCCTTGAGATTGCAGACTTATTTTCTTGTTTGAGATCTAGTTCCTGTTTACTTTTTTCCCCCCTGCTTTTCTGAAGTCCCAGTGACAACCATAAAATAAGTGGTTTCAGTACATCTGACATCAGTGGGAAACTACAGAACATCTCATTTTCTGTGCCAAAATCTCTCTCATTATTAGTTAGGAAAGGGAATAATCACATCATGTGATTGTGTAGTGGCCTGTGAAAGCTAGAGAGCCATCTTGTTTTCAGGAGAAAGGAGTGGGTGCAGGAAGAGAGCAGTATTTGCTATTGGAGTCAAAGCCAGTGCAGTAGAAATGTGTATCTCTGCTGACCTAGAAAAGGTTTTTGTCTGGGTTGGAAGGCCAGGTCAGGAATCATTGCGCTGTGTCTTTAAGAAGGTGATCTTATTACTCAGTCATCACTAGCCAACCAGACCCTCCTCAAGATCTGTCAATAATAAAAGGTACAGGGACCTTCTTAGTGCCAGATTCAGGCTTTTCTCTAAAGGAGAGCTGGCACCTTTTTTTTGTGTGTGTGTGTGTGCTGTTCTTCGATTAGATTATTGCTGCAGTAAGTTCAATGGAGAGCTTGGGAGAGCTCAGTAATCACATTGTGAGTGAGGGGTCGCTGTCCCCAGGATGGAGGAGTGCATTGTGTAGTATATGAATCATGTGTTGGGTCCTCCCAACATCTGAGTGTGAACAGGAAGACAGATTTTACTTCCTGTGGGTTTTCATGAGATACATGAATCTCCCTGGAATCAATGATATGACTCTGACTAAAACGTTGTGGGTTGAATCTCTTCAGAGTATTGGGAGCAGGGAGCCCTGTGTAAAAACATCTTTATAGTCAACTTCAATGAGCTTTTTGTGCATCCTTGGAAAGACTACAGTTCTTGGAGACATTTAACAATTTATATTTTACTTTATGTGATGTGATGGAAAAATTAAAAATTAGGGTTAATGGCAAGAAGGAAAAACTACAAAGAACAAGAATCTCTTTTAGTGCATAACTTCCTGATTTCAGAGTATAGACCCCACATGTTATTTTCATGAGATACAGGAAAAAGAAAAAAAAAAAAAAGAAAACCTTGCAGATGTGCTAATCAATCTTGATGCCCTTGCAAGCAAACTTTGTACTCTATGAAATAGTGTAACCTTGAAAACCCTATGAGCTGAGACTAGTGGTGTCAAGCCTCCATTTCACTTTTGTTGCTAGGTAACTTAGCCTTCCAATAGAGTGAACTCCCAGACTGTTTTGTTCTTCCCAATTAAAACCTTTTGCTTTCTCATTTGGGAATAACTTCATTGGACTTGAGGAAACCCAGGAGGTACAAAGTTTGTGGGCTTATCCCAGATTTCCTCCAACCACCCAGGACCTTTAACCCTGAAAGACTGAAATAGAGAAAGTAAAGACAACAAAAACTGAAGGAATGCTGGAAATAGAAAAACTGCGAAAAAGATTGTGAACTACAGACACAACATGACCAACAGACAAAAAGAGAGAATCTCAGGCATGGAAGATAAACTAGAGGAAATAGATTCATCTACCAAAGAAAATCATAAATCCAACAAATCCTTAACACAAAACATCCAAGAAATCTGGGACACCATGAAAAGGCCAAACCTAGGAATAATAGGCAGTGAGGAAGGTGACGAAGACCAGCTCAAAGGTGTCAAAAACATACTAAACAAATTCATCGAGGACAACTTTCCCAATCTGAAGAAGGACATGCACATGAAAGTACAAGAAGTATACTGAACACCAATTAGGCTGGACAAAAAAAAAAAAAAAAAAAAAAAAAAACCCTAGAAATATAATAAGGAAAACACCTAAAACACAGAATAAAGAATACTAAGTGCAGCAAAGGAGAAAGGACAGGTAACATATAAAGACAAACCGATCAAAATTACAACTGACTTTTCCATGGAATCCCTCAAGGCCAAAAAGGTCCTGCATAGATGTCCTACAAATACTAAGAGTCCACAGATGCTAGCCCAGGCTACTATACCCAGCAAAACACTCAATCATTATAGATGGGGAAAAGATATTTAATGACAAAGACAGATTTTTTTTTCCAATACTTACCTACATATCCAGCACTACAGAAAGATTTGGAAGGAAAACTCCAACCCACGGAAGTTAACTATGCACACAATATGTAGGCAAAAGATAATCTCCCTATACAAGAAACCAAGGGTAATGGAGGTCAAATATATTCACAATACCACTGCCAAAATCAAATCTAAAACAAACAAGCATCACTAATCAATGGCCTTTACTCACCCCCAATATTAATGGTCTTAACTCACCTATAAAAAGACACAGGCTAACGGAAAAAAGAATGCATCCTTCTGCTACATACAAGAAACACATCTAAGTTTCAAAGATAGACATTACTTCAGGGTAAAAGGTTGGGGAATATCTTCCAATCAAATGTACACAAGAAGCAAGCAGGCATGGCTATCCTAATATCTAACAAGTTAGACTTCAAACCAAAATTAATCAAAAGAGATGAAGATGCTCATTCAGTATTCATTGCAGGAGAAATCCTTCATCACAAAGTCTCAATTCTCAAAATTTATGCCCGAAATACAAACAAACCCAAAATAAACCAACTGCCAACATCAAAATGAAAGGAGAGAAGCTCAAGGTGATTCCTCTAAAATCACGAATAAGACAAAGGTACCCTCTCTCTCAATATCTCTTCAATATTGTACGTGAAGTTCTAACTAAAGCTATAAGACAAAAAAAGGAGATAAAAGGGATCCATATTAGAAAGGAAGAAGTCAAACTATCACTATTTGAAGATGATATGATAGCTTAATATAGCTTAATAAGCAACCCAATAAACTCTACCAAGGAACTCCTATAGCTGATAAACATCCTCAGCAAACTAGCAGGGTACAAGATAAACTCAAAATAATCAGTACCCCTACTTTTTTCAGACAACAATGAGATTGAGAAAGAAATCAGAGAAACATAACACTTTACAATAGCCAGAAACAACATAAAGTATCTTGGAGGAACACTTCCCAAACAAATAAAAGACTCATATAATAAAAATCTGTGGCTCTAAAGAAAGAAATTAAAGAAGAAACCAGAATATGGAAAGATCTCCCATGCTCTTGAATAGGTAGGATAAATATAGTAAAAATGGCAATCTTGCCAAAAGCAATCTAGAGATTCAATGCAATCTCCATTAAAAACCCACCACAACTCATCACTGACCTGGAAAGGATAATAATCAACTTTTTATGGAAAAACAAAAGACCCAGCATAGCCAAAACAGCCCTGTACAATAAAAGAACTTCAAAGGCATCACCATCCCTGACTAAGCTCTACTACAGAGCTATACTCCTGAAAACAACCTGGAATTGCCACAAAAACAAAACAAAACAAAAAACAAACAAACAAAAAAAAACAGGTAGAACAAGGAATGGATTTCAAAAACCTGATACAAACCCACATACGTATGAACACCTGATTTTCTACAAAACATATAAAACAATACAATGGGATGAGGAAATCATCTTCAACAAATGGTGCTGGCACATTTGGATGATGATGTTTAGAAGACTGCAGATAGACCCAAGTGTGTAGTCATACACAAAACTATGGTCCAAATGGATCAAAGACCTCAATATCAATCCAACCACACTGAACCTCTTAGAAGAGAAAGGAGGAGGTACTCTTGAACAAATTGTTATAGGAGACCACTTCCTGAACATAACTCCAGGGGCACAGACACTGAGAGCAACAATTAATAAATGGGACCTCTTCAAACTTAGAAGGTTCTGTAAGGCAAAGGACACAGTGGAAAGACAAAATGGCAGGCCACAGACTGGGAAAAGATTTTAAGTAAGGAGTAAGGTTTTTCCGCCCGCCAAGGGTCTGGTCCTGCCTACACGCCAGCACCAATTAACATACAGAGACTCTATATTTGACATAATGCTATTGGCCTGGTACTAGTTTCTTATCTGCTAGCTCTGCCTTAAGTATTAACCCATTTCTGCTGATCTATGTATGTTCATGTGGTCTTCTTACTGAGGAGCATACCGCCATTCTGCTTTCTCCAGACTCTCCATGCTGACTCCTCCTTCCAACTTCCTCTTTCCTCCTTGTCTCTTAGTCCCTCCTATCTTCCTTTCCTATTGGCCAACATTTACAGAATGGCATCTCCCATCAATTTTCACCAATAGTACATCACACAATGGGCTGATCTCCAAAATATACAAACAACTCAAAAAACTAATCAACAAAACACCAAACCAGCCCTATTAAAAAATGGGGTATAGACCAGCAGAGGAACTAGGATACAAGGTGTATTCTAAGAGATTCATATAAAGTCCCTCACAGAACCAGGAAGGGACAAGTCCCCCAGAGCTCAGGGGAAGTGGGGGGGGGGCTCAGCGAATGGAGAGATTAGTAGGAGAAAACGAGGGGGAGGAAAGGAAAACATGTGCGACCAGGAAGATTGAGCCTGGTTAGGAATAGAAGACAGGAAAGAGAGACATAAAGAGAGACAGAGAACATAAAAGAGGGAGCCAACATTGGTTTGAAGATAAAATTGAACACAAAGAAAGGTCTAGAGGACTACAAGAGTGCTCCCAACTAACAATTTGAGCTTCCTTGGAAAGGCTACCATAAATGCCCTTCCCAGAGGGTGAGGGAGAGTGAGATCAACAACTAACTTATCCATGGAGCCCTCAATTAATGCCTGTTGGAAACAGGAGCAAACACCCATACATAAAAACTAAGTCGAAGTAGAACCCAGATGCATATCGAGAGGACAAGACCAGGTGGCAGAAACACATAGAGACAGCTTACCTGAACAAGGAGCATCTAACGGGCCACCAGACTGATAGCTGGGAAGCCAGCATGGCCGCCCTGAATATGGGTCTCAGCCAGAAGGACTGAGCAGTCTAAGGAACCTCAGACAGTGGAGCCAGCATGTATCCCTGGGACACAAAAGGACTTTGCGAACACATTCCCCATGGAGGGATAACTGCCTTAATCTAGAGACAGGAGAGAAGCACTAGTCCCTACTTCACATGACCTGTCAGCTCTACATGACCCCAACTGGATGGCATTCCCCTACATATGGAATTGGGGTGGGGGGATGGGAGGGTAGGGTGATTTGAATGCATGTGAGAAGGCAGCGAGTTTTAAACCTAGGGAAGGAGGGAGAGGGAAGGAAGGGAGGGAAGGAGGGTGAGGGAACTGGGATTGACATGTAAAATAATAAATTAAATTAAAAAAAAATTGCTTTGACACCAAAATTAAGTTCAAGGACATGTTACTGGGGAAAAGGATTTCTATTATTGTTTCCACAGAAAATGAAAATAAGTGCATTCCTTCCAGACTAATGTGGTTTGATCAAGCCAGACCACCTGATAGAGAATACAAGGTGATCCTACTTTCAAAACAGGTGGACAAAGCAGCCTTACAGACTATACCCAGGATTTCTGAATCTTCTTCGAATCCCCCATGACAGCGCCTCTTACCAGCAGGAAGTAATTTGGAAAGAATGACACCCAAATCTCCAAATATTGTCTATAAACGTTTGTTATTATTTAAATGGACTTGGTTATATAAAATGAAAAAAAAAAAGAATAGAAGCATTGATTGAAAAAAAAATTATGAAATCAAAAAATAAAAATGGGGTACAGAACAGAAGAAATAATTCTAAATAGAGGAAACCAAAAAAGCTGAAAAACACTTAAGAAAATGTTCAACATCTTTAGCTATCAGGGAAATGCAAATCAAAACAACTTTGAGATACTATCTTACTCCTGCCAGGATGGCTAAAATTAAAAACACCAATGACAACTTATACCAAAGAAGATGTGGAGAAAGGGAACATTCCTCCACTGCTGGTGGGAGTGCAAACTCGTACAGCCATTTTGGAGATAAATATGGTGGTTCCTCAGGAAAATGGGAATTAGTTTACCACCGGGACCCAGCAATCCCCCCTTAGACATGTACCCAAATGATCCATATCCCGGCAACAAAGACATCTGCTCAACTATGTTGATAGCAGCATTATTTGTAATAGCAAGAAACTGGAAACAACCTAGATGATCCTCAATTGAAGAATGGATAGGAAGATAGGATAAGGATAGGAAAGAAATTGTGACTAGGAAGATTGAGTCAGGGTAGGAATACGAGACAGAAGAGAGAGAGAGAGAGAGAGAGAGAGAGAGAGAGAGAGAGAGAGAGAGAAGAATAAAAGAGGGAGCCAGTATAGGTTTGAAGAGAAAAGCTAATCTAAAGAAAGGTCTAGAGTCCTACAAGACTGTTGCCAACTAACAATTTGAGCAACTGTGAAAAGGCTACCATAAATGCCCTTCCTGGATAGTGACATCAACAACTAACTTATTCACCATCATGGAGCCCTCCTATAGTGCTGTTGGAAACAGAAGCAAACACCCAAACCTAAACACTGAGTTTAACTAGAATCCCGATACAGATGGACAGAACAAGACCAGGTTGTAGAAACACACAGAGACAGCTGACCTGCACAAGGAGCAAATAACAGGCACCCAGACTGATAGCTTGGAATCCAGTATGGTACTGACTCAGTCTTCTCTAAATATGGGTCTCAGCCAGAAGGACTGAGCAGTCTTAGGGACTGCAGACAGTGGAACCAGGATGTATTCCTCATGCACAAAAGGTCATTGCAGACACATCCCCCATGGAGGATACTCCCTTAACCTAGAAACAGGAGAGAAGTCCTAGTCCCTACTTCAAATGAACTGACAGATCTACATGACTACACATGGATAGCATTGTCATATATGTGGAATTGGGTTGGAAGCTGGGAGCGGAGGGTGGTAAGGGTGCATGTGAGGGGGAATAGTGTGTAAATGGGTGGGAGGGAGGGAGAGAGAGGGAAATGGGATCGACATGTGAAATAAAAAATAAATAAGTAAATTAAAAAATGAAATAAGTACCCCCAGGCCAGAATCTTATAGGCTGCCAGTAATACAGAACACCAGTGTAAACAGCACCAGGCTCCTCCTGGTGCTAAGCCATGCTCATCCTGGATCCATGCTGGGTTGCTGAAGGCCTAGGTGCATTGGGTCACCTGGTGGGAAGTCAGAGATGAGAGGAGTTCTGAATCCCTAGGGGCTAATGACAGAACCAGACCCTCGCCCAGCCCTCCTCTCCTCAGGTGGCACTGACTGTGGCCTTAGGGAAGGGGGTGAGGGTGAGAGTGGGGAGGAGGAGGATGAGGGGTGTTGGGGAGAACAACTTTGGTAAAGATTTTTGTGTCAATTAAAAAATAAAAATAACAAAATATATGGTAATTAGAAGTGATGGATATGTGCAGACTTGCTACAATCAGTCTGAAGCAAAGAAGACAAAATAAGATAACAGTGGTCTAGTAGACAGGTCAAGTGGTCTGCAGATTTATAGGTCAATGCAAATCATCAAAGCAGAACAGAGTACATCAGAAGGAACTTCAGGTGTTACAAGTAGGATTCCATTTCTCTGGGCAATAAGAGGTAGAACAGGAAAAAGGATTGGCAAGATCCAGAAGAGTGGAAAATATATAAAAATAAAATTATAATACTGAAAGATAACATAAAAGGTGATCTGGTGTAACCCACAAAATCCATAAAAGGAGCCAACAGTTAAGAGAGCAGAGGGTGCAGAGAGGCTCAGGGGAAAGCACCAATGTAAGAAGGTAGAGTCAGGAATTAAATAAATAAATAAGATTTCACTTCAGGCATGCATATCTGTGTAAGAGTCACTGATAAGAAAAAAAGAAAAAGAGAAAAGGAGAGACATTTCTATGCTAGGGATGTCTGAGAAAATCGAGAGAGACTAAAGGTAATGTAAAAAGTTATGGAGGTTCAAAGAAAAGTCGTCAAATGTCGAGAAGGATGTAAACTGTTTGCTGTGGGCTCTCATATCTACAAATATAAATTTAAGATTAGTAATATGAGTTAAAATTTTTGACCATACCAGGTTAATGGTTTAAAAGTTCTGTTTATTTCTCTCAAGAAAATATATGTACTTGCTAAACACTTCTATCAGTGTTTCCTGGTAGAAACCTTTTTATTGCAAGAATAGAGCTAAAACAAAAATGGTTTAAACATTTTTGCTGTCTAATGATAACAGCCCCCAGCTCAAAATTTACCTCTGAGCACAGGTCATTAAATTCAGATTATCAGAAAATCAGATGTCCTTTAAATGTAGATGACATTAATTCTGTTTTATGTCGAAAGCTGTTAAAAATTGAAACTAGTTAAAACGTTACAATTATAAACACTGGAAACTAACATAAACTTAACTGGCACCAAGGTGACAATGGGTTTAAAGACATAAAGGGTGCTAAAATTATTTGATATTATAAGAAGCCATTACAGGATGTTTTATTGTTTTATAAAACAGTTTTTAAATGTTTAAATTCAGAAGGTTGCATTATATTTGTGCTTAATTACATTGTTAATATTTGTACTTAAATTAAAGGGCTAAAATTTAAGATCATAGCCATACACTGTATATACTAACCAAAAGTTGAGAAGCTCATTTTTTTATGATACAGAGGGCAATCCATCCTTGTTTTTGATAAATTTGGTAAGCATAAGTTAGTTAGATAAACTGAATCACGTAGCTGTTTTATGTTTCCCTAAAAGGAGTTTCAAATTAAAATCAGTATTTTTAAAGCTAAAACTGACAATGCAAAGTTCTAGTTTCATAAAATCTGGTAACAATTATAAAATGTTAAGAAACACATGTTACCAGCCATCCTTATAGATTAACTTTTGGTTATAGTCAAACTAAGTATTAATGATTAATAACAGGAATAAACCTCACTCTGTCTCCTATACATATTCTAAAAGTATAAGCTTAAATCAAGTAACTGAAAACCAAGTTGTCTATTAAGATCTACCTAGAAAGACTTCTAATACTACAGAGATCTGTAGAATAAGATATTTAAATATTAACTAAAATGCTGTAATAATTTCAGACAAAGAATCACAGAACCTAACAATGACCAAAGGTCTCTAAAGAACATTGTGGGGCAGCATGGATTGTGATGACACTGACCAGGGAGCAAGATGCTGAAACACAATGCCTGCAGCATGATAGGACCCAGCTCGGACTGTGTAGAGGCTTCAGGGTACTGGAAAATTGTCTGCACCTTTGCCTAGACAAAATAAGTTCAGACTTTTCCAACCCCAGGTTCCACGGGGGGGGGAATGTACTTGGTGAAAAATTTCTCCCCTCAATACCATAGAAACTTGGTTATGGCTAAGAATATAAGGAATGGTCCATGTTGTTTTTTTTTAATAGATTCAAAAGTAACATATAGTTTATCCTTCTCAGATCTCTAATTCTATTGATGGCTTGGCTAACCAAAATTTTGTGAGCTTGGCAGTATAGGCAGCCTTGATAAGGCTCCTAAATAATGATGTAAAAATATCAAGATATATAAGGCTTTTTTGAACATTTATTTATTAATTATGCATACAGTGTTCTGCCTGCATACATGTCTGCACACCCAAAGAGGATACCACATCACATTATAAATGTTTGTGAGCCACAATGTAGTTGCTGGGTATTGAACTCAGGACTTCTAGAAGAGCAGCCAGTAGTCTTAACCTCTGCCACATCTCTCTAGCCCAAGACATATACTTCTTAAAGATATAAAAAATTAACTTACAATATAAAAATTCAGAGCTTAACTTTTAATCAAGTTCTGATAAGCTAATAGAGCAGGGACTCCCACCTGTTTAGTCACAAACTCAAAGTTTTATGATTTATATTGGGTGTCATCAAAGTGTAAATATGAAGGGTGTTTCATTAGGCCAAAGGCACCACTGACCAATCTATACATGGATCGCTCTTGACAGAAGAAAAAGCTTCTAATCCAAATGTATAAATTTTGCTAGGACTCAAAGGCATATATTCATTCTTGCTGTTTTATAGATACCCAAAACCTACTTTTTCTACAAATTGGATTTCAGCACAGATTGGTGATGATAATATATCTAAAACTTTTATGTCCTTTTATACAACACAGTTCATATAGGCTTCAGAGGAACAAATGTCATAAAGTTTTTATCCACTTCTTACCGGTCAAAAGGACTGCAGATAAATACAGCTATCCTGAGGATGGAATTTTCTCCCTGGTCTTGCTGTCTTTCTTGATCACCAAAGGTAAGGAACTAAGAGTTCCAATTAAATATATACATTTTAACCTTTGTTCCCAGTTTAAACATGTCAGACGATTTGTGCTTCTGGCAGATGAGTATCAGTTGCTGATTACAGCCTGCTCCTCTCTAGTGCTCTCCCTACTTACTGTGAACTAGCCCAGCCAAGATGAATCTTCAACAGGGTCTACAAACTGATGCCTCTGATTAATGGTCCATTTCCTGAATCCCCCTTCTTTTGTTGGCATTGTCTAGCATTTTAGCCTACTTGCAGCTAAGAAAACACTGCAAAATTAAGCAGGAAGTAGTACAGGCATGTCCCTGGCACAACAGTGTTTTGATTTTCAAATAGTTGTCACCTGGAGTTCTATAGCCTATAAAGCCTCCTTGAGCAGATAGTTACTATTATGCCTACTGGTTTCCTCAACTTCCAAGGAAGATGGAACTCCTGGCTGCAAAAGCAAAAGGATTTGACTGGTAAAAATCAAACCAGCTGAGACCTCACTCTGTCAGAAAAGTAAGGTAGTGGCTTAAAATTGTGAGGGGTTTATATCAGGGTAAACAGAAAGGGAAACTTGAGACCACTAATCTCAGTTCACAAAGTTTCCAAGATACAGGCAGTTCATAGAGTACAAATTCATTTACAAGGTCATCATGGAACTAAGTTAACATTATCCATCATTTGTTTAGGCAAGATTGATAAGCACACCTGAAAGGTTGTTTTTTTTTCTTTGTTTTTACTTCTTCTCCTGAAAACAGGATGTGGATTCTGTACTCTGTAGTCAGGGATTTATCTATTGGCAGAAATTCTTGTTCTCATTATTTTTTCCTTCTTGCTATAAGCCCTAATTTTTAACTTTTAGTTATTAATTTTTCCATCACATTACCTCTTTGCAACAAACATTAGAGGCTCAATTTTTGGGCCTCCAATAGGTAAAAGACTTCTGGTGTTTTTTGGTGTACAGGTTACTCACATTACCTCCTATGTTTAGGAGTTTACTTTTGTTTACTTTTGATATAGCATCTCAACCAGGGAAAAGGTGAAATGTATTCTCTTCCTGTACTACTTCCTGTTTACCTGTGCAGTGTTTTTTTGGGCATGAGATGGCTAAAATGCTATATAAAACCAAAAAAAAAAAAAAAAAAAGGAGAAAAAGGAGGGGGACTTCAGCAAATTGCACATTTATCAGAGGCATTAGTTTATAGACCCTGTTGAAGATTCACATTGGCTGTGCTGGTTCACAGTAAGAGCAGTATTTAGGAGCGGAATGTAGTCAGTAACTGATGCTCATCTGCCAGAAGCACAAATCTGCTGAGACATGGTTAATTGGGAACATAAGTTTGAGATATATTATCATCACTAATCTGTACTGAAATCTATATTGTAGAAAAAGTAGATATTGGGTATCTGTAAAACAGCAGGAATGTACTTATGCCTTTGAGTCCTAGCAAAAACTACAGATTTGCATTACAAACTTGTACATTTTTCTTCTGTCAAGAGAGATCCATGTATAGATTGGTCAGTGGTGCCTTATGCCTGATGAAACATCCTTCATATTTACACTTTCATGACACCCAATATAAATCATAAAACTCTGAGTTTGTGACTAAACAGTTGGGAGTCCTTGCTAGATTATCTTATCAGAACTTGATTAAAAGTTAAGCTATGGATTTTTATATTGTAAATTAATTTTATATATTTTAAGATGTATATTTCTTGGGCTAGAGAGATGGCTCATTGGTTAAGAGTTCTGGCTGCTCTTCTAGAAGTCACGAGTTCAATCCCCAGCAACTTCATTGTGGCTCACAAACATCAGTAATGAGATCTGACTACCTCTTCTTGCCTGCAGACATATGAAGGCAGAACACTGTATGCATAATTAATAAATAAATGTTCAAAATGACTTTTATGATTTTAGATCCTTATTTAGGAGCCATATTAATGCTGCCTAATACTGCCAAGATGACAAAGTTATGGTTAGCCCAGCCATCAAAACTATCATATGTAAGAAGGATATAGTTAATTAACTGTTCAATCTATTAAAAAAATGACAGGGACCATTCCTTATATTCCTAGCCATAACCAATTGTGTATGGCATTGAGGGCAGAAGTTCATCACCAAATACATAATGTGAGAGACTTTTTGTTTGTTTGTTTGTTTGTCTTTTCTCTGTGGAAGAGAGACATGGAAAAGACTGACCTTCTTTTGTCTAGGCAAAGGTGGTGCAAATAATTTTTCAGCATCTACAAATTCTAAGCTGGGTCCTGCCTGGCAGCAGACATCGTATTTGAGCATCTTGCTCCCTGGTCAGTGTCATAACAATCCATGCTGCCCCATAATCTTCTTTAGAGGCCTAGGGTCATTGTTAGGATCTGTGATTCTTTGTCTGATATTATTACAGCTATTTAGTTAACATTTAAATGCCTTATTCTATACAGATCTCTATAGTATTAGAAGCTTGTCTACATATATCTGAACGGACAACTTTGTTTCAGGTACTCGTTTTAACCTTAATCATTTAGAACATGTATAGGCAACAGAGTGAGGTTTATCCCTGTTATTATTGATTAACATTTAGTTTGATTATAATCAACAGTTAATTTATAAGAATGGCTAGTAACTTGTGTTTCTTAACATTTTATAATAGATTAAACAGCTTTTATAAAATTAGAACTTCGTATTGTCAGGTTTAGCTTTAAAAATACTGATTTTAATTTGGAACTACTTTAGGGAACCATGAAACATCTATGTGACTCAATTTATCTAAATATTTTACGCTTACCAAATTTAGCAAAAAACAAGGATGCATTGCCTTCTGTATCATAAAAAAAAAATGAGCATCTCAAATTTGATTAGCATATAGAGCTTATGGCTGTGATCTTATATTTTAACCCTTTGATATAAGCACACACATTAACAATATAGTAAAAGCACAAATATCCTGTAACCTTATAAATTTAAACATTTAAATATGTTTTTATAAACAATTACACATCTGATAATGTCTTTTTGTGATATCAAAAATAAAGTGACCTTTATGTCTTTAAACACATTATGACCTGGGTGACTGTTAAATTTATGTTAATTTCTAGTGTGACTAATTGTAACCTTTTAACTAGTTTCAATTTTTAACAGCTTTAGCCAAAAAACAGTATTAATATCATCTACATTAAAAGGACATCTGATTTTCTCATCATCTTAATAAGATGACTAGAGCTCAGAGATAAATTTTGACCTGAGGGCTGTTAGCATTAGACCCCAAAAACATTTAAACCCTTTTTGTGTTAGCTTTATTCTTGTAATAAATCTTAGGTTTATAACAGGAATCACAGATAGAACTTTTTTTTTTTTTTTCAGTCCGTTAACTGTTAGTAAGATTTAAAGAAAATATTCTTTTATCTATCCTATCTTTATGAGTCTAAAGTCCTATATGTAACTTTAATTCTAACTAAGGAAAACTATAACCTTAACTATCAGTCTTCAATTCCATCAAAGAACACAGAAGGATAATATATAAACTCTAGAATTGAAAGAGACAACTCACCAGGTCAGTTCCAACATTCTTCTGTGATGTTCCATCTCCAGATATAGGTCATAGTGTGTCTGGCAGACTTCTCAGCAAAGCAAAACATTTAAAAATGTCCCACCTGTGTTGGCAGTTTATCAGTCACTTTTCTCCACACCCTGCAGAATGTCTAGCAGACTCTTTCATGAAGAAGGAACGCTGTAGCAATGTCCATCTTGTATCAGAGTCACTTTCCTGTGGGTCCTGCATGTCCAGTTCATAAAGCATAAAGTCAAACAGTACAGACAAGAACAGTATTTTGCCCAAATGGCTGGTCTTGCTATATTGGAGGCAAACTCTATAACTTTTTAAAAAGTACATATAGTTTTCTTTAGAGAAATAAATGGATCGTATAAACAATTAACCTGGCATGGTCAAAATTTTTAACACATATTACTAATCTTAAATTTATATTTGTAGATATCAGAGCACACAACAGTTTACATCTTCCTATAAACTTTCTAATACTTTTCTTTGAACCTCTATATCTTTGTACAATACCTTTAGTGTCTTTCACTGATTTTCTCAAACATCATTATCATAGACAATACTCTCCTTTTCTATTTTCCTTTTTTCCTCTTATCAGTGACTCTTACTCAGAGGTGTGTGGCTGAAGTAACCATCTGATTTATTTATTTAAATCCTGAGTGTACCTTCTCAGTGTGGTGCCTTCCCCTGAACTTCTCTGTGCCCTCTGCACTCTTAACTCTTGGCTCCTGTTTCTGCTCATGTGTGGTGCACCTAGCTCTCCTTTATTGATGTTTAATAATGATCAGGAGAAACAAATAGGCTGAATAGATATTTATTCTGGAGAAATATCATACAACATAGAAAGAGGAATTCGAGCAGGTTCCTTCCTGGTCCCAAGGATACCTCAGAATGTACTCCTGTCCCAGTGCTGCAAGCAACAGAGCTCTCTGAGCCCCCTCCTCATACTTTGTTCCCCCAGGTAATCTCCTGCCCTGTCTCCACAACAATGTACATGTGAACAAAGTGAATATCTCACTACAGTTCCCCTTTTAGTCTAAGAAAAGATTTACGCTTGATACAAAAACTACATAAAAAACAGTGACTAACAATTGTGCTCTAATAACTGACTGAGAACTGGGAAGCCAGCATAGGACTGACTCAGGACCACCTGAATATGGGTCTCTGCCAGAAGGACTGAGCAGTCTAAGGGACCTCAGACAGTGGAGCCAGGATATATCCTTGGTGCACAAAAGTACCTTGCGAACACATCCCCATGGAGGGATAACTGCCTTCACCTAGATACAGGTGAGAAGCCCTAGTTCCTATTTCAAATAACCTGTCAGATCCACATGACCCAAACTAGACGCCATTGCTCTACATATGGAATTGTGGTGGGGGGATAGGAGGGGATGGTGGTTCGGGGGCATGTGAGAGGGAAGAGGGGGTAAAAGGGAGGGGGAGGGATGGAAGGAGGGAGAGAGGGAAGAAAAGGGAACTGAGATCAACATGTAAAATAATAAATTAAATAAAAAAATGTGCTCTAACAAAAGGAAAATTGAGAATATACAATCTTAAGACCTAACTATCTAGTCCTAGGGTGAAGTCAAAACAGTGTTTAAAATAGAGTTGTCATAAGCTGGAAAGGATAAGTCTAGAACCTGTTATATCTAACTAGGAAGATAGAATAATAGCTTTAATAATTTAATCTTCAACCTCATCAAAGACCTGAGAAAGAAAATAACAATACTAGGGGAGGCAGGAAGTGTGGATGGGCAACTTCCAAATGGTGCAGCAAGGACAGAAAGAGCATGTTACCTGGACAGTCACCCAAGGTCTCACAGCAAGGTTGGAACAGCCAGTTTTGGCTAAGGCCTAGAGTACTTGACAGACCACAACAAAGGCAGGGAGGTAAAAAGGCTGTCTTACCCTGATTTGGCAGGGCTCACTAGCCTTCTAAGGCCTGAAATCTATTCAGCATTTTGTATTTGAGTGTATGATAATGAATCACATAACTTTCTCGAGACTTCATTGAATCAATAAGTCTCTTGCTTTCTCCAACTACTGAAGATTTCATATTTTTTATATTCTCATTCTTAGATAAAATCTGAATGAAATGTAAACTGCCTTCGAGACACAATGTTCTACCTGCTAGCTTTCAATTAATTCTCAGACATGGAACAGATTCTGCTAGTCTTTCCATCTGATGTTCCAAGTTGTAACCTTACTAGCAGCTCTGGTCAACCAGAAATCAGCTGTTCCTGTCAGCATGTTAATGCATTGCATTGTTTCTGTTTTGATTTTTGAAGCATTAGACAAACAAAAAATTCTGTTTTCTAGTTGGTCATTTTTATGTTCCATGTTTTGTATTCTACCTGTCAGCACTCTATTTGCATGCCTAATATTCTGAATCTTTTTCTCTAAGTATTGTATGTTAGTCTTCTAATTTTAAGCTCTCCATTTTCATTTTCAATATTCTAAACAATTGTTTCCAAACATTGTATGTTTTCTGTTCTGTTTTTCATCCCTCTATTGCCATTTTCAATATACTGAACTGTTTTTCTAAGCATTCTATGTTTTGCCTTCTAATATTGTCATTTTCAATATTCTAAACCTTTTTTTAACCTTCTAGGTTTTCATTCTAATTTTCAGCTCTCCATTGTCATTTTCAATATTCTGCATTTTGTTTTTTAGCTCTCTATTGTTATTTTCCATATTTTGAACCCCTGTTACTAAGTCTCTGTTGGTTTGTAAAATTTTCTTATTGTTTGCTTTAAGCTCAAACCATTTATAATATCTTAATGTTGATACCCATTGCTATTACAAAAAAAAATGTATATATTGGTTAAGCCATGATTTTTCTTATATTAAAATTCCTTCTATATTTGAAGTAAAAGTATTTCTAAAGTCTTGCATCATAACATTATCCACCCTAGGTATGGAACAATTGATCACATATTATATCATCTTAAATGGTGAAGAATGTTGCAATTACCTTAGGTATAATTCTGCTGTCCTCGAACTTTGATGGTTTTAGTTGTTGATATAATTTGTGGTGGTAATGCCTGGAGGTGTCCCACCAAATTGCATCCGGCTGCAGACAATCCTTCTGATCGTGGTCCCTGTATAATAGCTCTTAACAAACTAAGGCAAGCAAAATATTGTTAAACTCATGAGTGAAAGGAGCTTTGTGCAAATTTCTAGGACCCCAGGGCTAACAGGTGTTGCCACTTACTGGCGCCTTTGAGCCACAGAAGACACACCAGCTGGGCAGGCGCCATGTGGACCACAGCTGCAAATGCAAAGTGGGGAATTGGCAAAAGATGTGAAGCAATGAGTGCTTTCTCAGTGCCACAGTGGATGTAAAGTTGTAGGGCAGAGGCAAAAGTCCCACAAGGTGTGGTATATCCACCTGGTTAGGTTAGGAACCCTGCTCATTTAGGGATGGTGTGGGAAGTGAGCAGCGTCTGCCGACTTGGTGAAAACCAGGTCCGGTAAAATTTGAGATTCTGCTTCTGACACCAGATATTGATGTTTGATAAGGATCAGGAGAATAAAATAGGCTGAAGAGATGTTTATTCAGGGAGAAATAACTTACATTATAGAAAGACGAAGACCAGCAGGTTCCTGTTCCCAGAAAGCTGTATCCTCCTCAAAATTAGTTCCCCTGGGTCACATCCGGCCCTGTCTCCACCCCCCAATGGGCGTGGTCTATGCCACAGGCAGGGCCAAGGTGATTATCTCACTAAAGATACTGAATGCTCCATTTAATTCATATGTCAGAATTTAGTCAACCAATGGTGGGGCAATGACAGAGGTGTCCTATGAATATGTATAAAGAGCAAATAGTAATTACTTCCCCTAACTAAAGACACTTCATAACTGCACATATTATCTATGTTAAGGAACCCCATACTTGCATGTACTCCCTGCCTACAGGGTGTCTATAAGCCTGTATGGGCCCAAGTATATTGCTTTTAAATAGGAGATAAATAACCAAAAAGGAACAGACAACGTATGGTAGGAAAGATAATATCTTATGGACCATAGTTGTTATTTGAGCTCTCTGTACCCATGACAAGTTGGAATGGGTTCCCGTATAGGATTTCAGATGGGTCCGGCAGGCAGAATGTGTTCCAGAACTGTCAAAGCCACTCAGGGAAGCTTTATATGGAATTAGATGATGAGATCCATCTTTAACTACTTGGTGGCACTGCACTTGTTTAATATCACAACTAAGGAGGGTGTCAGTAATCAAAAATGAAATACATTAATAAAACAAAACATGTAATGAAGAATCAGATACACCTTTATATGAGTCGCACCATCTGGTGGTCTACTGCATGTTTAAAGGGAATTGAAAGAGGAAGCTCTTCTTCTGTTGCTGCTTTCCCTAGCTATGGCTACCAAGTTTATTACTTTACTAGCTTTAGAGCTTTCTTCTTTGGGCTTAACAAGTACAATGATGACCAGCTGAGACATGCACCCTGGTGAACTAAACAACTGCTGTAGTGTTCAGGTGCCCATTGTTAAGCAGCCATTTTTGGACTACCTGGACCAAAGCCTATGAGACATTATAATAAATCCATGTATTACATAGATGGAGAAATTCATCCTACCATCCCTGTCCATGCAGAGAACCTCGAATAATGCAGTTAGTTTTTGCTTTCTTTTGTTTTGAACCTGCTACTGAACATGTGTTGACTAACAATATTGCTCACAAATACAAACTTCCTAGTTTCATTCCTCTCCAACTATCTCTAGGAAGAATACTGTTTTCATTACTATGCATTTTCCAACGATTTGCTCTGAGTTCCAGGGATAAAACACCTACATTCTTAGAGCCATCATCCAGCTTTCTACGAGGAGAAAGAGCTACTATTGTGTTTGTCATCTGGAGCCTGCTTCTCTTTCCTGATTTTAAGTGCCTGTGACAACCAGGTAAAGAGCAAATTCAGTTCACCTAAACTCAATGTTAAGCTACATAACAATGATCTCTTTTTGTATCCCTAAATCTCTCTGTAGTAGTTTGGCTGCAAATCATGTCAAAGGAGAAACTCCTGATTAACAAAGTGCCCCTAGGCCCATCCTCATATCATAGAAGAGGTCATTCTCAAGCTGCTTAAGGGGGAATTACTGGAATGGTCTGCTAGATGGTCGAGTTTTCTTCTAGAGAAAATCATAGTTCAGCCAGATTGGCAAGATGAACCTAGGGGAGAAATGTTTGAAAAAGTAAACACTGTTGTGTTGAGGGGTTGACTAAGCAAGCAAGACATCTGTTTAGGTCCTGACTCACAAAGAAGGAACATAGCTCTTTCTCAAACCCACTAATGAGCTTAGTAGAGCCAGTATCATCCTGGGCACCTAGACTTAGACACTCAGTTATTGAGAATGAAATAGATCCCTTCCTTTAACATAATGAACATGCTTTGGAGAGAATGAAATTGTCTGAACCAGAGCCTTTGTGGTGAGGTTGCTTCATATCCTGTGAACACTACTATTCCCACCACATGGACCTGGGGTTATTGGTCCCAAGTGTGCTGAGGGTTTAATCACTAAAGTTCCCCAGATGCACTGTGTTGTGCTCATGATGCAATGCTTGAGTAGTATTCTCATGAGCTGGTCTCATTGAAAGATAACTCCTACTGAATTCCTAAAATCTCATATTTTTTTTTCCATCTCCCCCTGAAAGGAGAGAACAGTAACCCATTCCTCATAAGAAGCGTACTTAGAAAAAGACATAGGTTAAGCAAGACGTCCCTTTCACAGGTTTTATCTTTTCTTTGTTCTGCCTTTCCTCTTTTCCTCATGTTCTGGTCCTCCACTCCAAGCCCTGTCAGTGAAGTGTGAACCTGTGTTTCATGTTACTCATGTATTATTAAATAATTATAGTACTAATTTTTCTGTTGAAAACTTTAATTGCATTCCTGGCCTTACTGGCTGTTTCTTATTACTACTTAAATTCTTCAAAGTGTCAGTTGTAATCTGACCCTGGAAGAACTTAAAAATTGCAGTAACTTTGTAATGCTAAAGTCTGTTTTAGGACCTAGGTTGTGGTGGTGCTTGCCTTTAAACTCAGTACTCAGGAGACACAGGCAGGCAGATTTCTGTGAGATTCAGACCAGTGTCATAAACACAGGTAGTCTCACTACAACTAAGGCTTTTGCACAGGGAAACCCTGTCTCAAAATCTCCCAACACATCTGTTTTAGGCTCTGTCCCCTTTGCCCATTAGCTAGGAAAGAATGCATGCTATCATTACAGAGATATTCTTTACATATCTCTTAAGTATATGGAGTTATTTCTCATTGGAAAGGCAAATATAGAACAGCTGCTCTTCCAGCTTTTTAGAATTAGGTTTCTGAGACAGGCTCATTCTTTTTGATGTAGGTGTCCTTGATCCCATTTTTTTGCTTCCAGGGCAATGTCCTTGCTGATCTCTTGATTATCCCTTCTTAAATAAGTGCATGTATTCCTTCAGTACCTGTTTGTGGACCAATCATCTTAAACATTTTATATGTGGATAACAATTATTTACAGAAATATTTAATAAACAGAAATCATTAATCTGTAACACTGCAATTTGATTTAAAATATAACCCACTCCAAAATCACAAATGATGTAAAGATACCAGAAGATGAAAAATTATGTCCATCGTGTTTTAAAATTGTCCATTTATATCATGGACATCATGGAGTTGACCATGCATTGCACTTACAGGAAAAAAAAATCATGTGTAGCATGCTTTTTTTCTTCATAGTAGAGTAAAATGAACAGTTGTGTGTGTGTGTGTGTGTGTGTGTGTGTGTGTGTGTGTGTGTGTTTCAAGGGGAATCAGCATAGGTAGTCAGCTGCTTAAGTTACTATCATGAAAAAGGCCCTGCTTCAGGAAATATGATGGTTTGAGTGAGATTGGGCCGATGATGTCATAGGGAGTGGTACTATTAGAAGGTGTGGCATTGATGCAGTTAGGTTGGCATTTTGGGAAGAAGAGTTTAACTGGTTATGGTCTGTCAGGGTTTCCGTGTGCTGGATATGACCAAGTGTGTAAGATGACATACTGTGGCCTGTGTATCAAGATGAAACCACCATGACATTCTTCTTCAAATAATTTTTTCTCTTATGATGACAATGGACTGGATCTCTGAAACTGTGAGTCACTCCAATTAAGTGTCTTCTGTATAAGATCTCTCTTGCATAGAATAGTGGTGAATATCTCATCCCTGCCTGTCATTGGTTAGACCGGCGTTGTATTCCCTGACTGGGTGAGGATTACTCAGGAGGCAGAAGCACACAGATCTCTGTGAGTTCGAGACGAGCCTGGTATATAAGACTAGTTCCAGGACAGACAGACTCCAAAGCCACAGAGAAACTCGTTCTCAAAAAACAACAAGACTTGTGGAATTTGTTTGTGTTTATACACAGCAATAAGAAAAAAAAACTTAACTAATGAATATTCAGTGATTTTTTTATTTAATCCTCAGGGTGTATTAACTCATGTCACATGAATGAAGACAGACTAGATTTGTGTGATCAAAATTTTGGAAGGTTATATTTAGCTGGGGCATGACATACAGGGTTAGGTATGAAAATTGCATGGATCACATTTTATCGTGCCTGTACTACCCTGTGCTGGGAAGAAACTACTGCATCCTTCAGCATGAGGATTTGGGTGTTCATTGAGAAGCAAATACAGATCATTTATTGACTGTTTACCAAACACTGTGGCTGGTATTGGGGACTGCAATTAAAGAGAGGAATATGAAAGAATTGAGTTCATTTAAGAACTTTGATTTTGATGTAGACACTGTGCAGAAAGAGGTGGGAGACAGAAGGAACATGAGCAATTTCGTGCTTTCCATCTGTGGAAATTAGCATTGTGGAAACTGTAATCAATTTTAGATGATTTGCAAAATGCCTGACTGGCCATTTCTTGGTGATAATGGACAGATGTTTTCATGAAAAGAAATTGCACGCTCTCTTGTAATGTAAACCACCGCCACACAGCATGGTCAGTGTCTGAGATTCTGAGCAGGAAGAGCAGCTCTGCCTAGCTGTCATTGCTGCTGGGATTGTGAGGGACCATGTGACTTGTGCAGACCAGGGCCAATGGCCCTTGTGCTCTGAGCCTTCTTGTATATATGTTCCCTGAGGAGAGTGAGATAGATGTGATATCAGTATCCATACTGGTCTGTGGTGGTGCAAGACTGTAATCCAAGCACTTGGGAGGTAGTGCCAGACAGATCACTGTGAGTTCTAGGCCAGGCTGATTTTCAAAGAACATTCCAAACCCACAGAGAAAACCTGACTTGAAAAAAACAACCCAAACCAAAAGAAAATAAAACAGGAACAAATATTTGTTTCCTCTGTACATCACAGGCTTGCTTTTGGCATGTTTTGGAACATACAAGGGAGAAACTAATATTTTGGCTTCCGGAATTTAGGAATGTGGCATTCCACATTCAGGTTTAAAAATCAGTGGTAATAGGAGATGGGGATCATCCTTCAGCAAGATTTGACCACAGTGCTTTTAATTTTCCATTACCACCATTTCAACCAGGAAAGTTGAAATTAAATAACTCTATTGTACTTAAGACATTATCTTTCCTGATACAAGATGCCTGAGCCTGGATGGTGAAATTCTCCCATCTAAATAACAATAGATTTGGGCCCAGTCAGGTTTACACACACCCTTCAAGCAGGCAGTAAGTGCAGCTATACAGTGCCTTAAGGGAGATGGTATGTGCAGTTATGGAGTGCATTTAATATGGGAAGCAATTACTATTAGCCATTTATACATATTAATAGAAGTCCTCTGGCATTGCCCTACCTTTGGTTGATGACTTAAATTTAGTGAATGAATAAAATGGAGCTTCATTTTTTAAAGGACCACAAAATACCATCATACTTGGACACATATCTTACAGGCTCCACAAAGTTGATGCCATATGGATCCTACTGAGTCTATTCCATAATAGCTTTAGAGAGCATTTCTTTGAAATACTCCTTTATGCGGAAGACCAGCTAAGACATCTAGACTCATAAACCAAGCAACTACAGAATTCTTCAAATTTACATTGTTAGGCATTGTTAGAGTATGTGGCCATCATCTTCTGAGACAGCCCAATAAATCCACTTTCAACAATCACAGTTTTCCTCTACAGAAAATTATGTCTGCCAGGAAGAAAACTTGAGACCAGGTGACACGTTTGTGCATCACAGGGTTGCTTTTGTGTTTTGTGGGAACATTCACTGGTAAACTGTAAGTTTGGCTTCTGGAATTTATGACCATCTCATTCAACATTCAGGTTTTCTTACATGATTTACTCAAAGTTTAGAAACAGCTAAGAAGAGGTGATAGGGATCTTCCTTCAGCAATACGTGCTGAGAGTGCTATTAACATTTTCCTACCTCCCAAAACAATGGTGTGATTCAGGAAAGTTGAGTTTCTGAGAACAAATGGAATTTCTGGTCTACAGAACTTTCTAGGTGTGAATGATGTTGAATGTGTGGATGGTGCGGATACCTCATGCTGTTTCATGATACATGTGGCAGGAAAAAATATTAAATTATTCTTCTATGTTATTTTCCATCTGGGCATCAACAGGTCCATGTTTACCTTAAACTACGAGGGGACATGAGAGTTTGCAGTAGCAAAGCAAGAGATTAACCCCATTTGTATGTGGAGTTTTAGACTATGGCACATATCTTTTGGGAAGAAATATCAGTAGCTTGAGGGTCAGAAGCAGAACAGTTTAAGGCTTCTTCTTGTTTAAAGATTTGGGAGTCGTGAAGTCCAGTTATTTACTTTGTAAACACATAAAATCATTGGTAGCTGTGTTACACTAGTGAAGACCTCGTTTTACAAGGCTGACTTTCCCTTGACCTCTTGAGAAATGGTTGGTTATATTTTCCTGCATTTCTTTTTCCATTTTTCTATACATCCTCTTTATTCTTTCCCAAATATTTTGTACCTTCTCAATTGCTGTAGATTTGTTGTGAGTATAAATGTCACACTGTGTCAGTGTATGCACTATCATTTGTAATCCTGTTCATACTTACATGTATTTTCAATTTCATATAGGTCAGGAATTAGATGAGGTGTTGGAAATTTTATTTGTATTTTAATGAATTCATATTGCAAATTTACCTTCCATGGTATCATAATGTTGAGGCATCCATTTCCCAATGATTATTTATTGAATTCTTTATTGATATAGGGTATGCAGATGGCACAGCACATAATCTTTTGGATGACCTGATTTCAGATCCCACCAACCAAACACAGAAGTTTGTAAAAACCTCTTACTATAGATACAGGATATCTAACAACCACTTCTATGGTGTGTCCCATAAACACACAAGGAAAACATCTCTCTTACAAATAATGTATATTCAAAATTTGGTGTAAACATTTCTTTTTACTTATGAAAGACCCACAGATGGCATGGACCCTCACATCCCGACTCAGGAAAGGTGCCCCCCCAAATCACTCACAATAAGTGGTCTTGATGCAAAAGCATGAGGTTTTTTAATATGCCAGTGCACTGGGGTCCACAGCCATACTCCACGTGGGGTAGAGTACTGGCAACCCTGAGTACAGTGTTTAGACAGCTTTTATAGGGTTACAATAAAGCCCACACATCATAAACCAGTCATCTCATAGTATCTGGTGTGGATCTATTAATTTGAACTATCCAAGCCTGCACTTAGCCCAGGAAGTATGCTTTCGCTAGGACTTCTGGATGGTGTGACAAGGCTCATTTCGTGTGTTCACTCACTCACTCACAACCCTGTCATAAACAGTCAAGAATGTGACCTTTGTATACTCACTGCTAGGGGGCAGGGTCTATGGAGATTTAGGCTAAATTTTTCCATCATTACACTTATAGGCAAATGAAAACATAACCAGTCTCTTTGGGTGCATGATACAAAGAATACACTGCTTCTTTTTAAATGTTATTTTTAAAATTTAGTCTTCATTGTAAATACCATCCATAGTTCACCTCCCTCCCCATCTCCCTTCCCTAATATCTTCCCCTTCCTAAGCCCCATCCAATTCTTAGATGGGATAAGAACTTCCTTTGGGAGTCAACAAAGTCTAGCATACCAAGCTGAGGAAGGCTCTAGGCATTCTATCCTGTATCATGACAGAACAAGGTGTCTCACCATAGGATGTAGGTTACAAACAGCCTGTTTGTCACCTGGGATAGCTCCTGTTTTCACTGCCAGGTTCCCTCGAACGGATCAATTAAATAACTATCACTGACATTCACAGGGCTTAGTCTGATGCAATGAAAATCCTCCAACAGTCAGTCCATAGTCTGTGAGTTCCACTAGTGACAGTAGTAGGGGGTGTGGCATTGTTGGTGTGGGCTTTACCTAGTTAGAGTAAGTATGTCACTGGGTGTAGGTGGAGTCAGGTATTGATGTTTCTTGTATATAGGATGCTGGCCAGTGTGTTGGTGAGTCAAGAGTTAATGACACTATCCTACAGCACCACATTCACCTGCACGGTGCCATGCCCCAGCCATAATGATGATTAACTGAATCTCTGAAACATTAAGTGAGACAACTCAATTAAATGTTTTCTTTTTAAGAGTTTCCATATTTTGTAGTATCTCTTCACAGCAATAAAACCCTAAAAAGACAGATGTGGGTATCAGGGGCTGGGATATTGCTGTGAGAGGCTGGCCCAATCATAAAATTTCTTTGATGTTATATGAGTATAATTGATCTACTAGCTTGTGTCTCCCTTTATGTCTATTCATTTTGGTTTTTTTGTTTGTTTGTTTGTTTGATATCCCTCAGTGCTATATGATTTTTAAAGGGCCAAGAAATGTTCTATGTGAACATCAAATTCAGTTTCCTTCTAAGGTAACTTGATGAATACATTATAATGTCCATGTCATGAAATAAATGTGGGAAGTGCCAGAATTATATGACTATATTGTCAAAGAAGCAGACATTTACAATGTGTTTATCAAACTTCCTGTTTAACACAGATATGGTGTAAAACCCTTCATGGACCCCCGAGGGACCTGGGACAAGCCTGAAGCTGTTGGCTGGAACTCCTTGCCCCTAGGCTGTTTTGTTACTCTTCCCATTTTGATAACACACCTCATGACACACACCTCGTGACAACACACACCTCATAGGGAGGAGCTCATCCTAAAATTCCTGTAATTTTCCATTGTGCTGTAAGTTGGTATTTAAGACCATTCTTTCCCCTCAATAAACTGCATTGGCATTTGGTGTTCTGACATTGCCATCGAACGAATGACCCCCTGTCTTGACTTTATTTCAATCTCTAGGCCGAACAAATCAGGGCATGGACAATACCAGTGGATCTTGCCCACCAAGATTTGGAAAGAAAGGATCACCTAAGAAATCACACTCAGAGGCCGGCCAGCAAAATTAAGTGAATGAGGGTGTATTGAAGGATGGGTGCCAGTAACCCTAAGGAAAGTCTCAGTGGACTATTAGTGGCCCTATTGAAAAGACAGGGCAATAGGATTAAAACAAGACAGCTAAAGAATTCATTGCCACAATTAAAAAGAAAAATGGCAGAGATGAATAGGACTTTTGAGGAATTACAATATGTATCAGGGGACAAGAGGGATCCCAACTAGGATATGATAGTCATGCTATAACTGATGAACTGGATACTTTGGAATCAGAAACTGAACCTGGTGAGCCCATATTTCAACTCCCAAGGCACAACCCCTTTTGTGATTCTGCTTCCTTTTGTGGGGCCTCTACACCTCGATGGTTAGAGGAAGGGGTCAAAGATTTAATAACTAAGTGTTAGAATAGGAAAGACAAGTGTTTCCAGTGATTGAGACAGTGGATCCGCAGGATAACAGAGTGAGGGAGCACAGCCCATTACATTTTAAGGATATAAAACAGCTTAAAGAGGCTGTCACTGCTTAAGGGCCCCATGCTCCTTTTACTCAGACAATTTTTGAGTCTTTCGCAGGATTAAATTGTATTGATTGGATGCAGCACTGTAGAGCCTTGCTGAGTGGTGGTGACTCTTTGCTATGGAAAGACAAATTTCAAGAATTTTGCAAGGAAACCACACAAAGTAATGCTGTTGCTGGATTTCCTGCTAGGAATTTTGATATGCTCGCAGGCACTAGGCAATATTCTATACTTGTAATTCAAATTCATTTTGACCCAGCAGCCGATGCACAAAATGCTGTTGCTACTACTAGAGCTTGGAAAGCCCTGCCTAATAAGGCTGCAGGAGATCAACTATCTAAGGTATTGCAGGGACTGTCTGAGCCCTATTCAGATTTTGCAGACTGCCTTCTACAGCTGCCAGGCCACATTTTTGGTGATGATGGAAATGCCATGCCCATAGTTAAACAATTAGCTTTTGAAAATGCAAACAAGTATTGTAAAGAGGCTTTACATCACCATAAGGACAAAGGTCTTTATGATTATATACACATATGTCGGTACATAGATGGTCATCACATTATCGTCCAGGTTATAGCTTCAGTTATTAAAAGAGGTGGGGACAATAGAGGAACCAGGCCAAAGACTTGCTGTTGGTGTGGACAACAAGGACATTGCTGTGGCTCCACAATGTAGTACTCAGTTTCTTAAATGGTCAGATAATGAAGGACATACAGGTCTTTTTCAGCCTTTTGTGTTAAGTCATATCCCTGTTAATCTTTGGGGGAGAGATGAACTTCAGGCCATGGGAGAGGTCCTTACTACTGAGCCTGTTAAAAATATGCTGGCTAACCAAGGTTATGTACAAGGAAAAGGACTGGGTAAATTCCTACAAGGTGACCCTCAGTCTGTTGTACCTAAAAATTTAATTATCATAAGAGACAGAGATCGCACTGGGCTGGGAAATTTTCCTTCTCTTAATTTTAAAGAGCCCTAAAAGAGTTATCTATAGGTGGTGTTGCCTCAAGGAATGGCAAATAGTCCCACTATTTGTCAAATTTATGTATCATTGGCCATTGTCCCCATTAGAGAGAAATTTCAATCCCTCTATATTTTACATTATATGGATGATATTATTTTAGGCGCCCCAGATTCTAAGGAAGTGAATGAGGATTTTGGCGAATTGCAACATAATCTTCAACTAGCTGGCTGAAGAATATCCCCAGAAAAGGTGCAACAAGAATTTCTCTATCAATGCTGGTCATCAATTGTTAAAGACTACTTTAAGGATGGATAAACTGACCACCTTTAATGATTTTCAAAAATTATTGGGAGACATAAATTGAGTTCGATTTAGTTTAGCCCTAACCACTGGGCAGCTTAGACCATTATTTGATAATTTACAAGGAGATTCTGATCCCACTTCTCCACACACCTTAACGCATGCTGTGTGGAAATGCATACAGCTTGTGCATTAATGCCTCCAATCTGCACATTTAAATTATATTGACTATTCTAAGAACTTGATGTTATTAGTTTTTGCTTCAGCATATTCCCCTACTGCGGTATTTTGGCAAACTGGTCCTATATTGTGGGTGCATGAACATTCATCCCCAAGAAAGGCAGTTAAATCTTATCCCTAGGCAATGCTTTCTATTATTCAAAAGGCATACAAAATGAGCCTTCAAGTTTTTGGCAAGATGCTGGATGTAATTGTTAGTCCCTATACTCAACAACAGATAAAATGGCTTTAACAGTTTGATGAGGATTGGGCACATTGCTTGTGTTCCTCACCCTGCCACTTTGATAGTTATTTTCCTTCCAGTAAGTTAGCTCATTAAAAAAAAAAAAAAAAATCACCCTGTGTGTTTCCTCAAGGTTATTTCCCGAAATCCTCTGAAGGGGCCCACAATGTATTTACAGATGGCTTTTCAAATGGCTGTGCAATAGCTGTTTCTTTTCCCATTATCAAACGCTCTATATTTAAAGTGAAGTCTGCATAATTTGCAGAACTATCTGCAGTACAATTAGCCCTTCAATATTTTTCTAATGAGCCATTTAACTTATACACAGACAGAAAATATGTGTATCATATATTGGCTCCCTTAGAAACTGCTGCTTATATAGCTCCAGTCTCTCATGTACAAGAACACTTACTAGACATACAAATCCTACTATGGAGGCGCTCTCCTCCAATTTTTGTAGGACATCTCCAAGCAAATTCTGATTTGCCCAGCACTTTATGTGAAAGAAATGCCATTGCTGATTTTAATACTAAACCAGATAATGCCATCATGCTGATGAGAGAGTCTCATCATCCTACCAATTAATGCAGGGTCACTTAAATTCCGTTTTAAAATTGCTAGATACCAAGCTATTGATATAGTTAAGAATTGTCCCCTATGTGCAGAGTTCTTACCTTTTCCACACCTTGGAGTTAACCCCCATGATGTCACACCTAATGATATCTGGCAGATGGATGTTACCCATGTTCCTTCCTTTTGTCGAATACGATTTGTTCATGTATCTGTGGATACACATTCTCATCTCATATTTGCCTCTGCTCATACTGGAGAAAGGCTTAAGGATGTTAAAAGCCATTTTTTATAAGCCTTTGCTTATATGGGAATGCCCAGACAATTAAAAACTGATAATGGCCCTGCTTATACTTGTCAGGATTTTAACTCTTTTTGCAAAATTTTTTTTTATCCCACATAAGATGGGTATCCCTTATAATCCTCAGGGTCCGGCCATGGTGGAATGCGCTCATCGCACAATTTAAGCCTACTTCTTAAAACAAAAAAAGGTGGAGTTTACAGGGTCTTCTCATAGTCACCTTTCTCTTGTCCTTTATATTTAAAAATTTTTAACTATTGATGGCGCTGCTCGATCTGCAGCCGACAGTCATTGCTGCCCTCAGTCATCTGACTATGGTTCAGTCATGTGGAAGAATGTCCCTACTGGAAAACTGTGTGGCCCCAACCCAGTTCTAGTATGGGCCCGAGGGTCAGTTTGTGTCTTTCCACAAGATGCAGATAACCCTGTTTGGGGCCTGAGCGGCTGATTCGCCATATGCGGAGGGACTGTGATTGTAACAGCCAGAAGGAAGGTCCGATGGGTCTTCAAGAATCTACCCATCCTGATGCCTGTGGGTCTGAGTAGCCATATGTGGCATTTTTTCCTGACTATTAATATAATTTGGATCCAGTGGTTATAAATTTACACTTTGATCCAAAGGACAAGAATTTCACCTTTATCTCAGGCACTGTATTCTGGTTCCGTTCTTTTTGTTGTAACTAATGCTACTAATTTTGGAGAAAGTTTCATTTTTCTCAGCAGGTCTGCCAACTGTAAAAGCTGTCATGGGCCACGTACCCAGGTGTGGAGCAGAGAGGAAAGGAGATTTTGGGATTATGACTGTCAGTGCTGCCTTCACAACTGAAGCAACAGTTTCTACCATAGCCCTCTCCCAATCTGTAAATACTGCAAGCACAGTTGATCAATTGTCAGGTGATTTGGCTTAAGCCTTAGCCACCCAAATCACACTTATTATCTAGTACAAATTGGCATTTTTAAACTAAATTTACAAACTAACCTCTTGTAGGAATACTTGAATTTTTGTGAGGAGCTCATATGGCTCCTTGTTCTCTGTCTTTTACACATATCTCTGTTAATGCATCATTTTTCTCCAGAAATCCTGGAGTGATCAGTTTTTAAGTTATACACATGCTTTACCCATGCAGATCATTAACATCTATGAAACCTGAGTGCCACTTGCCAATGCAGAAGGCCTTTTACAAGGACTTCAACATGTGAGCAGATCATTGGGGTTTGTAGCCCTTGCACTTGGTGCTACTTTGCCACAGCATTAGAGAGGCCCAGCCAACTTTCAAACAAGACAGATACTGTCTTTGGCTCAAGAGAAAATGCCTCTGCCCAGTTGTGACTGAAAAACTATTCACCAGTGATTGGTAAGGCAGAGGGGGCAAATATCCAACCAAGGACAGGTAGGTTACAGGCCTGGGTGATCACTCCAATGATGGGAAAGGAATTATGCTGATGTCCTCTGCCACCTAAGGCAGGTGTTAGTTTACATTTGAAAAAGGGGGGACCTGTAGGGCCCAGAATGGAACCCTGAGGTGCTTTGAGCTAGCCTGAAGCTGTTGGCAGGAACTCCTTGCCCTAAGGCTTTTTTGGTACTCTTACCGTTTTTTGATGACACACACCTCCTGACACACACCTCGTGACAATACAGGCCTCTTAGGGAGGAGCTAAATTTAAAATTCCTGTAATTTTTACACTATGATATAAGTCAGTATTTAAGACCATTCTTTCCCCTCAATAAACTTCATCTGGCATTTGGTATTCCGACATTGCCATTGAACGAATGACCCACTGTCTTTTTTTTTTTTTTTTTTCAATCTCTAGGCCTTTACCCAATTCATGGAAGCGATGGTAGTGCGGGCACTACAAAAAGTAAGTTAGTGTTGACTACAAAGACTTTTCTACACAAAGACTCCTGATTGAAATGCTTTCCACAGGTGCAGCCCATAGACTGAAGTATTCATAGGAACATCTAGATCTGGGTAGTTGCTAGGACCATATGTGACCTCACAGAATATGGTGACAGGTTCCGAACAAGCTTGCAGGAGGCCTTGCCAAACTGTCTACTAGGACCTCCGTAGTTTCAGGTAGCATCCTCTCATTCACAATGCTGTGGCTTCTGCACTCTTCCATGCTCAGAATTCTTCAAAGCAACAATCAACACAGAAGTCAGTCCAATTGTGCCTGTTCTGCTATAAAACCAAGCCTGTAGCATGTCTCTAGGGAGTGTCCTGAAAAGCCTGAGACTTGGAGGGTGGCCCTGATGCCCCTGATTGGCTAGTGAAGCTTCAGTGACAAGAGCACTTCCTCCAGGGTTAGAGTGTTCTTAAAGTAAAAGCACAGGGGTCACAGACACTGGCTTCTACTGCAGACCTACATTTATAGAGATCTGCAGATCTGCAGAGACATTATTCTATCTATCTATCTGTCTGTCTGTCTGTCTTTTTATTTATTTATTTATTTATTTATTTATTTATTTATTTATTTATGGTGTTCTGAGACAGGTTTCCCTGTGGGAAATCTGCTGTCCTTGAACTATCTCTATAGACCAGGCTGCACTATTGTATCCCAATTATTTTAATTATTGTGATTACTGTTGTTGTTTTCAGTAGATTTTTCTCTTTAATTGAATTATTTATTTATTTTTGGTTTTTATAACAGTTTTCCACAGTGCCCTTTTACTTGGTCTGTAACCTGGCTGGCCTTGAAGTCACAGAAATCTGCCTGCCTCTACCTCCTGAGTGCTGGGAACAAAGGCATGGGGCACCACCATCCGGTGCATAAGGAATTTTTTTTTAATTTAATTTTATTTTATATAACTCCAATTAAATGAAAACAAACATTTATACACAATATTTGGGAATTTAGGCGTCGTTCTTTCCAAACTACTTCCTGCTGGTAAGGGGCGCTGTCTTGGGGGATTCGAAGAAGATTCAGATATCCTGGCTGTAGTCTGTAGGGCTGTTTTGTCCAGCTGTTTTGAATGTAGGATCAGCTTTTACTCTGTTTCAGGCAGTCTGGCGTGATCAAACAACATCAGTCTGGATGGAATCCACATCTTTTCATTTTCTGTGGAAACAAAAATAGAAATCCTTTTCCCCAGTAACTTGTCCTTCAACTTAAATTTTGGAGTCAAAGCATTTTTTTTTTTTTTTTTTTTAGTTTAATATATTATTTTACATGTCGATCCCAGTTCCCTCTCCCTCCCTTCCTCCCTACCTCGCTCCCTCCCCCCCAGCCCTCCCTCCTTTTTTCCCTCCCTTTTTACCCTCTCTGCCCTCTCACATGCACTCTAAACACCCTCCCCTCCCATCCCCCCACCACAGTTCCATATGTAGGGGAGTGCCATCCAGTTGGGGTCATGTAGATCTGACAGGTCCTGTGAAGTAGGGACTAGGGCATCTCTCCTGTCTCTAGATTAAGGCAGTTATCCCTCCCTGGGGGATATGTTCACAAAGTTCTTTTGTAAACAAGGGATACATCCTGGCTCCACTGTCTGAGGTCTCTTTGACTGCTCAGTCCTTCTGGTTGAGACCCATAATCAGGGGGCCTTAGTCAGTCCCATGCTGGCTTCCCAGCTATCAGTCTAGTGGCCCTTAGCTCCTCCTTGTTCAGGTAAGCTGTCTCTATGTGTTTCTGCAGCATGGTCTTGTCCTCTCCATCTGCATCTGGGTTTTAGTTCGACTCAGTGTTTATGTATGGGTGTTTGTTCCTGTTTTCAACAGGCATTAGTTGAGGGCTCCATGGAGAAGTTAGTTGTTGATCTCACTCTCCGGGAAGGGCATTTATGATAGCCTTTCCACGGAAGCTCAAATTGTTAGTTGGGAGCAGTCTTGTAGTTCTCTAGACCTTTCTTTGTGTTCAGTTTTATCTTCAAACCAATATTGGCTCCCTCTTTTATGTTCTCTCTCTCTGTCTCTGTCTCTCTCTCTCTCTTTCCTATCTTCTATTCCTAACCAGGCTCAATATTCCTGGTTGCACATGTTTACCTTTCCTCCCCCTCATTTTCTCCTACTTCTCTCTCCATTCACTGTCCTCCCCCACTTCACCTGAGCTCCGGGGGTCATGTCCCTTCCCAGTTCTGTGAGGGACTTTATATGAATCTCTTAGAATACACCTTGTATCCTAGTTCATCTGGTGATGTGAATTATAGGCTGGTGATCATTTGATCTAGTCTAAAATCCATATATGAGTGAGTACATACTGTGTTCCTCTTTTTGTGACTGGGTTACCTCATTCAGGATGGTTTCTTCAAGTGCCATCCACTTACCTGTGAATTTCAAGATACCATTATTTATTTTCTGCAGAGTATTATTCCATTTTGTAGATGTGCCACATCTTCATTAACCAATGAATGATGACCTAGCTCTTTTCCTGCAGTGTACAGGTTCATACTCTCCTTTGTCCTCCACACAATATAAAGAGCTTGCAGAGATGATTATACCATGCACACTGGAATGATTCTCTTACTTAACAGATAGAAATGTGCTCAAGAATATTAAAAACTAAAGAGAGATTTTAGAACATCCAAAGAAGATATTTAATCTGTGGCTTCTTGCTTAGGTTAGGATAAGTCGTGGTATATTTTACCTGGTTGTCACAGGCCCTTCAGACAAACACTAGAGAAATGCAGGAACCATAGCACAAACAAGACAATAAATCTTTCTCCTGCCAGAAGACTGGATGGTAGGTCCATTGCATTGGGAATTTATTCCTGAAATTCAGCACAAATTCTTGAGAAATTAATAATAATAAAAATTGTTGTCTCCATGGTTAGTTGAATACTTGGAGAGAATGGGGCTGGGAAGAAAGCCTCTATGAGAACTATGGTGAGCCAGCACAGCTTCCTCAGTGGGCAGATGAGAAAACATCTGCATTATTCAGTGTTCTCTACTTGAACAGGACTGGGTTCTTATTTCTAAAGCAATGCAGCCTTCACCCAGTCTTCTGATTGGATAAACACGTATTTTCTTCTTTGAGATCTGGTTTTTGTTTTACTACCCTGTGAGTCTGAAGTCCAAGTGAGAACCAGGCAACAACTACCTTTAATTCAAAGAACTTCAGTGTGAAACTACAGCATAAACATCTCCTGTTGTGTCCTGGAATCCTCTTAATTTGGGACATGGAATAATCACTTCAACAACATTGCTTACTGTCCTGTGCAAGCTAGCTAGCCACATTGTATCCAGAAGGAAGAAAAGAGTACAGGAAGATAGCAGGGTTTGCTTTTGGAGTCTTGGACAAGTGCTATATAAATGCATATCTCTGCTGATCTAGAAAATATATTTGTTTGGGGTGGAATACAGTGTCAGGAAACATTGTACTGTGTCATTAAGGACTGTGTAACCTTTGTCACACAGGCCTCAATATCCAATCAGGCCCTTCAGGTTACCTGTCATTATGAATATTTATAGGGCATATTTGTGTTTGTATGTTTTTTTTTTTTTTTTTGAGACAGGATTTCTCAGTAGCTTTGGAGCTGAAAGACCCACAGAGCACATATACACTCATGCCCCAACTCAGGTCCCCCCAAATCACTCATGAGAAGTGGTCTTGATGCAAAAGCATGAGGTCTCTTATATTTCAAGAGCATTGGGGTCCACAGCCATATTACAAGAGGCAGTATAGGACTGGGGGAATCTTGGGTACAAGATTGAGACAGCTTTTATAGGGTTACAACAAAGCCCACACATCCTAATCCAATCATCTCATAGCATCCAGTGCAGACCAATCAATTTGAACTATCCAAGACAGTGCTTAACCCAGGAAGTGGGTGGTGTGACAAGGCTCATTTCCTGTGTTCACTCTCTCACAGGTGATGTGTTAAACATCCCTGTCATAAACAGTTAAGAATGTGACCTTTTGCCTACTCCTGGGTTCAGTGGAGAGTTAGGCTAAATTTTTCCATCCTTACAGAGCCTGCCCTAGAAGTAACTCTATAGACCAAGGTGGCCTCAATATCACAGATATGCACCTTCTTCTGCCTCTCCAGTCCTGGGATTAAAGGTGTGTGTCTCCAACTGGTACAGGTCCCATCTGTGTTCCAGTTTCACATTTGTTTGTAAAGAGAAGCGGGTACAATATTTTGTTTCTGCTGTGATTAAATTACTGTCACAGTGAGTTGACTGGATATATTGGAAGAGCTGCTAACCATGACATGGTGAATGAGGGGCTGCTGTTCCCAGTTGGGGAGGGGCAGATCCTCACATTCCTGAACCAATTTGAATCTGAATGGGAAACTGCAGCCAGTTTCACTGTCCTGTGATGTATCACAAGGTCCTTGCAATTTGCTGTGCCCAGGTGTAGGCCTCTGAATCACTTCACTCAGAGCATTGGGAGCAGGGAACTGTGCTTATAGAAACATGTCTCTACTCAACATCAATCTGTGTCAGTTGCATCCATGGGAAGGTTGCCAACCTTGGAGAGGCCTCATTTCTGTAGTATCTTCAAGACATTTAGCACTTTGCATTTTACATTTATTTGTTGACATGCATTATTGTGGCCGTTGTAAAAGGCTTCCCTTTTGTTTAGTGTACTCTACTTACATGTCATGATGTAGATGAGTAAAATTATTTGTATAAATGATTTACCAAATGTTGGAAATAAATAGTAAGTTCACAAGGTAGTTTTTAGCTTACAGATGACTGCCTCTAAGACACTCCAAAGACAATTGTATAATAACTAGTTCTGCTAGAAATCAGGATGGTAGAATACACATTTATTTAAGAGGATTGTCTAGACATTTGGGTCCAAACTGTCACAAATAAGCCACCGTTGATTTATAATGTACTACTATGCCCATTGTTCTATGAAAAACAGTCCTCTAACAAGGTGCTCAAGGAGGCATTACACTGTCAAAAGCAACATTAAAGCCAGTTGTGCCATGAAGTTACAGTGTTCTTCTTGAGACAAGCATTGTTATTCCAGGTGGGCAATAGGACACCTGGTGAAAACTATTTGGGAATCAAATCATTGTCATGTTAAGGACTTGCCCTATCATGCAGTTCATCACATGGCTTTCATTTAGGCACTCAGTCAGGGAGGAGGAACATTCATGGGAGGCTTCCCTAAGGGCCTAATATATTGACAAAAAAGCAGAGCTTTCTCTAAAACCAGGAGTGTGCTTGGTAGAGCTGGTAATGGTCTGCAGTCACAGCTTTCATGGAGGGTTTGCTTCAGATCCTGAGAACCTAAGCTTTCCAACCACGTAGAGCTGTCATTATTGATGGAAATGCCATCTTGGGCTTAGTCAGTAATGTTTTTGAGATAGCCTGTGTTCCACTTGTATAGTGTTATTTGAGTATGTGCCTCCAGAATTTGTCCCATGGTCTGATGCTTCCTGCTACTTCATAGAAGTCCCCTATTTTCTTCCATTCCTCCCATCCCCCCTTGGAGTAGTATACAAGATGCTATTCTGAAGAAGCTTAAATCGCTGCACTCTGAAGGTAGAGGTTGGCAGATCATAATGAGTTCAAGACCAGGTCAATGTTGTATTTAAGAAATTACTCTAGGATGTTTCTTTGCCATATAATCCTCCCATATATCTCAGTGCCTACAACTACAAGTTCCCTGTCTCTCTTTAATATTTTCAAAGTGTAACTTGGACCATGGACCCAAAAGACATTTAAGGAAGATTGTGTATGTGGAATGCGAATGTATATAATCTGGGTCTACTTTGAGCATTAGCTAGAGATGTATGCATGCCATCATTAAAGAGATTTTTCTTTATTAATCTCCCAAGTGTGTGAAGGGATTTCTCCCTAGGAAGGGAGAACAGCTGCATTTTCATCCTGTTAGAAAATAATGTTGCTGAGGCAAACTCTCCATGTCGAATCAATTGGCTTTGACACAAGTCTGTTACTCTCCAAAGCAATGAACATCTGTGCTATATATTACATCTCCAAAATTCTTAAGTAACTATTCCACATAAGAGATTTAAAATTTTCCACTTTCCTCATGAAGTCATACACAATTTGGTCATAGGAAAACAATTCACTTGTAGACCAATTTTTTTTTCTGCCTCCAGGCAAGAGTAGGAGACATGGTTTATTGTGTACACTGTAGGAAAAAATTGAGAAAAAATTCAGGTGATTTAGTAAACTTTATGAGAAAGGACCAGACTGTGATAGGGGTAGTGATTCTGTAATTTCTCAGCAAGTTTTCATCCCTGTCATGTGTATGAATACAGATCACTTTGGTTGCACAGTTTTGGATGGTTATTTTGAGGCAATTAATATTTAATTGGCAATGAGGAAACCGTCATGTGTCCAATCCTGCTTGTCACAGTTATGTCAGGTCAGAGGTTTGAGAAACAGATCATTGACTGTAAATGTATGTGTCAGGTTACAATTCTCAGACAACATCTACATATGGGCAGCATCAATCTATCTATTTGTTTCTTTGAGACAGGGTCTGTGTAGTTTTGGAGCTGGTCCTGGAATTCTGTAGACCACGCTGGCCTTGAACTCATAGAGATCTGGCTTGGCACGGTGCTATCTGCACCTTGCCCAAATTACATTCTATGACAGCTCATGGAACACGATGGCAGCTAAGAAAAGTTCTTTACCCACACCTCCTGAGTGTGAGTCCATGGACTCCTTTCTTGTCCCACCCCACATCAACCTAGCCAGCAAAATTAGCAAGAATCAAAACAACACCCATATACCCAGGGAGTCTGGGTTGTTTAGGTAGAAACTCTATAGGCTTTTATATATATGCTAAAAATTTGAAATATTTGGTCACCTTCCCAAAGCCGCCCTCAATGGACTGTGTCTCTTGTGCACACCTGATTCTGTCACTCAGGTTTTACTAACCAATCAGAGCCTATAGCACACCCACCAGTCAGAGGGAAAATTTCTTCTGAATCCAGGCTTTATTCTTAGATCATCTCCTGAGGAAGTCAGAATCTGTCTCATATAATGATTCTTTGTTTCTGAATACATGATCAGAAAGTGGAGAAGTATGTGTTGTGCTCTCCCTCTCTTCCTCCCTCTTTCTCTCCCCCTCACCTCTTCTTGTGTTGCAGAACTTGTCAGATAAGAAAGTATATTTTCTTGAGTAGGACACTTTCCACCTTTCTTTATTTTCATCTGTGTAAGTTGTCTCCCAAGATAACACACATTTATCATTTCTCTTGTTTCTAGTGAACTTAATAATACCCCATCTTCAAATGAAACAAAGTAGTTCTTTGAAACTAAAGACAAGTATGATATCTAAATTGTTCACCAAATTGTTTATATGAGATGTGTTTTCTTTACTGTAAGTTGTTCCCTATTACCTGTTATGAAGATAATATGAAAGGATGTGAAATATGTACAGCATAGAGAATGGAAAAGTAAAATTATGACAAGCTCATTGTGAGGACGTATGCCTGATGTTTGAGAATGTTCTGGAGTTCCTGATCAAGGAATATTCAAGGGTCTAACCATCTTGGGAACAAGCATTCACAGTCACAAACCAACACACTGACATCACATGATTAAAACTAAATCAAATCTGTAATCACAGTTTTCCACACATGAATATTTTCCCTTGTGAGCACTTGTACTTGACACATGTGCCAAGGCACTTATACAAACAACAATATTCCTTCATCATGAACTGGTACATGTAAAAGAATGCAATCATGTAGGATTTGATTTAGAAAAATGAATTCATCTGAACAAGGTTTTCTACCTTGTGGAAGTTAATTGTCTCCTGTGATTTCATTATTTATTTATTTATTTAAATCAATGGTGATATCATTTTGTTATCTATCTAGGGTTGAATTATGAGAAATTATCTCATTATTCATTTTTTTGTTCAAATCTATGATTAAAAACTCAATGATCTCTTCAGTTTTGAGCAATCTCATAGGAGTCATATATAAAACACCATCCACTTGTTTCATTTTTATTCACTTAATTATGAAAATCTGTCATTATTTATTCAGTGATCACTGGAGTTTTGAGCCTGTTTATGGCAGTCTGTCATGCCAGACCATCACATCATCTAATACTACACTTACTTATTTAACTGTAAAATTAGGAAATTAAATAATAATTCATCATTTAATTAACTTATTTAAAATAAAGGTGATGTTATGGACCATAAGTCCATTTTGGAGTCAGATTTTTGGAGTTGATGATGTAACATCATCTCATAACTTGATTATTTAGCTACTTAAATAGATCATTACATCAGCCATAGGTTCACGAGTTTGGTGCCATCTTGTCAGAGTTAATATAAAGCGCCAACTAATTAATTATCAATTTAAGTTTTTAAATAAATCATTATTACAATAAGAGAATGGTCTTACTTCTGCATGTGGGAGTTGTTAAGTATGCACCACCCTGTCATTAATCAATTATTTTTCATTACATATTAATTATTTAAATCCCCGAAGATGTTGTCCTTCATGACTCAAGTCTGGACATTCCTCCCTGGGAGTTAATCGTGTGGCATTATTTAATGATGTAAGTGTTACTTCCTTGACAATCACTGGAGTTTGGTTCCATCTTATGAAAGTGAAGAATGCAAGTCTATCCAATTATTTCCTTATTTGATTACATAAATAATGATTTTGCCATCCATTATGGTTTTGGCTGCTGTGCGACTGACACAGTAGGAGATTGGTACCAGAAGCAGTGCTCAGAGAATGAGGGACACTGGGTTATCCAGTGATTACTGATTATGTAACAATAGATATTTAAGGATGGAATGATTAAATGACTTTCAAAAAAACTGTATTATTTCTGCATCATCATTTTCTGAGAGGTTGCAACAGAACTGACCCATGAAGGACACAGTCAACACCGATTTTATGAATTGAATAATTTAATAATCTCAGGATCAGAGTATCTTATCTAATGAACTCTGTCAGGCTGATAACATGACACACCAAGAAATCAAAATAACTCTACATAACCATATTAGAAAGTGGGATACATGACTCAATAAAGAATTATTATCAATTGAGAACTCAAAAGTGACTGAAAGAAACATAAGACAGTGCTCAAAATCCTTAGTCATCAGCAAAATGCCAATAAAAACAACTCTGAGAAACCATGAGATCAAGCTGCTCTAAAGGTAAGACAGTGAGGAGAAATTTTTTTCCAGTAAATAGAATAGGATTATGGTAGAGGCAATAACTTGTATTGTTTCCATTCTGCAAATGAGAAAATTGAAGCATAGAAAATAGGTTTAAATACTCACAAATGTATTTGATTGGCACAATGATGCTTTCATTTTCATGCTTAAATCACTATAGACATGATGTAGCTTGAGAGACTGATAAATAGGTATAACTCAGAAAAAGAGGCCTGCTTTGTTTTTGAGAAAATCAGTGAGGCTGTAGGATAGTCCTTTGGTGGGTATCACAATTTTAGCATGTGGGAGGTGCACTAGAATATGACAGAATGTTGGATCATAAATGTTGCCTGGCAACCCTGCTTGCATTCTGTATCCTGGTATCATGGGCCAAGGACCAGAGAGCAGCTTCCATGAAATGTTATCATGGAACATTACAACCTTCCAAGAAAACAATCTCCTAAAATTTTAAAGACAGCATATGATTCACCTCACCAAGTCATAGCCAAAATTCTGGAAGTTTGCCTACAGCTTTTACTGGTTACCCAATTCAAGATTACCTAATATCAGAGAACATAGTCTGTGGAGAAAGAGTTAATAGAGTTCTGTTTATGAATGCTCTCACTCCCAAGAAGAAAAAAAATATGGATTCAAAAATAATAAGACTCACAAATATTCATCAAAAGTTTTCCATTGTTAACTTCCTTCAGGAAGGAGGTAATCCATTTGTTAGAGTGAACTGAGGAATAATTGGATTTTAGTCCATCTGTATTGAAGTAGACGTCCAACATTAAATATGCGGTATCTTCTAAAACCCTGCATACACAATGGCATGTCTGCATTTACTCATTTTACTACTAAACTCTGTGATCACATAAGGGATGAACCGGTGACTTTCACACAATAGTGTGGGAGTCAAGTGAGAATAAATTGTGTCGAGTATGGCAGAGCATTTCATCCTCTGATCATGTTATAATTTAATTATTAAAATAGGACTATAGATAACCCATGATCAGTGGATTATAGTTCCACGATATGGAAGTCAAGGATTTTAGACCATCTATATATTAATTATGTAAGTAAAGTATTCAAATTAATCATGACAGCAATATTCACGAGTATGGTTTAAAGCCACGTTAAGAAAGTGGATGATGTTTCATCAACTCTTTATTTGATTATTTGGTTAGATAAAACAATGATTATATCATCCATGACACCTGGAGTTTGGTGCCACAGATCATCTAATAACATAATTAAATTATTTAAATTGACACTTCTTGTTTAGACACAAGATTATGTTAAGGACCATAAGTCCCATTTGGAGTCAGATTTTGGGAGGTGATGGTGTAACATCATCTCATTACTTGATTATTTAGCTATTTAAATAGATCATTACATCAGCCGTAGCTTTACGACTTTGGTGCCATCTTGTAAGTGTTAATATAAAATGCCAAATAATTAATTATCAATTTAATGTTTAAATGAATCATTATTCCACGAAGAGATCAGTTTGACTTCTCCATGTGGTATTTAAGTATGCACCACCATGTCATTATTCACTTATTTCAAATTATATATTAATTATTGAAATCTATGAACATGTTGTCCTTCATGACTGGAGTCTGGCCATTCCTCCCTGAGAGATAATCATGTGAAATTATTTAATTTTCTAAGTATTACTTCCTTGACAATCCCTGGAATTTGGTTCCATCTTATGAAAGTTAAGTATGCAGGAATATCCAATTATTGACTTATTAGATTAGGTAAATAATGATGGTGTCATCTGTTATGGGTTTGGCTGCTGTGCGATTGACACAGCAGGAGATTGGTACCAGAATCAGTGCCCAGAGGATAAGGGACACTGGGATATCCAGTGAGTACTGTACTGATTACATAATAATAGATTTTTATTGATCGAATGATTAAACGCTTTAAATAAACCTATTGTTTTGCATCATCAGTTCCTGAGCATTTGCAAAAGAACTGACCCATGAAGGACACAGTCAACACCGACTTTCAAACTTGAATAATTTAATAATCTCATGATCGGAGAGTCTTATCGAATGAACTCCGTCAGGCTGATAACATGAGCCATCACCAACTCAAAATAACCCAAAATAACCACATTAGAAATTGGGGTACAGGACTTAATAGGGAATTATCAATTGAGGAATCACAAAAGACAGAAAGAAACATAAGACAGTGCTCAAAATACTTAGTCATCAGCCAAATGCAAATCAGAACTACTCAGAGAAACCATGTGATCAAGCTGTTCTAAAGGTAAGAGAATGAAAAGAAGTTTGTTTTCTCTTCTGTAAAGAGAAAAGGATTATGGTAGAGGCGATTAATGGTATTGTTTCTATCCTGGAAATGAGAAAATAGAAGCATAGAAAATAGGTTTGAATACTCATCAATGTACTTGAGTGGCATAATGATGCTTTCGTTTTCTGTGGTGTCTATCTCTGCCAGCAAGGAAACAGGACCTCGACTCTTCTTCAAGCAGTTTCTTCAGGTACTTTATACATCAGAATCTGCTCCTTCCAGCTCCAGCAAGCCCTTAAACATGCACTCACTGCCCAATCAGCTCATGCCAATAGGCGATCCCGGGTAGGTCACAGAAGGAGGAAGCACAGGAGATCCATCAAGCACTTCCAAATAAGGCTTGTTTACAGCTAAGCTCGGACTTACCTGGCATCCAGCCTGGCACCACCCTGGGGTTGGATTGTTTACAACTGAACTCCGATTACCTGGCATCCAGCCAGTCACCACCTCAGGGTTGTGACTTGCTTAAATCACTATAGGCACTTTGTAGCTTGAGAGACTGGTAAATATGTATAAATCAAAAGTAAGAGCAGTGCTTTGTTTTCATGAGAAAACCAGTTGGGCTGTAAGATGGGTATGCTAATTTAACATGTGGGAGGTGCACAGGAATGTGACAGAATATTGGATCATAAATGTTGCCTGGAAACCCTCCTTGCATTCTGTATCCTGGTACTATGGGCCGAGAACCAGAGAGCAGCTCTGATAAAGAGTTACCATGGGACAATACAATTTCCCAAGATAATTATCTCCTAAAACTTTTAAACACAGTATTTGATTCCCCTAACTAAGTCATTACCAAATCTCTGGAAGGTTGCCTACAGCTATTACTGGTTACCCAATTCCAGGTTACCTATTATCAGTGGTTATAGTCTGTGTAGCAACAGTTTAAAGACTTCGGTTTACGAATGCTCTCTCTCCTAAGAAGTAAAACTATGGATTAAAAGATAAAAAGACTCATAATTATTAATCAAAAGGTGAGTTTTCCATTGTTACCTTCCTTCAGGAGGTTGATAATCCATTCGTTATAGTAGACTTAGGGATTATTGGATTGCAGTTCATCTCCTTTGAGGCAGCTGTCCAACATTAAATGTGTGGTATCTTCTAAAACAATGCATACACAATGACACTTCAGCATTTACACATTTTACTACTCAACTCTGCGATTAAATAATGGATGAACCTGGGAGTTTCACACAATCTTCTGGGAGTCAACTGAGAGAAAACATGTGTCGAGCATGGCAGACCATTTCATCCTCTAATTATGTTATTAATTAATTATTAAAAGAGGACATTAGATAATCCATGACCCATGGATTATTGTTCCATGATGTTTGAGTCAAGAATTTTAGACCATCTAAATTTTAATTATGAAATTAAATTATTTACATTAATTGTGACAGCATTGTTCACGAGTCTGGTTTGGAGCCACTTTAGGGAAGGGGTGATGTTACATCAACACATTATGTGATTATTTAATTATATAAAACAATGATTATATCATCCTTGACACCTGGAATTTGGTGCCACCTTGTGGGGCCAAGTGCAACAGATCATCTACTTACATAATTACAGTATTTAAAATGAAAATTCATGTTAACACCCAAGGCAATGTAAATATTTGTATTATTATGTAAACCAATAATCCTCTATTCCATGAAGAGTCCTATAAACTCCCTCTTGTGGAATTAATGTGCAATATCATCACATTTTATGATTAATTGTTTCCTTTGATGATGTTGACATCCTTCACGACTGGAGTATGGCCATTCTCCCCGGCCAGTTAAATGCTACATCACCTATTTATTGTGACAGTTAGCTATTACCGTCTTATTTATTTAATTCTTTAAATTATTTAAACGACAGACAATGCCATCACCAATTACAATTGGGGTGCAAATGTCTGTCAAGGATAAGTTTAGGAAGGATGTAGAGATGGACACAGCAGTTTCTGAATGATCTATGCATCACCCAGAGTACTAGGGATGCTGGGTGATTGATGCCAGTAGATTCCAGGGTACCCTCCAAGTAGTACAAGGACTTCAAAAATGCAGTCATGGTTGTCTGGCTGTTTGACTCCCTGCTCTTCCTCCACATCTTCACATTGGTTGTGATCTACCATTAGAAGAAGTAGTGACACTAACAGGTCGGCACCATCACCGAGACCTCACAAAAGGATGACGACCAAGAACACAGAAGAACATCTCTCTCTCAACTCTGCTGGTGAGGCCCCTTCTGCAGCCATCTTTTCAGCTGATAGCAACATTTTTAGCTACTATTGCTATGCCAGGTATGGGCCCATCATATCAGGTCCTTCCACACCACAACAGAGAATCAGGTGCTGGTGATGATGTCAGGCCATCAGAGTTCTTCAAGCAAGACAGAATGATTATCTGATTACTGACTCATGGAATTTTAAAACTCTGTGATGACAGCGTACATTATCATGTCTGGCATGTCTCCCCAGGATTTGATGATACAAAAAATTTCAACAACTTACATAAGTAAAGATGTAATTCTTAAATTGTTTCATTATATAAACTGTGAACCCTGAAGTTTGGCGCCACCTTGTGCCATTCAATTTTGACACACAATCTAAATATCTGATTATTTCATTTCTCCAATCTGTCTTTTTCAACTCCAGGAAGAGTGGAGTCTGGATCCAACTTGTTGGTGTTAATTTTCTACTGTGATATAATTAATTAATTAATTATTTAAATCAATTGTGATATCATTTTGTTATCTCTCTATGAGTGAATTATGAGAAATTATGAGAATTTTTTTGTTCAATTCTATAATTAAAAACTCAGTGATATCTTCAGATGATGTCAGGCCAAAAGTATTCATCAGGCAAGACAGTATGGTTATCTGACGATTAACTTATGGAATGTTAAAAATCCATGATGACAGCACACTTTTTCATATCTGGCAAGTCTGCCCAGGAATTGATTATACAAAAAATGTCAACGACTTACATATTTAAGGCTGTAATTATTAAATTGTTTTATTATATAATCTGTGAACCCTGAAGTTTGACGCGATTTTGTGTGACTCAAGTGTGACAGACGATCTAACACTCTCATTATTTCAGTATTCAAATCTGTCTTTTTCTACTCTAGGAAGAGTGGAGTCTCGATCCAACTTGTTGGTGTTAATTGTCTCTTGTGAGTTCATTATTTATTTATTTGTTTGTTTATTTAAATCAATGTTGATATCATTTTTTTATCTCTCTAGGGGTGAATTGTGAGAAATTATCTCTATTCTTTCATTTTTTTTTGTGTTCAAATCTATGATTAAGAACTCAATGACTCTTCAGTATTGAGCAATCTCTTAGGCTTCACATATAAAACACCATCCACTTCTTTAATGTTTATTCATTTAATTATGAAAATCTGTCATTATGTATTCAGTGATCACTGGAGTTTTGAGCCTCCTTATGTGAGCCCATCACGCCAGACCATCACATCATCTAATACTACACTGACTTATTTAACTGTTAAACTAGGAAATTAAATAATAATTCATCTTTTAATTAACGTATTTAAAACACAGATAATCATGTGGGCCATGAGTCTCTTTTGGAGTGAGATTTTGGGAGTTGATGATGTAACTTCATCTCATTACTTCATCATTTAGCTATGTAAATAGATCATTACATCAACGATAAGTTTAGGACTTTGGTGCCACCTTGTTAGTGTTAATCTAAAATAACAACTAATTTTCAAGTTAATTTTTTAAATAAATCATTATTCCAGGAAGAGATCAGTCTGACTACTCCATGAGGATTTAAGTATGTACCACCATGTCATTATTCAAACATTTTTCATTGTATATTAGTTATTTAAATCGTTGAAGATGATGTTCTTCATGACTGCAGTCTGGCCATTCCTCCCTGGGAATCAATCATGTGTCATTATTTAATTATCTAAGTACTACTTCCTTGACAATCATTGGAGTTTTGTTCCATCTTATGAAATTGAAGTATGCAGGACTATCCAATTATTAACTTATTTTTTTTTTTTTTTTTTTTTTTGCGTAAGTAATGATGGTGTCATCCGTCATTTGGCTGCTGTGCGAATGACACAGCATGAGATTGTTCCCAGAAGCCTTGCCCAGAGAATGAGGTACACTGGGTTATCCAGTGATTACTGATTATGTAATAATAGATTTTTAATGATCAAATGATTAAACGATCTAAAAAAAAAAACTGTGTTGTTTCTGCATCATCAGTTTCTGAGTGGTTGGAAAAGAACTGACCCTTGAAGGACACAGTCAACCCCAATTTTACAAATTGTATAATTTAATAATCTCAAGTTCAGAGAATCTTATCTAATGAACTCTGTCAGGCTGATAACATGACACACCATCAACTCAAAATAACTCTATATAACAATACTAGAAAGAGGGTTACAGGACTCAATAGAGAAATATCAATTGAGAAATCAAAAGTGACTGAAAGAAACATAAAACAGTGCTCAAAATCCTTAGTCACCAGCCAAATGCACATCAAAACAACTCTGAGAAACAATGAGATCCAGCTGCTGTAAAGGAAAGAGAGTGAGGAGAATTTATTTTCTTTTCAGTCAATAGAAAAGAATTATGGTACAGGCAATTAATGTTATTGTTCCCATTCTGGAAATGAGAAAATTGAAGCCTAGGAAATAGGTTTAAGTAATCATCAGTGTACTTGAATGGCATAATGATGCTTTTGTTTTCATGCTTAAATAACCATAGGCAGGTTGTAGTTTCAGAGACTGATAAATAGGTATAACTCAGAAAAAGAGCCCTGCATTGTTAGTGAGAAAATCAGTGAGACTGTAAGGTTAGTCCATCGGTGGGTATGCTAATTTTAGCATGTGGGAGGTGCACTAGAATGTGACAGAATGTTGGATCATTAATGTTGCCTGGCCACACTTCTTGCATTCTGTATCCTGGTATCATGGGCCAAGGACCAGAGAGCAGCTTGGATGAAGTGTTATCATGGGTCATTACAATCTCCTAAGACAACTGTTTCCTAAAATTTTTAAAGACACCATGTGGTTCACCTCACCAAGTCATAACCGAATCTCTGGAAGTTTGCCTACAGCTTTTACTGGTAACACAATTGAAGATTACCTAATATAAGAGAACATAGTCTATGGAGAAACCGTTCAAAGACTTCTGTTTATGAATCCTCTCTCTCATAAGAAATAAAACTCTGGATTAAAAGATAATAAGATTCACAATTATTCATCAAAATGTGAGTTTTCCATTGACAACTTCCTTCAGGAAGGCGGTAATCCATTTGTTAGCATAGTCTGAGGGATAATTGGAATGCAGTCCATCTCTCTTGAGGTAGCTGTCCAACATTAAAGATGTGATATCTTCTAAAGCCCTGCATACACTAGGACATGTCCACATTTACACATTTTACTACTAAACTCTGCGATTACATAAGGGATGAACTGGGGACTTTCATACAACCTTGTGGAAGTCAAGTGAGAGAAAATTGTGTCGAGTATGGCAGACTATTTCATCCTCTGATTATGTTATAATTTAATTATTAAAATAGGATCTTAGATCATCCATGATTAGTGGATTCTGGTTCTAGGATGTGCGAGTCAACTATTTTAGACCACCCACATATTAATTATGAAGGAAAACATTTAAATTAATCATGACATCAATGTTTACCACTCTGGTTTGGAGCTACCTTAAGGAAGTGGGCCATGCTACATCACCTCATTTTTTGATTATTTAGTTAGGTAAAACAATGATTATATCATCCATGACAGCTGGAATTATTTCAATTGACAGTTCTTGTTTAGACCGAAGATAATATAAAGATTTGCATTGTATTTTAAACCTATAATCCTCTATTCCATGAAGAGTCTTGTAAATCTCCCTCTTGGGGAGTTAATATGCAATATCATCACATTTTATGATTAATTGTTTCAACAGATGATGATGACACCCTACCTGACTGGAGTCTGGCCATTCTGCCCTGCCAATTAAATGCTACATCACCTCTTTATTGTGACAGTTAGCTATTACTGACTTATTTAGTTATGTAAATTATTTAACCGATGGACAATGACATCATCGATTCCAATTAGGGTGCAAATATCTGTCAGGGATGAGGTTAGCAAGGTTGTAGACATGGACACAGCAGTTTCTGCATGATCTATGCATCACCCAGAGTACTAGGGATGCTGGATGACTGAGTCCAGAAGATTTCATGGTGCCCTCCGTGAAGTACCAAGACTTCACCAAGGCAGGCATGGTTTTCTGGGTACAACGTTGGTTGTGATCTACGATGAGAAGAAATAGTGGCACAAGGAGGTCGGCTCCATCACCGAGACCTCGCAGAATGGATGACGACCCAGAACATGGAGTAACTGCTCTGTCTCAGCTCTGCCGGTGATGTCCCTGCTGCAGCCATCTTTTGAGCTGCTATGAACATTTTAGTTACTACTGATACGCCCGGTATGGGCCCATCATCTCATGTCCTGCTTCACCACCTCAGAGACTCAGGCGCTGGTGATGATGTCAGGACAGCAGAGTTCATCAGGCAAGACAGAATGATTATCAGATTATTGACTTATGGAATTTAAAAAAAGCCGTGATGACAGCACACATTATCATGTCTGGCATGTCTGCCAAGGAATTGATGACACAAGAAATTTCAATGACTTACATATTTAAAGATGTAGTTATTAAATTGTTTCATTATATAAACTGTGAACCCTGAGGTTTGGTGCCACCTTGTGTCATTCAATTGTGAAAGACAATCTCAATATCTGATTATTTCAATTCTCAAATCTGTCTTTTTCTACTCCAGGAAAAGCGGAGTCTGGATCCACCTTGTTGGTGTTAATTGACTCCTGTGATTTCATTATGTATTTATTTCTTTAAATCAATGGCGATATCATTTTGTTTTCTCTCTAGGGGTGACTTATGAGAAATTATCTCACAATTCATTTATTTTTTTGTTCAAATCTATGATTAAAAACTTGATGATCTCTTCAGTTTTGAGCAATCTTGTAGGAGTCACATATAAAACACCATCCACTAGTTTAACTTTTATTCATTTAATTTTGAAAATCTGTCATTATTTATTCAGTGTTCACTGGAGTTTTGAGCCTCCTTATGGGAGTCAATCATGCCAGACCATCACTTCATCGAATACTACACGTACTTATTTAACTGTAAAATTAGGAAATTAAAAAATAATTCATCATTTAGTTAACACATTTAAAATAAAGGTGATGTTATGGACCATAAGTCCATATTGCAGTCAGATTTTGGGAGTTGATGACATAACTTCATCTCATTACTTCATCATTTAGCTATGGAAATAGATCATTACATCAGCGATAGGTTTAGGAATTTTGTGCCACCTCCTCAGGCGTTAATAAAAAATGCCAACTAATTATCAATTTACCCTGGAATTTGGTGTCACCCTGTGGGGTAAGTGCAACAGATCATCTAATTACATAATTAAAGTGTTTACATTAACAATTCATATTAATACCCAGATTTATTTGACCTATATGCTAACCACTACTGTTAGAAATTGATATGGTAAGATGTAAATGTTTGTTCATCATGATTAGAGGCATTTAAGCTGCATTTCCATAATGAAAGAGAAATTCCTGCTTTCACCACCAGTAAAATGCCAACCGAACATAAAAGAACAGTCCTCTAAAGTGCTGTTCAAGGTTCCTAACAGGGTCAAACAAAACAATAAATCATGGTGTACATTAAAGGTATATTTATTCTAGAACAGTTTATCTCCAGCTTTTTTGAAAAACGGATTTGAGGAAAGGTCAGTTGACTGATGTCACTTGAACCCTATCTGTAGCATAACAGGACATTGCCATCATTATCTTCTGTACTAAACAACTGTAATTCTTGGATTGCAAGTCTTTAGCACTACAGAGTTCTAAAATTACCACTATGCCACATAAGGTTGTGTCCAAGACCCTGACCACAAAAAATAAAATAAAAAAGGATTTGCATATGTAGCATGGCTTCTTGCTACAGAACTTAAGAGGAAAAACTGTGCACTGTATATACTTCAGGGAAAAACATTCTAGGCAATGGTGAGATTACAACTTGCAGTTTAAGGCAGTGAGCATGGGTCTCCATTAAAAGAAGAGCATGAGGTTGCAGGTTGAGTGGCTTTCTGTGTTTTTTTCCCACATGTATTCATTACTTCCATGTGAATTGAAAACACAGAATTGGTGTGTGTACAATGTAGGGAGGGAAGCTTGAACTACTCAGTATTCAGTTTCCAATTAGGGTGGTCTCTTGTATACATACTTAGAATCAGAAAACACTGATATATATGATTCATAACAGTAACAAAATTATAGTTATGAGGTAGTAGTGAAAGCTAATTTATAGTTGTTAGGTCGCCAGAACAGGAAGAATTAACTGCATTATAGTGACACAGCATTAGGAAACTTGGGAACCAGTTGTTTAGTTTAATGATAACTAGGGCTCAGGCTTGCCTCACAGTATTTAATTGTGGAGTTGTTTGTAATTTTATACACCTGCTCAGTCCTGGGAAGACAGTTTTGCATTGCATCCAGGGAGGATATTTACTATGCTGTGAAAAGAAAAAAATACCACAATGAACCTGTTTATTCCAATCCCTCCAGCTTTTATGCTGGACTTACCCATGAAGAGGGACCTATGTAGAAATTCAGTTCACTGACCAAAGCAGTGGTGGTCACAGACCAAAAAGGGAGGGGTAAGAAGGAATTTTGATTCCCTGCTTTTATTGTAGTTGACATTAGCTCCCAGAGCTTTTACAGTTGAGTAAATATATTGTGTAAATGCACGCCATTTCTTTTACAATCAGTTCTCCAGGTCAGGGAATTCTTGGGTCTTTCCAGTTCATGGTTATCATGAATAAAGCCTTGATGATCATTGTGGTAGAGTGGAACAACCTTTGGTTGTATGGCTAAGAATGGTATAGCTTGGTATTGACATAGTTTGATTCTCAGGTTTCTGAAGAATGATGATACTTATGTTCATAAAGGATGTATCAAATTGCACTTTTACAAGGAGTGGAAGTGTTTTCTCCCTGCTTCCCTTCCTTAGTAGCATGAGCTGTTACTTACATGTTTAATATTTGCCATCCTCAAAGTTCTAAGATGGAATGAAAACGTAGTTTTCATTTTGATTTCTCTAGTGGCTAATGGTGTCAAACATTCCTTTAAGTGTTTCTAAGCTACTTGACATATACCTGCTGAGAAATCTTGGCTTATACCCACACCCCATTTATTTTTATTTGGATTGCTTAGATTTTCAAATGTAGGCAGGTGTTTTGTTCTACCTGCAGCTCTCCAATAAACATGCTGAGGCTTATATTAATTACAAACGTTCAACCAATAGCTCTGGCTTATTACTAACTAGCTCGTACAATTTAAATTAACCCATTTCTATTAGTTTATGTGCTGTCCAAGGTTTGTGAAATTAGCCTATTCATCCTCTCTTGCTATCTTTTGGTCTGTTTCATGACTTCACTGACTCCACCCTTTTTCCCTGAATGATCCTAGTTTGGTCCAGCCACCCAACTCTTCATGCACTGCTATAGTATTTTGAGCTCATTTTTAACAACTGAGAGTAAAACAAATTCATATTATGCAGAAGAATTTTTCCACAGCATTCGACATATAATTTTTTTAGTTCTTTATATACTTTTAATTTGGCCTCTACTCGATGTAGAATTGTAAAAAATCTAGCCCAATTCCTTCAGCTGACCCTTTCCTGATTGACAGTGCCCTTCGTCTTACACAATCATTGTAGTTTCATAGGGTCCCATTTATTAATTGTTTTTATATTCAGGAAATTGTATCCTGTGCCAATGTATTCAAGGTTTTTCCACACTTGCTCTTGTTTCTGCTTCAGTGTGTCTGGTTTTCTGTTGCTGGAATTAAAAGGCCATTGCCCTGGCCCTGGCCCTGGGACTGGGCCCTAGCTCTGGCCCTGGGACCTGGCCATTGGCCCAGGGCCCTGGCCCCTGGCCCCTGGCCTCTGGCCCCTGGCCCCTGGCCTCTGGCCCCTGGCCTCTGGCCCCTGGCCCTGGTCCCTGGCCCCTGGCCCCTGGCCCTGGTGATGGCCCTGGACCTGGCCCATGGACCAGGGCACTGGCCCTGGCCCTGGCCCTGGCCATGGCCCCTGGCCCCTGGATCTGGCCCCTGGCCCTAGCCCCTGCCCCTGGCCCAATGCAAATCTAAATGACGCTGAGAAACCAAGGGATCAAGCTCCTCTAAAGGTCGGAGAATGAAGAGGGATTATTTTATTTTCAAAAAAGAGAGAAGGTTTATGGTAGAGGTGATTAATTGTATTGTTTCCATTCTAGGAATTAGAAAATTGAAGCATAGAAAAAAGGTTTAAAATACTCATCATTGTACTTGAATGGCAAAATGATGCTTTCGTTTCCATGCTTATGTCACTATAGGCATGTTGTAGCTTGAGAGACTGGTAAATTTGTAGAACTCAAAAGAAAGAGCCCTGCTTTGTTTTTGTGAGAAACTCAGTGAGGCTGTAAGGTTAGTTCATCAGTGGGTATACTCCTTTTAGCATGGGGGAGGTGGGAGGGGTACTACAATGTGACAGAATGTTGGTTCATAAATGTTGCCTGGCAACGCTGCTTGCATTCTGTATCATGGTATCATGGGCCAAGGACCAGAGAGAAGCTTCGAGAATGGGTTAACATGGGACATTACAGTCTCCCAAGATAACTATCACCTAAAAATTTTAATGACAGCATTTGATTCAACTAAAAAAAGTCATAGCCACACCTCTGGAAGTGTGCATACAGCTTTTACTGGTTACCAAATTCAAGATTACCTAATCATCCCTGAACGTAGTCTGTGGAGAAACTGTTCAAAGTCTTCTGTTTATGAATACTCTCTCTCCTAAGAAGAAAAACTATGGAACAAAAGATAATAAGACTCACAATTATTCATCAAAAGGTGAGTTTGCCCTTGTTGACTTCCTTCAGGAAGGTGATAATCCATTTGTTAGAGTAGACTTAGTGATTGTTGGATTTCAGTCCATCTCTTTTGAGGCAGCCGTCCAACATTAAATATGTGATATCTTCTAAAAACTCTGCATACGCAATGACAGTTCAGCATTTAAACATGTTACAACTCTGCTCTGCGATTAAATATGGGATGAACCTGGGAGTTTCCCACAATCATGTGGGAGTCAACTGAGAGTCAATTGTGTGGAGTATGGCAGACCATTTCATCCTCTGATTGTGTTGTTGTTTGATTATTAAAATAGGACATTAGATAATCCACGATCCGTGGCTTGTGGTGACGCGAAGTGGGAGGCAATTATTATAGACCATCTTAATATCAATTATTTAGTTGAAATATTTAAATTAATCATGACAGCATCGTTCATGAGCCTGGTTTGGAGCCACCTTAGGGAAGTGGATGATGTTACATGAACTCATTGATTATTTAATTATATAAAACAATGATTATATCGTCCATGACACCTGGAATCTGGTTCCACAGATCTTCTAATTACATAATTAACGTATTTAAGTTGACAATCTGTGTTAATCCCCAAGATAATGTAAATATTTGTTTTTTTTACTTGTCTTTTTTAAATTAATTTATTTATTTTTATTTAATTTTATATAACAAAGTCCAATTAAATGAAAACAAACATTTATACACAATATTTGGGAATTTGGGCGTTGTTCTTTCCAAACTACTTCCTGCTGGTAAGGGGCACTGTCTTGGGGGATACGCAGAAGTTTCAGATATCCTAGCTGTAGTCTGTAGGGCTGTTTTGTCCAGCTGTTTGGAATGTAGGATCAGCTTGTACTCTGTTTCAGGTGGTCTGGCGTGATCAAACCACATTAGTCTGGAAGGAATCCACATCTTTTCATTTTCTGTGGAAACAAAAATAGAAATACTTTTCCCCAGTAACTTGTTCTTCAACTTAAATTTTGGAGTCAAGGCGTTTTTTTTTTTTAAATTTATTATTTTACATGTGGATCCCAGGTCCCTCTCCCTCCCTCCCCTCCAGCCCTCCCTCCATCCTTCCTTCCCTTTTGCCCTCTCTGCCCTCTCCCATACACTCTAAACACCCTCCCCTCCCAACCCCTCACCACAATACTATATGTAGGGGAATGCCATGCAGTTGAGGTCATGTAGATCTGACAGGTCCTATGAAGTAGGGACTAGGGCTTCTCTCCTATCTCTAGAATAAGGCAGTTATCCCTCCATGGGGGATATGTTTGCAAAGTCCTTTTGTGCACCAAGGATACATCCTGGCTCCACTGTCTGAGGTCTCTTAGACTGCTCAGACCTTCGGGCTGAGACCCATATTCAGGGGGGTCCGAGTCAGTCCCCTGTTGGCTTCCCAGCTATCAGTCTAGTGGCCCTTAGCTCCTCCTTGTTCAGGTAAGCTGTCTGTATATGTTTCTTCCGCATGGTCTTGTCCTCTCCATCTGCTTCTGGGTTCTAGTTCGACTCAGTGTTTATGTATGGGTGTTTGCTCCTGTTTTCAACAGGCATTAGTTGAGGACTCCATGGAGAAGATAGTTGTTGATCTCACTCTCCGGGAAGGGTATTTATGATAGCCATTCCACGGGAGCTGAGATTGTTAGTTCGGAGCAGTCTTGTAGTTCCCTCGACCTTTCTTTGTGTTCAAGTTTATCTTCAAACCAATATTGGCTCCCTCTTTTATGTTCTCTCTCTCTGTCTCTGTCTCTGTCTCTCTTTCTCTCTCTCTTTCCTATTTTCCATTCCTAACCAGGCTCAATCCTCCTGGTCGCACATGCCTTCCTCTCCTCCCTCTCATTTTCTTCTACTTCTCTCTCCTTTAGCTGTCCTCCCCCACTTTACCTGAAGTCTGGGGGACTTGTCCCTTCCCAGTTCTGTGAGGGACTTTATATGAATCTCTTAGAATACACCTTGTATCCTAGTTCCTCTGGTGATGTGAATTATAGGCTGGTGATCATTTGATCTAGTTCTAAAATCCATATATGAGTGAGTACATACTGTGTTTCTCTTTTTGTGACTGGGTTACCTCATTTAGGATGGTTTCTTCAAGTGCCATCCACTTGCCTGCGAATTTCAAGATACCATTATTTTTTTCTGCAGAGTAGTATTCCATTGTGTAGATGTGCCACATCTTCATTAACTATTCTTCAATTGAGGGGCATCTAGGTTGCTTCCAGGTTCTTGCTATTACAAATAGTGCTGCTATGAACATAGTTGAACAGATGTCTTTGTTGCATTGATGTGAATCCTTTGGGTATATGCCTAAGAGGGGGATTGCCGGGTCCTGTGATAAACTAATTCCCATTTTCCTGAGGAACCGCCATACTGATCTCCAAAATGGCTGTATGAGTTTGCACTCCCACCAGCAGTGGAGGAGTGTTCCACTTTCTCCACATCCTCTCCAACATAAGCCATCACTGGTGTTTCTAATTTTAGCCATTCTGGCAGGGGTAAGATGGTATCTCAAAGTTGTTTTGATTTGCATTTCCCTGATAGCTAAGGATGTGGAGCATTTTCTTAAGTGTCTTTCAGCCTTTTTGATTTCCTCCATTGAGAATTCTTTCTTCATTACTGTACCCCCTTTTTTAATAGGGTTATTTGGTATTTTGTTGACTAGTTTCTTGAGTTCTTTGTATATTTTGGAGATCAGCCCTTTGTCGGATATAGGATTAGTGAAAATATATTCCCAGTTAGTGGGCTGACGTTTGGTCTTGTCAACTGTGTCCTTTGCCTTACAGAAGCTTCTAAGTTTGAAGAGGTCCCATTTATTAATTGTTTCTTTCAGTGTCTGTGCCCCTGGAGTTATGTTCAAGAAGCGGTCTCCTATACCAATTTGTTCAAGCGTACCTCCTATGTTCTCTTCTAAGAGGTTCAATGTGGCTGGATTGATGTTGAGGTCTTTGATCCATTTGGACTTGAGTTTTGTGCATGGCCTCAGACATGTGTCTATCTGCAGTCTTCTACACACCTTCATCCAATTGTGCCAGCACCATTTGTTGAAGATGCTGTCTTTGCCCTATTGTATAATTTTAGCTGATTTGTCGAAAATCAGGTGTTCATAGGATTTTCAATTCGATTCCATTGGTCTACCTGTCTATTTTTATGCCAATACCAGGCTGTTTCAGAACTATAGCTCTGTAGTAGAGCTTAAAGTCAGGAATCTTGATGCCTCCTGAAGTTCTTTTATTGTATAGGGTTATTTTGGCTATCCTGGGTCTTTTGTTTTTCCATATAAAGTTGATTATTGTCCTTTCAAGGTCGGTGAAGAATTGTGGTGGGATTTTAATGGGGATTGCATTGAATCTGTAGATTGCTTTTGGTAAGATTGCCATTTTTCCTATGTTTATCCTACCTAACCAAGAGCATGGGAGGTCTTTCCATTTTCTGGTATCTTCTTTAATTTCTTTCTTTGAGTCACAAAGTTCTTATTATATAGATCTTTTACTTGTTTGGTAAGCGTTACACCAAGATACATTATGTTGCTTGTGGCTATTGTAAAGGGTGATGTTTCTCTGATTTCTTTCCCTGCCTCTTTGTCGTCTGAAAAAAATAGGGCTACTGATTTTTTTGAGTTTATCTTGTATCCTGCTAGTTTGCTGAAGGTGTTTTTCAGCTGTAGGAGTTCCCTGGTAGAGTTTATTGGGTCGCTTATATAAACTATCATATCATCTGCAAATAGAGACAGTTTGACTTCTTCCTTTCCAATTTGGATGCCCTTGATCTCCTTTTGTTGTCTTATAGCATTAGCTAGAACTTCTAGTACGATATTGAAGAGATATGGAGAGAGAGGACAGCCTTGTCTTGTTCCCGATTTTAGAGGAATTGGCTTAAGTTTCTCTCCATTCAGTTTGATGTTGGCAGTTGGTTTGCTGTATATTGCTCTTATTATGTTTAGGTATGTTCCTGTTATCCCTGACCTCTCTAATACCTTTATCATGAAAGGGTGTTGAATTTTATCAAAGGCTTTTTCCGCATCTAGGGAGATAATCATATGGTTTTTCTTTTTCAGTTTGTTTATATGGTGGATCACATTGATAGATTTTCGTATGTTAAATCATTAATTTGGATAAAGGTTTATCTATCTTGTTGATTTTTCTCAAAAAACCAACTCTTTGTTGCATTGATTTTTTTGTATTGTTTTCCTGGTTTCTATTTTGTTGATTTCAGCCCTCAAGTTGATTATTTCCTGGCGTCTGCTCCTGCGGGGTGAATTCGCTTCTCTCTGTTCTAAGGTTTTCAGTCGGGCTGTTAATTCATTTATGTGACTATCCTCTGTTTTCTTCATATGGGCACTTAGTGCAATGCACTTCCCTCGTAGCACTGCTTTCAAGGTGTCCCATAAGTTCTGGTATGTTGTATCCTCATTCTCGTTGAATATTAGAAAGTCTTTAATTTCTTTCTTTATTTCTTCTTTGACCCAGGAGTGTTGCAATTGCACATTGTTAAGTTTCCATGAGTTTGCAGGTTTTCTGCTATTTGTGTTGTTGTTGAATTCCAATTTTAAAGCATGGTGGTCCGATAAGATATACGGGACTATTCCTATTCTCTTGTATCTGTTGAGGTTTGTTATGTCTCCTAGTATGTGGTCGATTTTAGAGAAGGTTCCATGTGGAGCAGAGAAGAAGGTATATTCTTTTGTCTTTGGATGGAATGTTCTAGAGATGTCTGTTAGCCCCAGTTGAGACATAAATTCTGTTAATTCTTTTGTTTCTTTGTTGAGTTTCTGATTTGTGGTCCTGTCTAGTGTTGAGAGTGGTGTATTGAAGTCTCCCACTATAAGTGTGTGAGGTTTTATATGAGCTTTGAATTTTAGTAGTGTTTCTTTTACGAATGTGGGTGACTTTGTATTAGGGGCATAGATGTTCAGAATTGAGACTTTGTGTTGATGGATTTCTCCTGAGATGAATATGAAATGACCGTCTTCATCTCTTTTGACTAGTTTTGGTTTGAAGTCTAACTTGTTAGATATTAGGATAGCTACGCCTGCTTGCTTCTTATTTCCATTTGATTGGAAAATCTTTTCCCAACCCTTTACCCTGAGGTAATGTCTATCTTTGGAGCTAAGATGTGTTTCTTGCATGCAGCAGAAGGATGGATTCTGTCTTCGTATCCATTCTGTTAGCCTGTGTCTTTTTATAGGTGAGTTAAGACCATTAATGTTGAGGGTGAGTAAGGTCCATTGATTGTTGATGCTTGTTTGGTTTAGGTTTGTTGTTGGCAGTGGTATTGTGAATATATTTGTTCTGTTTCACCCTAGGTTTGTGGTGTAGTTGGATTATCTGTTGCCTACATTTTTGTGGGCGTAGTTACCTTCCTTGGGTTGGAATTTTCCTTCCAATACTTTCTGTAGGGCTGGATTTGTAGATACATATTTGGAAAATCTGGTTTTGTCATTGAATATCTTGTTCTCTCCATCTATATTGACTGAGAGTTTTGCTGGATATAGTAGCCTAGGCTGGCATCCGTGTTCTCTTAATACTTTTAGAACATCTATCCAGGACCTTCTGGCCTTGAGGGTTTCCATGGAGAAGTCAGGTGTAATTTTGATAGGTCTGCCTTTATATGTTACTTGTCCTTTTTCCTTCGCTGCTCTTAATATTCTTTCCTTATTCTGTATGCTAGGTGTTTTGATTATTATATGTCGAGGGGTCTTTTTTCTTTGGTCCAGCCTATTTGGGGTTCGGTATGCTTCTTGTACTTTCATGGGCATGTCCTTCTTCAGATTTGGAAAGTTTTCCTCGATGATTTTGTTGAATATGTTTTCAGCACCTTTGAGCTCGCTTCCTCACCTTTCTCTATGCCTATTATTCTTAGGTTTGGCCTTTTCATGGTGTCCCACATTTCCTGGATGTTGTGTGTTATGGATTTGTTGGATTTATGGTTTTCTTTGGTCGATGAATCTATTTCTTCTAGTTTATCTTCTGCGCCTGAGATTCTCTCTTCCATCTCTTGAATTCTATTGGTTATGCTTGTGTCCGTGGTTTCAGATTTTTTGCCCAGCTTTTCAATTTCCAGCTTTCCTTCCATTTGTGTTGCCTTTATTTTCTCAGTTTCGGTTTTCAAGTCTTGAACCATTTCCTTCACCTGGTTAATTGTTTTTTCTTGGCTTTCTTTACTTTCCTTAAGGAATTTGTTCATTTCTTCTACTTTTTTGTTTGTTTTTTCCTCCATTTCTTTAAGGGATTTTCTCATATCTTCTTTGAGGGCCTCTATCATTTTTATGATGGTGATTTTTAAGTCATATCCTTCTGCTTCCTCTGCTTTGTTGTTGTGTTCCATTCTAGTTGGTGTAGATTCCCTAGATTCTGGTCGTGTCATGTTTGTCTTTCTGTTGTTAGGTGTTCTCTTGTATTGCCTTCTTCCCATAGTTTCTTCCAGTAGGTGTTGGAGGTGTCTCTTCCCTCTCTCTATGGTCCTTCCCCGATAGGCTTATGTGGGTCAAAGATTCAATGTCTGTAGTTCTGTGTGGTCCAAGTTCTCTAGGAGGTTTCTCTGCAGACAGGGATCCAGGGATGGGGTCAAGGATGAGGATCCAGAAGAAGATGCCAGCAGATACTCACAGTGGTCCAATAGCTCTGGCCAATGACTGGAAGAACAGGATGAGGGCTGAGCTTGAACTTGAGAAGGATTTGCAGGAGAGCTCCAGTTTCCAGTGAGATCTCACTACCCTGCAAAACCTTCTCAAGTTCCAGTCCAGCCCTTGTTCTCTTCTGCCGGCTATTGGCCAGAGGTGAGTCTGGGCCCAATTGGGGCTGCCTGTCCCCTTCAACCTCTTTTCCTCCCTCCCCCGCCTGAACTCCCTGGATTGGCCCCTGATCCTGCTGCTCCTGTCTCGGGTCCCCATTGAGAGTACCCTTGGAGCTCTGATACACCCCCAACCATCCCAAACTCCAGCATACCCCCCCTACCCTGTGCCCTACCCCATCTACGGTCCTGCTGCTCTGGTTGAGCACTGGGACAGAGGGTGGAGCCAACAGTCCACCCTACTTCGGAGACCTCTCAGAGCAACTCCGAACAAAGGAGACCTGACTATCCACGCGGGACCACCTGTAATTTCCACAGGCTTGGTCTCTGACCCCGCCTCCAGTCCTCTGCTGGAGTCCCGGGCCCCTCCCAGAGATTCACCTATCTCTGCGGGTCTACTCGGAGTTCCTGCGGGCAAGATCCTTGACCCCCAAATCCGGGCCCCTGCCAAAGAAGGAGGTCTCAGCTGGAGAGCGCCAGTTTCCAGTGAGATCCCACTACCCTGCAAAACTTTCTCAAGTTCAAGATCAGCCCTCATCCTCTTCTGCCAGTCAATGTAAATATTTGTATAGCTTTGTAAACAACAATCCTCCATTCCATGAAGAGACCTGTAAAGCTCCCTCTTGTGGAGTTAATGTGCAATATCACCACATTTTATGATTCATTGACTCAGTTGATGATGACATCCTTCATGACTGGAGTCTGGTTATGCTGCCCTCTCAGTAAAATGCTACATCCCCTATTTATTGTGACATTTAGCTATCACTGACTTATTTAATTCTTTAAATTATGTAAACGACAGACAGTGCCATCACCGTTTACGGTTAGGGTGCAAATATCTGTCAGGGACAAGGTTAGGAAAGTTGTAGACATGGGCAGAGCATTTTCTGAATGATCTATGCATCTCCCAGAGTACGAGGGATGCTGGAAGATTGAGTCCAGAAGGTTGCACGGTGCCAACCGAGAAGTACAAGGACTTCACCAAGGCCGGCACTGTGGTCTGGGTGTTGACTACCTGCTCTTCCTTCACATCTTCACATCAGTTGTGATCTACCTTGAAAAGAAGAAGTGGCACTAGGAGGTCGGCCCCATCACCGAGACCTGGAAAAAGGATGACGACTCAGACCACGGAAGAACATCTCTCTCTCAGCTATGCTGGTGATACACCTGCTGCAGCCAACTTCTCAGCTGTTATCAACATTGTGGCTACTACTGCTATGCCAGGATTGGGCCCATTATCTCACTTCCTGCCACACCACAACAGAGATTCAGGCACTTGTGATGATGTCAGGCCAACAGAAATCATCAGGCAAGACAGTATGATTATCTGACGAATAACTGATGGCATTTTAAAATGCGTGATGACAGCATACTGTTTCAAACCTGGCAAGTCTGCCCAGGAATTGCTGATACAAAAAGGTCAACGGCTTACATATTTAAAGATGTAATTATTAAATTCTTTCATTATATAATCTGTGATCCCTGAAGTTTGGCGCAATAATTAAGTTTATATTTTGTTATGTTGTGTTAAATCTTTCCACTTACAATGTTTTATGCACATTATTTTTTACCATATTCTATGTATGTATACTTTTCCTGTATTCAAGACATTTTGTATATTGATACAATTTGGGATATTTCTTGCTGCTCTTTATAGTTCTACCTCTTGTCTTGACACTTATACTCTACCTCTATTTTAGCGATTTACATGTATGTATATGTAAATTGTTATATTGATAAGTATTTGTTCCATTTTTACTCAGTGAAGTTTTAATCAGTCTTTTTAGCTAGTTCCTGAGTATTACAGATTATCTTCACTCACATTTCCTGTACCTATGAGATTAGTCAGATATAGATGCTTAATCTTCAATCACTTCATAGATATGCAGAACATGATATTTAAATGTTTTAATATTAGTACTCCTTTGACATGAGACACTGTTGCTCCTGAAAGCACCGTGCACTTTCCCAAAAATATGTTGGACACTGTTGTTGCTCCTGCTGGAGTTCAATCTCACCTCAGCTAATGGCCTGTTGGGAAAAGAATTGCCCCCACCTTGACCACTGATTTGGACATGCAGTCCTATGTGCTTGCAGGAGACAAATATAGAAGACTGCTTGACCTTGCCAAGTCAGGGTAAGACAGCCATTCTACCTCCCTGCTATTGTTGTGGTCTGTCAAGATCTCTTGGCCTTAGCCAAATCTGGGTGTACCAACATTGCTGTGAGACCTTGGCTGACTGTTCAGGTGGCTTGCTGTTTCTGTCCTTGCTGCACCATTTGTAAGTGTCTATCCAAATTTCCTGTCTACTCTAGTATTGTTAATTTCCTTCTCAGGTCTTGATGAGGTTGAAGATTAAACTATCACAACTATTATTCTCTCTTCCTAGTGAGATATATTAGGTGCTAGACTTACGTTTTCCAGCTTAGGACAACTCTATTGTAAACTCCACTATGCCCTCACCCTAGGACTAGATATGTAGGTCATTTTGTGCTTGATTTTCCTTTTCTTAGATCATACTTGTTATTCACTGTTTTGTATATAGTTTTGTATTAAGCCTAAATCTTTTCTTTAGATTAAAATGGGAATTGTAGTGAGATAGTTCTGTGGCACTGACCATGCCCATTGGCGGTGGATCCATGGGCGGAGTGACCTGTGGAAGGAGGTACGAAGGAGAGCGAGGAAGGGCTCTCTTGCTGGCATGACTCAGACAGGAGAGGATTGGGTTGAATTTCCTGGTGTTCATCTGTTTAGGTTGTAATTTATTTCTCCCTGAATAAACATCTATTCGGCCTATTTGTTTATCCTGATCCTAATTTAACCATGTTATAAGTCTACTCTAACAAATGGATTATCACCTTCCTGAAGGAAGTTAACAATGTAAAACTCACATTTGATGAATAATTGTAAGTCTTATTATCATTTGTTCCATAGTTTTACGTCTTAGGAGAGAGAGCATCCATAAACAGAAGCCTTTGAACTGTTTCTCCACAGACTATGTTCTCTGATAATTAGGTAATCTTGAATTTGGTAACCAGTAAAAGCTGTAGGAAAACTTCCAGAAATGTGGCTACGACTTGCTTAGTGAATCAAATGATGTCATGAAAAGTTTTAGGAGACAGTTATCTTGGGAGACTGTAATGTCCCATGATAACACTTTCTTGAAGCTGCTCTCTGGTCCTTGGCCCATGATACCAGGATACAGAATGCAAGCAGGGTTGCCAGGCAACATTTATGATCCAACATCCTCTCACATTCTAGTGCCCCTCCCAGATGCTAAAAGTAGCATACCCACCAATGAATGAACCTTACAGCCTCACTGAGTTTCTCACAAAAAAAAGCAGGGCTCTTTCTTTTGAGTTCTACATATTTATGAGTCTCTCAAGCTACAGCATGCCTACAGTGACATAAGCATGAAAATGAAGGCATCATTATGCCATTCAAGTACATTGATGAGGATTTTAAACCTGATTTCTATGCTTCAATTTCCTAATTTCTAGAATGGAAACAATACAAGGAATCGCCTCTACCATAATCCTTCTCTCTTTATTCAAAATAAAATAAACACCTCTTCTCTATTAAGTCCTGTACCCCACTTTCTATTATGGTTACTTAGAGTTAATTATTGTTTATGGTGTGTCATATTCTCAGCCCGACAGAGTTCATTAGATGAGATTCCCTGATCAAGAGATTATTCAGTTATTCCATTTTTAAAATCGGTGGTGACTGTGTCCTTCATGGGTCAGTCCTGTTGCAAGCTCACAGAAACAGATGATGTGAAAAAAATACAGTTTTCTTTTTTAAATGGTGTAATCATTCGACTGTCAAAAATATACGATTATGTGATCAGTAAACTTTGGGGAACACAGTGTCTCTCATTCTCTGGGTACTGCTTACTTAACTTTCATAACGTGGTCCTGCATACTTAACTTTCATAAGGTGGAACCAAACTCCAGTGATTTTCAAGGAAGTATTACTTAGACAATAAAATAACACCACATGATCAACTCCCAGGGAGGAATGGCCAGACTCCAGGCAAAAAGAACAACATCCTCATCGATTTAAATAATTAACATATAATGAGAAATGATTGAATAATGACAGGGTGGTGCATACTTAAATTCCACATGGAGTAGTCAGACTGATCTCTTCCTGGAATAATGATTTATTTAAAAAATTAAATTGATAATTAAATAGTTGGCATTTTATATTAACACTGACGAGGTGGCACCAAAGTCCCAAACTTATCTCTGATGTAAAGATTTATTTACATAGCTAAATGATGAAGTAATGACATGATGTTACGTCATCAACTCCCAAAATCTGACTCCAAAAGGGACTTATGGTCCATAACATTTACTGTATTTTAAATACGTTAATTGATTAATTATTATTTAATTTCCTAGTTTAACAATTAAGGAAATTAGTATAGTATTAGATGTTGGGATGGCCTGGCACGATGGACTCCCATAAGGAGGCTCAAAACTCCAGTGACCACTGAATACATAATGACAGATTTTCATAACTAAATGAATAAAGATTAAACAATTGGATGGTGTTTTATACGTGGAGACTAAAAGATTGCTCAATACTGAAGAGTCTTTAAGTTCTTAATCATAGATTTGAACAATAAAATGAAGGAATAAAGAGATAATTTCTCATGATTCACCCCTAGAGAGGTAACAAAATGATATCAACATTGATTTAAATAAAGAAAGGAAGAAAGAAAGGAAGAAAGAAAGAAAGAATTCACAAGATACAATTTAACACCAACAATGTGGATCCAGACTCCACTCTTCCTGGGGTTGAAAAAGACAGATTTGAATAATGAAATAATCAGATAGTTAGATCGTCTGTCACACTTGAGTCACACAAGGTGGCACCAAACTTCAGGGTTCACAGATTATATAATGAAACAATTTAATAATTACATACTTACAAATGTAAGTCATTGGCCTTTTGTGTATCATCAATTCATGGACAGACTTGCCAGATAAGAAAAACTATGCTGTCATCACGGATTTTTAAAATTCTAAAGATTCATTCTCAGATAATCATACTGTCTAGCCTGATGAATTCTCTTGGCCTGACATCATCACCAGCGCCTGAATCTCTGTTGTGGTGCTGCAGGACCTGAGATAATCGGCCAATTCCAGGCTTAGCAGTAGTAGCCAAAAGGTTGGTATCAGCTGAAAAGTTGGCTGTAGATGGGGCATCACCAGCATTGCTGAGAGAGAGATGTTCTTCCGTGTTCTGGGTCATCAACCTCTTGCGAGGTCACGGCAATGATGCCGACCTCCTTGTGTTACTAGTTCTTCTCTTCTTAGATCACAACCGATGTGAAGATGTGGAGGAAGAGTAGGTAGTCAACACACAGACCACCAAGCCGGCCTTGGTGAAGTCCTTGTACTTCTCAGAGGGCACCATGCAACATTTTGGACTCAATCATCCAGCATCACTAGTACTCTGTGAGATGCATAGATCATTCAGAAAATGGTCTGCCCAGGTCTACAACTTTCCTAACCTTGTCCTTGACAGATATTTTAACCCTGATCATAATCGGTGATGGCATTTTCTGTCGTTTAAATAATTTAAATAATTAAATAAATAAGTCGGTAATAGCTAACTGTCACAAGAAAGAGGTGATGCAGTATTTAACTGTGAGGGAAGCATGGCCAGACTCCATTCATGAAGGATGTCATCATCATCAATTGAAACAATGAATCATAAATTGTGATGATAGTGCACATTAACGCCACAAGAGGGAGCTTTACATGACTCTTCATGGTATGAAGAAATTTTTTGTTTACATAACCATACACATATTTATATTATCTTGGGAAATAACACCAATTGTCCATTTAAATATGTTAATCATGTAATTAGATGATCTGTGGCACCAGATTCCAGGTCTCATGGGTGATACAATCATTGTTTTATATTATTAAATAATCAAATAATGAGTTCATGTAACATGATCCACTTCACTAAGGAGGCTACAAACCAGACCCATGAATGAGTCTGTCATGATTAATTTAAAGATATTTAGGTGGTCTGTAATAATTGCCTCTCATATCGTGGAACCACAATCCACCGATCTTGGATTATCTAATGTCTATTTTCATAATCAAACAACAACATAATCAGAGGATATAATGGTCTGCCATCCTCAACACAAGTGACTCTCACTTGACACCCACATGATTTTGTGAAACGTCCAGGTTCATCCCTTATTTAATGGAAGAGTTGAGTGTAGTGAGGTAGTCCTTCTGTGGCACTGACCACACCCATTGGGGGGTGGAGCGATGGGCGGAGGTGACCTGAGGAAGGAGGTCAGAGGGGGCCAGGAAGGCGCTCTCTTTCTGGCGTGACTCGGACAGGAGAGGATCGGTTTGAATTTCCTGGTGTTCATCTGTCTAGGTTGTAAGTTATTTCTCCCAGAATAAACATCTATTCGGCATATTTGTTTATCCTGATCCTTATTTACCGCAATATCTGGTGTCAGAAGCGGGATTTACCTGGGTTTTGCCCCCAGGCGGCAGAAGCCGCCCCCCCTCCCCCACCTTCCCCAACAGGCAGGGTTTAACCAGGTGGACTCACCACAGCTTTGGGACATTTGCCTCTTCCTTACTGCAAAGGAGATCTTTGCCGCTAAAGCAGACCTGAGAAGGCACTTACCACTTAACATTTTTTGCCCATTTCCGCACGGGACTTTGCATTCGCGCAGAGCCTCTCGGCGGCACCCGCCCGGCGGCACCCACCCGGCGGCACCCGCCCGGCGGCACCCACCCGTCGGCACCCGCCCGGCGGCACCCACCCGGCGGCACCCGCCCGGCTTGCAGGCGTTTCGTCTTGTGTTACAAGTAACTCCAAAAGTCCCCTTTTAACAAAATTCTGCTTGCCATAGTTTGTTAAGAACTTTTTACAGGAACCGGGATCAGACGAGCCTGGGCGGCTAGGCGCTATTTGATGACACACCTCCAGGCATAGCTACCACAAGCTGAGATATACAACTAAAAGCATCAAAGTTCCAGGACAGCAGAATTACACCTAAGGTAATTGTAACATCCTTTGCAATTTAAGCTGATATAAAATCTGAGATAAATTGTTCTATAACTATGGCAGATAATTTTACTATGCAGAACTTTAGGAATTATTTTACTTCATATGTAGAAGGGATTTTAGCAGAAGAAACTTATGACTGGACCAATATATACTTTTATTTTGTAATAGCAATGGGTTTCATCATTAACATGATATTCTTAAAGAAATGGTTTGAGATTACAGCAAACAATAAGGAACTTGTACAAACCATGGGAGACTTAGTAACAAAGATTCGAAACATTGAAAATGATAGAATTCAAAGCATAGAGACAAGGATTCAAAACATCGAAAATGATGGAATTCAAAACATAGAGACAAAGATTCGAAACATTGAAAATGATAGAATTCAAAGCATAGAAAATATAGAAAGAAAGATTCAGAATATTGAAGATGGCGTTGGCGAGCTGAAAGGTATAATTTGTTTCATGTCAGATACCTCAATAACCAGAACAGAAACAATGCAATGCATTAACAAACTAGCAGAAACAGCCCACTCCTGGTCGGAGGAAGCTACTAATAAGTTTAAAAAACTGGAACATCAGATAGAAAGACTAGATGACAGAATCTATTCCATGTCTGAGGATAATGGCAAGCTAGCAGATAGAACATTGTTTCTGGAAGGCAGTTTACACGCCATTCAGATAATATCTAAGGATGATAAGATTAAAAACATGGAATCATTTGTAGTTGGAGAAAGTAAGAAACTGACTGATGCAATGAAGTCTCTAGAAATTTATTTGATTCAAGAAGTTCAGACACTCAAAGAAACAATGGTGAATAGATTTCAGGCTTTAGAAGACCTTCAGTCTGATACATCAGAAGAAGAACTACAGGTAACAGGGCATGAAAAAGATTTAAAATTTTCCACACCATTTAGGGTCAGGGGAGCTTTCCCTGTATCTATTCATGAAAAGCCAGCAACGAAGAAACATCCAAAAGGTGTCGTTGCATATCAGTGGGAACCAATACGTATGAAAGATTTAAAAGGTATAAAGGAAGCAGTAGTCTCTTATGGCATGCACTCACCTTATGTGAAGCAATTAGTAGAATCATGGGCATGGAATAACAAGGTAACCCCTAAGGATTGGGATCAATTAATATCAGCTGTCCTTGAAAGCTCCTCTCAAATAGAATGGAGGGCTTTATGGAGCCTTGAACGTCAGGGCTTAAAGAAAGGTTATAAAGCTCCCCAAGATAAAATTCTTGGTGAGGGTCTCTATGCTGACCCAGAAACCCAAGCTGCATATGATGAACACATCTTGTCTCTATGCAGTACAGCAGCTTTGAATGCTTGGGATAAGGTTCATGAATTAGGAGAGAGGATAGAACCCTATACCAAGATAAAGCAACGACCTAGAGAACGTTTTAGTATCTTTCTAGAAAGATTATCTAGGGCAGTACAATTAGAGATAGCAGACATAGATGCTAGGCGAATACTCATAGAATCTTTAGCTTATACGAATGCGAATGCTCAATGCAAACAGGTGCTTTGGCCTTTAAAAATGCGATCAGCACCCTTGGATGAATGGGTCCTATATACAGGCAACATTGAGTATAATGACAATAAGACTGAAGCATGGATAGGAGAAGCCATATCTAAAGGTCAGAGAAGATATCAAGATAACAGAGTTCCTTACTATGGTGACTTAGAAGCTTGGGTAGGAGAAGCCATCCCCAAAGGTTTGAAAAGATATCATAATGTCAGATGTTATAACTGTGGTAAGATAGGACATCTAAAAAGAAATTGTAGGCAAAGCTTCCCTAGAAGTAACACCCCCAGGAATGAATCAAACTGAATGCCTCAGCCTCCTGGGTTATGTAGAAGTTGTGGCAAAGGCAGACACTGGACAAATGAGTGTAGATCGACCAGAGACAAGCAAGGAAACCCTTTACCATCGGGAAACTCCTTGGGGGGGCCTCTCGAAGGCCCCCACGTCACAGGTGGTTCGAACATTCCCACAGTGGAAGACAATCTCCCACAGGACAATTAGAAAATTCTGTGCCTATTATAAAAACTCATACTGCTCTGGATGACGAACTAGTGACGGAAGTTGAATCAAACATGACAGAAGGAAATGAAAAACGTATATTTTGGCAAACTGCTATAAATAGTCATAGGCCTAGATTGATAGTTAAGATGAATAATAGACTGTTTGAGGGTCTGGTGGACACGGGAGCTGATGTAACTATCATATCTAATAAATCTTGGCCTCAAAGATGGCCCCTGCATGAGGTAAATGTTCAATTCTTAGGGATTGGAACCCTGGCTCAGGTAAAACAAAGCACGAGATGGATTGACTGTATAGGACCAGAAGGACAGAGAGGGAGGTTGAGACCATATGTGGCTGATGTAGTGATAAATTTATGGGGTCGTGATCTATTACAGCAATGGAATACACAGATTAACATTCCTCCTGTATTAGATAGGAACCATAGACTACCTCATGATTGTGGAAAGAATACTGTTAAGTACTATACAAGACAGAGACCAAATATCCAGGCAGTACAAAAACAAAATACAAATGCTGAACAAACAGAGGAACCAAAAGCCCTACCTTTAAAATGGCTAACAGAGGAACCTGTCTGGGTAGGACAATGGCCTATGACCTCTGAGAAGTTAGAAGCTTTAGAAAGCCTGGTTCAGGAACAGCTAAATGCTGGACATTTTGAGGAATCAACCAGCCCTTGGAATTCTCCTGTATTTGTGATCAAACAGAAATCTGGTAAATGGAGAATGCTTACAGACCTGAGAGCCATCAATAAAGTTATCCAGCCAATGGGCTCTCTACAGCCTGGAATGCCCTTGCCTTCTTTGATACCCAAAGAATGGCCTATTATAGTTATTGATTTAAAGGATTGCTTCTTCACTATACCTTTACAAGAACAAGACAAAGAGAAATTTGCCTTCACGGTACCTAATTATAACAATTCTCAACTGGTGAAGAGATATCAATGGAAGGTTTTGCCACAGGGAATGCTAAATAGCCCCACCCTGTGCCAATATTTCGTACAAAAACCGTTAGAAATAATTCGTAAACAGTTTCCACAATCCATAATCTATCATTACATGGATGATATATTGTTAGCTGACTCTAAAGGAGAAATATTAGAAAAAATGTTTGAGAAAGTAAAGGAAGATTTACCTCGCTGGGGATTACAAATTGCACCTGAAAAAATACAAAAAGGAGAGTCTATCAACTACTTAGGATATAAAATAGGTCTACAGAAAATTAGACCACAAAAAGTACAGATCAGAAGAGATCGCTACCAGACTCTTAATGATCTTCAAAAATTACTAGGAGAGATTTCTCAACTGCAAACCATAATTGGAGTACAAGGGCATGATTTGAAAAACTTGAAAATGGCCCTAAAAGGAGATAAGGACTTGAATAGTCCACGAATACTATCAGCTGAAGCTGAGAAGGAATTAGAATGGGTAGAAAAGAGGATACTAGAAGCACATGTGGACCGTGTGGATCCAAACCTAGACTGTATTCTGGTTATATTACCATCTAGAGAATATCCTTCAGGGATTTTGATGCAGAGAGAAGATATCATATTAGAATGGATATTCCTACCACATAAACAGAATAAAAAACTGAAAACATATATAGAAAAGATCTCTGACTTGATTATAAAAGGTAAATTAAGACTTCGTCAGCTAATAGGAAGGGACCCAGCAGAAATTATAGTACCTTTAACTAATGAGGAAATTTCTTCCTTATGGAAAGATAACGAATATTGGCAGAGAGCTTGCAGTAACTTTTTGGGAACAATTAGCAACAACTATCCCAAAACTGAGAGAATCAAATTCATAAAGAAAACGATTTGGATTCTTCCACGCATTGTAAGAAAAACACCTATTTCTGGAGTTCATACATTCTACACTGATGCAAATAAATCAGGTAAGGCAGGATATAAATCAGGAAATATTAGCAAAGTGGTTCAAAGCCCTTACAATTCTGTACAAAAGGCAGAATTGTATGCCATTCTCATGGTACTTATGGATTTTAAAGAACACCTCAATATAGTTACTGACTCTCAATACGCAGAGAGAGTCGTTTTACACATTGACACTGCAGAATTTATTCCCGACAATACAGAATTAACTTCATTGTTTATACAGTTACAAGATACTATCAGAAAGAGGACTCATCCTATATATATAACACACATCAGATCCCATACGGGTCTGCCAGGTCCTCTAGCACAAGGCAATGATGAAATTGATCGTTTATTGATAGAAAGTGTGCTAGAAGCCTCAGAGTTTCATAAGAAACACCACGTGAACAGTAAAGGTTTAAAAAAGGATTTTTCTATCACTTGGGAACAAGCCAAGGAAATAGTAAGGAAATGTCCTACTTGCTCATTCTATAACCAAACTCCTTTACCACCAGGCAGTAACCCTAAAGGTATAAATAGGAATGAAATATGGCAAATGGATGTGTTTCATTTTGCAGAATTTGGAAAATTAAAATATGTACATCACACTATAGATACATTTTCAGGGTTTCAGTGGGCTACTGCTCTGAGCTCTGAAAAGGCTGATTCTGTTATAAGGCACCTTTTAGAGGTAATGGCCATTATGGGCATACCTGCACAAATAAAAACTGATAATGCTCCAGCATATGTCTCCAGCAAATTGAAAGAGTTTTTTGAGTATTACAAGATAAAGCACATAACTGGTATACCACACAATCCTACAGGACAAGCAGTGGTTGAGAGATCCAATCGTACTTTAAAAGAAATGCTCCATAAACAGGCAGGAGGAACCAAAACACCCAAACACAGATTACATAATGCTTTATTAACATTAAACTTTCTTAATGCTGATGAAAAAGGAAAAACAGCTGCAGAAAGACACTGGACAATAGAAAAAACTTCTGAACTAAATCAGCCAGTGTATTTCAAGGATGTACTGACCTCAGAATGGAAAGCAGGATATGTGTTATGTTGGGGTAGGGGTTTTGCATTTGTATCTACAGGAGAAGAAAAACTATGGATACCATCTAAGTTAATCAAGATCCGAGTTGAACAAGAGAAACATCTTAATGAAGAGAAATGACAAGTCGTTCAACAAACTAGGTCCTATGAGGTGTGCGGAGGCCTCTCAAAGGTAGGGGAAGTGTTCTGTTCTTGTTTTTACAGGAAAACAGAGAAAACCTATCATCAAACAGCCAAAAGACACTGAACATGTAGGTGCCTACAGAAGAGAAGACAGCTCTTCAGAAACAATCACTTAAGGAAGCAGAATCTGATATATGGTAAAAAAAAAAAAATTAATTGTAGTAAACTATTTCTATATAGAAATCTATTTCTCTCTACTATCTAGTATTCCTGAAGTCCCAAATTTTGTAAACCAGTGCTGGCTTTGGAGTTGGATTTGGCTTTCCTTCTCTAAATTTAAGCATGTTGTTAAGATTAAATTCATGGTTTCTGCCTTAAATCAAGAAGCCAATTGGTGTAAGGCAGAAGAAACAAAATCTGGGGACTCATATCTTATGCAATTTTCTCTCTGAAATCCTAATTTTCTCACATACTTTTAATGCTTATTGTTGTCTTTCCCTAATGCATACCTTAAAACTTGAAAATTTTACTTTAATATTGATGTGTAACTTTTCCACAAGGAATAATAACTATTCCTAACAGCAGTCTTTGAACTTTCCGGAAAGAAGATGGGGCCCCACATCATCATTTCCACTTGACTCAACCTGATGCATCGGAACTACAAACATCACCCTAAAACCGGTTTGAGACTGTTTTGCTCGAGACAACTCATGACTAGCTAGCTGTGATGGTGCACCTTTTTATTACACCCTGGCCAGTTTCAAATAGAACTACAGTCAAGAATTTTCTGCCACACAGTGACTAACTACATATGTCACAGCCAGTTCTGTTGAGAAATTTTGTTGCTAAAAATTTTCTTCCTATAGGATCCATTGGAGCAATCATCGTCCCATTTCAGCAGGAAGTAATCTTAATATGACTACGCCCCCTTTCCCTACCCTTGGAATTTTGGGATAATAGTCATCGTCTTTGGGTTGGTTTTAGTTATTTGGGATTGGGTGATGCTTACACTCGGGTTTATCTTTTAGACAGGAATAGGGAATGGTGGGTAAAGGTATGGTTTAGATGGGATATAAGTAGATTAGCCTATTTCCTTGAGAATTTGGGTATGAATGAGATAGTATTTTACAGCTTACATTGTTATGTATTCCTATGTGGTAAGCTATGTAAAATTAAGTTTATATTTTGTTATATTGTGTTAAATGTTTCCACTTATAATATTTATGCACATTATTTTTTACCATATTCTATGTATGTATACTTTTCCTGTATTCAAGACATTTTGTATATTGATACAAATTGGGATATTTATCTTGCTGCCCTTTATAGTTCTACCTCTTGTCTTGACACTTATACTCTACCTCTATTTTAAGGATTTACATGTAGGTATATGTAAATAGTTATATTGTTTAAGTATTTGTTCCTGCTTTACTCAGGAAAGTTTTAATCAGTCTTTTAGCTAAGTTCCCGAGTATTACAGATTATCTTCACTCACATTTCCTGTACCTATGAGATTAGTCAGATATAGATGCTTAATCTTCAATCACTTCATAGACATGCAGAACATGGCATTTAAATGTTTTAATATTAGTACTCCTTTGACATGAGACACTGTTGCTCCTGACAGCACCGTGCACTTTCCCGAAAATATGTTGGACACTGTTGTTGCTCCTGCTGGAGTTCAATCTCACCTCAGCTAATGGCCTGTTGGGCATAGAATTGCCCCCACCTTGACCACTGATTTGGACATGCAGTCCTATGTGCTTGCAGGAGACAAATATAGAAGACTGCTTGACCTTGCCAAGTCAGGGTAAGACAGCCATTCTATTTCCCTGCTGTTGTTGTGGTCTGTCAAGTTCTCTTGGCCTTAGCCAAATCTGGGTGTACCAACGTCGCTGTGAGACCTAGGGTGACTGTTCAGGTGGCTTGCTGTTTCTGTCCTTGCTGTACCTTTTGGAAGTTGTCCATCCGCATTTCCTGTCTACTCTAGTATTGTTATTTTCCTTCTCAGGTCTTGATGAGGTTGAAGATTAAACTATCACAACTATTATTCTCTCTTCCCAGTTAGATATATTAGGTACTAGACTTACGTTTTCCAGCTTAGGACAACTCTATTGTAAACTCCATTATGCCCTCACCCTAGGACTAGATATGTAGGTCATTTTGTTCTCGATTTTCCTTTTCTTAGAGCACACTTGTTATTCACTGTTTTGTATATAGTTTTGTATTAAGCCTAAATCTTTTCTTTAGACTAAAAGGGGAATTGTAGTGAGGTAGTCCTTCTGTGGCACTGACCACACCCATTGGGGGGTGGAGCGATGGGCGGAGGTGACCTGAGGAAGGAGGTCAGAGGGGGCCAGGAAGGCGCTCTCTTTCTGGCGTGACTCGGACAGGAGAGGATCGGGTTGAATTTCCTGCTGTTCATCTGTCTAGGTTGTAAGTTATTTCTCCCAGAATAAACATCTATTCGGCCTATTTGTTTATCCTGATCCTTATTTACCGCAATAGTTGAGTAGTAAATTTTTTAAATGCTTAAATGTCATTGTGTATGCAGGGTTTTTAGAAGATATCACATCTTTAATGTTGGACGGCTGCCTCAAAAGAGATGGACTGAAATCCAATATTCGCTAAGTCCACACTGAGAAATGGATTTTCACCTTCCTGAACGAAGTCAACAATGGAAAACTCACCTTTTGACGAATAATTGTGAGTCTTGTTATCTTTTGTTCCATAGTTTTGCTTCTCAGGGGAGAGACCATCCATAAACATAAGCCTTGGAACTGTTTCTCCACAGACTATGTTCTCCGATAATTAGGTAATCTTGAATTTGGTAACCAGTAAAGGCTGTAGGCAAACTTCCATGATTTGGCTATGACTTGGTTAGCGAATCAAATGCTGTCATGAAAAGTTTTAGGAGACAGTTATCTTGGGAGACTGTAATGTCCCATGATAGCTCTTTCTCGAAGCTGCTCTCTGGGCCTTGGCGCATGATACTAAGGATACAGAATGCAAGCACATTCTAGTGCCCCTCACACATGCTAAAAATAGCATACCCACCGATGAACTAACCTTACAGCCTCACTGATTTTTTTCACAAAAAAAAAAAAAAAAAAGCAGGGCTCTTTCTTTTGAGTTCTAAATATTTACCAGTCTCTCAATCTACAACATGCCTAGAGTGACAAAAGCATGAAAACGAAAGCATCAATATGCCATTCAAGTCCATTGATGAGGATTTTAAACCTGTTTTCTATGCTTCAATTTCCTACTTTCTAGAATGGAAACAATACAAGGAATCGCCTCTACCATAAATCTTTTCTCTATTGAAAATAAAATAAACTCCTCTTCATTTTCTTTTCTTTACAGGAGCTTGATCCCATGGTTTCTCAGAGTAGTTTAGATTTGCATTTGGCTGATGACTAAGGATTTTCAGCCCTGTCTTATGTTTCTTTCAGTCATTTTGGATTCCTCAATTCATAGTTCTCTACTAAGTCCTATACTCCGCTTTCTAACATGGTTACTTAGAGTTATTTATTGTTGGTGGTGTGTCCATAATGACAGATTTTCATAATTAAATGAATATGTGATATCTTCTAAAAAAACCCTGCATACACAATGACAGTTCAGCATTTAAACATTTTACTACTCAACTCTGCGATTAAATAAGTGATTAACCTGGGAGTTTCACACAATCATGTGGGAGTCAACTGAGAGACAATTATGTCGAGTATGACATTACATCCTCTGATTATATTGTTATTTGATTATTAAAATAGGACATTAGATAATCCATGATCAGTGGATTGTGGTTCCATGATGTGGCAGGCAATTATTTCATACCAACTAATTAATTATGTAGTTAAACTAACTAACAATTATGTAGTTAAAAATCTTTAATCACGACAGCATCGTTCATGGGTCTGGTTTGGAGCCTCCTTAGGGAAGTGGATGATGTTACATGAACTCATTATTTGATTATATAATAATAGAAAACAATGATTATATCACCCATGAGACCTGGAATTTGGTGCCACAGATCATCTAATTACATGATTGACGTATTTTAATGGACCTTTCGTGTTAATACCCAAGATAATGTAAATATATGTACAGTTATGTAAACCCAAAATCCTCCATTCCTTCCTGGAATAATGATTTATTTAAAAATTTAAATTGATAATTAGTTGGTGTTTTATATTAACAGTGATGAGGTGGCACCAAAGTCCTAAAACTATCACTGATGTAATGATCTATTTACATAGCTAAATGATGAAGTAATGAGATGATGTTACATGATCAACTCCCAGAATCTGACTCCAAAAGCGACTTATGGTCCATCACATTACCTGTATTTTAAATACGTTAATTAAATGATGAATTATTATTTAATTTCCTAGTTTAACAGTTAAATAAGTAAGTATAGTATTAGATGATGTGATGGCCTGGCACGATGGTCTCCCCTAAGGAGGCGCAAAATTCCAGTGACCACTGAATCCATAATGACAGATTTTCATAATTAAATGAATAAAGATTAAACAAGTAGATGGTGTTTTATACGTGAAGCCTCAAAGATTGTTCAATACTGAAGAATCATTCAGTTCTTAATCATAGATTTGAACAATAAAATGAAGGAATAAAGAGATAATTTCCCATGATTCACCCCTAGAGAGGTAATGAAATGATATCAACATTTACTTAAATAAATAAATAATGAAATCAAAGAGACATTTTAACACCAACAAGGTGGATTCAGACTCTACTCTTCCTGGAGTAGAAAAAGACAGATTTGAATAGTGAAGTAATCAGAAAGTTAGATCGTTGTATTCTTGAATTCGGTTTGTCATTATTTTATTGAGTATTTTTGCATCGATGTTCATCAGGGTATTGGTCTGTAGTTTTCTTTCTCTGTTATGTCTTTGTGAGGTTTGGGTACCAAGGTTATTATGGCCTTATAAAAGAATTTTGCTGTGAAACTTCTGTTTCTATTTTGTAGAACAATTTGAGGAGTTGTGGTTTTATTTCTTCCTTGTATATCTGGTAGAATTCTGCACTGACGCTTCTGGCCCTGAATATCTATCCAGTATTTTCTGGCATTGAGGGTTTCCACGGAGAAATCAGGTGTAATTTTGATAGTTCTGCCTTTATATGTTACCTGTCCTTTTTCATTCACTGCTCTTCATATTCTTTCTTTTTTTCTGAATGCTATGTGTTTTGATTATTATATGTTGAGGGGTCTTTTTTCTTTGGTCCAGCCTATTGTTGTTCTGTATGCTTCGTGTACTTTCATGGGCATATCCTTCTTGAGATTGGGAAAATTTTCCTTGATGATTTTGTTGAATATGTTTTCAGCACCTTTGAGCTGGTCTTCCTCAACTTCCTCTATGCCTGTTATTCTTAGATTTGGCCATTTCATTTTGTCCCACATTTCCTGGATATTTTTTGTTAAGGATTTGTTGGGTTTATGATTTTCTTGGGTTGATGAATCTCTCTCCTAGTTTATCCTCTGCACCTGAGATTCTCTCTTCCAACTCTTGAATTCTGTTGTTTATTCTTGCATCTGTAGTTCCCAATCTTTTGCCCAGTTTTTCTATTTCCAGCATTCCTTGGGTTTGTGTTGCCTTTATTTTCTCTATTTGAGTTTTATAGTCTTGAACCATTTCTGTCACGTGCTTGATTGTTTTTTCTTGGTTTCTGTACTTTCTTTTCTTTCCTTAAGGAATTTTTTCATTTCTTCCACTTTTTTGTTTATGTTTTCTTCCATTTCTTTAAGCGATTTTCTCACATCTTCCAGCAGTTTTGACAGTAATTTTTAAGTCGTCCCCTTCTGCTTCCTCTGCTTTGTTGATGTGTTCCATTCTAGTTGGGGTAGATTCCTTAGATTCTGGTGGTTTCATGCTTGCCTTCTGTTGTTAGATATTTTCTTGTATTGCCGTCTTTTTCCAATAGGTGTTTGTGTTTTCTCTCCATCTCTCTATGGTGCTTCCCTGGTGGGCTTATGTGGGTCAGAGTTTCAATATCTGTAGCTCTTGGTGGTCCAAGCTCTATAGGATGTCTCTCAGCAGACAGGGACTCAGGGATGGGGTCAGGGTTGAGGATCCAGTAGAAGATGCCTGCAGAAACTCAGCGTGGTCCCGCAGAGATAGACAGGTCTCTGGGAGGGGCCTTAGACTCCAGCAGAGGACTGTAGATGGGGGTCAGAGGCGAATCAGTTGAGAATTACAATTGGTCCCGTGTGGATAGGCCGGTCTCCTGTGTTCATATTTACTCCAAGATTTCCCCCAAAGTAGTGTAGTCTCTAGCATGACGGGAAATTACAAAATCACTCCCCCTACCACAGTCAGCTCATTTTTTTTCATAGTGGTGACTCCAGCACCTGGTGCTTTCCCTGAATCCTCCTTCAGTGTAAATAATTTTGCTTATTCTGATCTGAAAGCAGAGGCAATCCTCCACATGCGAGTACTTTTCCTGTGACTGCAATGGATAGTTCACTACCTGACAATAATGGAAATTTTAAATCTCTGAGGTGTTACAGTAATTTAAGAATTTTGAAGGAATAGTACAGAACACAGCAAGGGCATTGTTTGGAGAGCAACAGACTGCAACTAATGCCACCTGCATCAACATAAGATCTTGCCTTATAAACATTCTTCTAACAGGATGAAAATACATCTGTTCTAGCCTTAATATGCCTTCCAAGGGAAAAATCACTTCACCCACAGTGGAGATCTATAAAAACAAATACATCTAACATAACATGTATCCATCTTAGAAAATACAAGAACAGGAGCCAGCCTAGAAATATTTTTGCATTTCATATATTCTATCCTTTTTAAATGGCTTTTTAAGTTCAAACTCCATTTTAGACATTGAAAAATTTCAATGTCTAGCTACTAAGCAAGATGAGAGGATTATACAGTGTTCAAAATACTGTTTCTTAAGGACATCAGATACCTGAAACTAATGGACTTGCTTCACATGTAGGATCCTCAGGTGAAGGTATTGGTAAATGTAGAAGGTAGAAAATATTAAAAAAAAAAAAAAAAAAAAAAAAAAAAAGCTGGGATGGGGAGAAGGGGAGAAGTTTCCCATGCCAAGTATGCTTCTTAAGGAGAATAGACTGCTGTACACTACTTCCAGGAAGGAAAGGGAAGGAAACAGGAGAATACCTTGAAGTCAGTAGAAACTCATTCAATGGGACAAACTCAGGAGAAGACCGCTAAAACAATGCTACACAAGGGGAACACAGGGTATCTCATGATTTTTACTGACTAAGTCCACAGTGGCCTTGGGACTGAGAATCATATTTCTATGTAGTTTAGATCTACAGACCTGAAATAACCTGTCCACAAAGGCTTTGTTCCAAACAATTACCAGCTCTCCCCAGCAAATACCTGATTTTGGACAAGGTACACTGTTTTATGGTTAATACACCAGGGCCTTAGGGAAAGCTCCCAAGGCCTAGACAAGGCTGTTACTATCTCTCCCAAGAATGTTCGTCATGCCTGCCTGAGAGCCTAAATGAAAGCTGTGCTTTATCTGGCCACTCATACATTGTTGGTTTACTTTTTAAAATCTGGTGTCCTATTGCCAATCTGGTAGAACTATGCTTTTCTGGAGAAGAAAACTGCAACTATATGGCATACTGGGCCTAAAGGTTGCTTGTGGACATTAGTATCTCTGTGAGCAGCTGGTTATGGGCCTTTTTTTTTTTTTTTTTTTTTTGTGTGTGTGTGTTTTCTTTTTTTTTTTTTTTTTTTTTTTTGATATCAGTAAGGGACTACATGCTGTTATAAAACAGGAGTGGTTTCTTTGTAATGGTTTGGAGTCAAAAGTCTGGAAAATCATGGTGAACAAATGTGTTTGGGATTCAAAATTATATCAGGTCTGGTCAGCATACACTTAGCTTTGTGTGTTTTAGAGGCAGTCCTACCTCAGATAAATTCTACTTTGTGAGACATACTATCTCCAAGGCATTTGTAAATCCTTTGTGTTACAAATTTACTCCTGTAGATCACTGCTCAATAGTGAAGTGCTACCTTACATGAGATGTCTTTTACAACCTTCAGAAAATTACCAATAAATGGATCTTACACATAAAATTAAAATGCAAAGTGCTGATCTTCTAAAAGATACTTACCTAACTAAAAGGCCTCTGGAAGTTTGTTGCCATGCTTTCAGTGGGTGCACCAAAAGTATGTAGAAGTTGACTAAATAGAAGCTTCTACACACACCTTCCTGCTCCCAGTGCTCATAGCAGATACAGCCCACGGAACAGTTATTTAGAGGCCTGCCTCTCACTTCTGGGAATTTTATGGACTGTATGACAACTCAGGTAATACCCTCCACACTGGATCCCATACCTCACCATCTCCCACTACCCATCTGAGGACAGCAGACCCTCACTCACCATGCTGTGGTTTTCCAATTTGCCCTTCCTAAAAGCACAGTACACAAAACCACTGCCTCCAGTTTCTCTTCAAATCCAGGCCAGAATGGCTCTGTACTTCTTCTGACAGGCAGGTCACCTTGGGGTCTGATTGGCTAGTAAGGCCTTAGTGATAAGAGTACATCACAGCTGGATGCAGAGTGCTTTAGGACACATTACAATGGGTCCTGATTGCCTTCTACCACTGACAAAGACTTTTCTATGTCAGCAGAGATGTGCATTTATATAACACTTGTTCTATAGCTGACCCCTGCTATCTTCCTGCAGTTCACAGGAATTTTCCTTTCTTCCTCCTAGACACAGTGTGGCTAGCTAACTATACTTACTTAAGTGGGTTAAGTTATTCTTGGTGAACAAATTTTAGATCAGGCTTATGAAGATTTGGTTAAATTATTGGAAAAGGTTATTTATAGCCCCTGAAAAGGTTCAAAAGGATAAGATTGTTAATTATTTAGGAGCCAAAGTGTATGAAAGACAAATTGTTCCTCAAAAGATTGAGTTGAGAAAGGATAATTTGAAAACGTTAAATGACTTTCAGAAGTTATTAGGAGATGTTAATTGGATTTGGAGTTATTTAAAGTTGCCAAATTATGAATTAAAGCCATTATATAATATATTAGTAGGGGATCCAGCTCTTGATTCTCCTAGGCAATTGACTGTTGAAGCGAGGAAGCCTTATGTAAAGGTGAGGAAAGACTACAAAATGCTTTTCTATCTAGAAGGAAGGAAGGTCAAGCTATCACATTTTGCATTCTCCCTACTTAAAATCAGACTACAGGGTTGTTATGTCAGGATGGATGTCATTGGATTCATCCCAAAATCTCCCCAGTGAAAGCAATAGAACGTTATCCCACAGCAGTCGCTAGTTTGCCTCATAGTGGAATTCAACAAAGCATTCAATTTTTTGACTGCCCCCAGCGCTACTTGTGGTGCTTTACTACTGTCACCAGGTTAAGATCTTGTGTGGCACTATTGATAATTGGGCCATATTGCAATGTGGGTTTGAAGGAACGATAGAAAATCATTATCAAAAACATGATTTAATATCATTTTTAAAGGAACATCCTGTGATTTTTCCAAAAGTAACTTCATCAATCTCACTTAGTGGAGTGCCAAACAAATGTTTTTACTGATGGTTCAAAAACTGGTTGTGGGGCATATATGATTGCAAATAAGCCTCCTGTGTTGTGTCAATTTCAGGAAGGATCCCCTCAAATTGTGGAATTGAAAATTGTAGTCGAAATATTCAAAATTTGCCCATTTGCATTTAATTTGATCTCAGATTCAGCAAATGTGGTGAATGCAGTAAAAATTTTGGAATTAGCAGGCCCTATTAAAATTAGTAGTGTTGTTTGTTCACTCTTACAAGAGTTACAAAGATTAATTAGGTTGAGAAAGAAATGCTTTTATATTCATCATATTAGAGCTCATACGGGTTTGCCTGCCTGGGCCCTTAAGTGAAGGAAATTACATTGTTGATCAATGGACAATGGTGGAATGTATTTTTTACAGCTCATCTTTAGATTAGGCTAGGCAATTCCATCAGCAATTTCATGTAAATGCAAGGACTCTTCAACAGAAATTCCATTTGTCAAGAGCAGATGCCCCAACAGGTGCATCTTTGAAATCACAAGATCTGCTTGCCTCTGCCTCTCAAGTGCTGGGATTAAAGGCGTGTGCCACTACACCCAGTTCCTCTTTATCTTTTTAAACCCATTTTATTTTTTTCCATGTCTCCTAATTTTAAAACACACTGTAAACTTTTAGATTCTTAATATGGATCTGTCTTTACTGTAAATTTTTATCTTCGTCTGGCCACAAGTCTTTATCTGTTAAACAACAACATTACTAAAATGAAATTCATAGTTGCTTCTGCGGCAGTTTATCAAACATGGAGGCATCTATTTTACCTCCAGCAGTGAGAGCTGTGCTTTCTGCCTTGGTCTGCACTGCCATCCAGCCCCATGCTGCCAGATTGGAGATGTGGTCACTGCCATTGCATGCTCTCGTACACACCAATAAATTGTTAGTAGTGCTTCTTAAAAGCCATGCGGTTTTTTGCTGAATATGCTGAGTCAGGAAACCTCTCTTAAAGGAGCCGCACAATCTGCTTGTCTCTCTCAAGTAGAGTTCAACCAAGAAAAATGCTGCTACCAAGAAAGCTTGTTTGTCTTTGTTCTTTTGTTTCTAAAACCCTTTTTGAAGCTTTTGTTAACGTTTAAGTGGAAGTTCTAACTAGCCACATGGGCACCATTTGTAACGAGTACGGTTTTTCCACCCGCTGCCTCGCCCCAATGGGCATGGTCAGTGCCACAGAAGGACTATCTCACTACAGTTTTGGCCCCCAACTATTGACTATAAGCATATTGACTGAAAAGGAAACAGCTAAGACTCCAGATTGGGACTATGATGAAACGGATTTGGACATTGTTCAAAACCTAGGTGCAGATTATGACCCCAATCGGCAATGCTGGGTCTACCAAGGAAAGACTATACTGCCTATAAAAATGTCAAAATTGTTAATAGACCACCTCCATAAACTGACTCATCTGAGTGCCAAAAAGATGAAAACTTTGCTAGATAGACAAGAAATTGGAACTTACCTTCCCAATCGGAATTTATTACTGGAACAAGTAACTGCTAACTGTCTGGCCTGTGCCCAGATCAACCAAGGAAAAACCAAACTGAATTCTGGGATCTGGCTTTGTGGCCATAGGCCTGATGTCCATTGAAAAACAGACTTTACTAAAGTCAAACGTGGAATGTATGGTTATAAATATTTACTAGTTTTCACAGATACCTTCTCAGAAGGGATGAAAACATTCCCTACCAAACACGAGACTGCAAAAATGGTTACCAAGAAACTCTTGCCTTAGTTTTAACATCCGCATGCTCAGTCCTCCAAAAGACTGAAGCGTCCACAGGTACCTGTGTAAACAGTAAATAACCTCTTGCACTTGCATCCAGTGGTCTGGTCTCGTCTCTTGGGGGCAAGGGCCTTCCCCCCTGACAGGCCCCCAACTCTTGGGGTCTCATGGGGGTCTTTCAATACCAACACCCACTTGGTGTGGGGGTAAACCCTAGGGGGTTAATGCCTCTAAAGATATGGTAGGTGGATATCATGCATATTTCAGAAATTCAGAGCTTTGAAATATGTACATTTGTCTGTGGATACTTGTTCAGGTGTGGTACATGCTACGCCTTTAAGCGGAGAAAAAGTCCACAATGTCATTGGACACTGCCTGGAAGGCTGGGCGGCTTGGGGAAAACTGCAACAGCTAAAAACTGATAATGGGCCAGCCTATATGGCTGAGAGATTTACTTCCTTTTGCAAACAAATGGAAGTTCAGCTTGTTCATGGATTACCCTACAATTCTCAAGGACAAGGGATTGTAAAGTGAGCTCATCGCACCCTAAAAGAATGCTTAATAAAACAAAAAGGGGGAGTAGGCCAAGGCCATACTCCCAAGGAAGGAATATCTTTAGCCCCTTTTACCCTTAATTTTTTTTAATTTTGGATGTTGATGGCCTTTCCATTGCTGATCGTCATCAGCAGCAAGGAGGGAGCCTAAAAGGCTATGTGAAATGTAAAGATGTGATCACCGGGTTATGGCATGGTCCTGATCCGGTGTTGGCATGGGTGAGAGGGTCTGTTTGTGTTTTCCACCAGGATCGCCAAGAACTGTTGTGGGTCCCAGAGAGGATTGCAAGAAAGTGCAACAAATATGAAGAGCCTGCTGTTGCTGTTGATCATCAGCCTGATTTGGCCACCAGTGCAGATGAAGCTTAGATTTACCTTATTTGCCTTATGAGAGTGAGAATACTAGTATAAATGAAAATAGGAGTTTTGATTTAACAGGAAGCCTATGCTTTTATGTGATATTAGTGATAAGAGTCAGTGCATTATGTTATTTAATCAATCTGCTGCTTGGTTTGATGTTCCCACCACGGGAGGCTCCATTAGGTAGGTCAACGCCTCCGGGGTAAGTGGATGGTGGCCTGCTAAAAGTGAGTTTGACAAGCCAGCACCCCATCAGCCTAAGTGGGCCCCTCATTGTTCGAGTAAACAAGGAGGTGGATTCCTTCCCTGGATGGGATGTCAATCAAAAGAGGTTGTTTGGGCGAGCAAGGGATATTTTATCTTCTCGCCAGGAATTAGTACTAGCTTCAATAAAACCTTTGCTGGGAGAAACTTTACTGATCGGGATCTGCAGCAGGTGGATATTTCTAACCCTTTTGATCTCTGGCTCTTGTGTGGCATTAATGGCAGCTGCACAGATTTGTCTCCTTTCCTTATGAAAAGGGGCGTAGGCCATGGGGTGGCTGAATTTGCTTGGTCTGCCTCTGAGCGTTTTAGTGAATGATTCAATCCTAAGCCTCCTCAAGCTAGCAGATGGATTCCCATGCCTGTTTTTGCCCCGAGTCCTATGACAGTGTTTAGATGTCAGAGAGATTTTGGCAATACAGCAGCCATAGTGGGCTCTTTTGCAGTTGTGGGTTCAGTCAAGGCAACCGTAGCCATGAGCACATCAGTACAGACAGCCTCTAAGTTAAATGAATTGTCCAAGAATGTGGCTATCGCCTTGGATGCTCAATCCACAATTGGTGATCAGTTAAAAGGAAGTCTTATGATCATGAAACAAAGAATTGATCTGGTGCAGGAGCAAATAGACACTTTGTGGCAGTTGGCACAAATAGGATGTGAATGGAAGATGACAGGGCTATGTGTGACCTCTGTGCCATATCAAAAGTATTCAGTGGCTACCAGTATGCCTAACCAGATTTCTCAGTATTTTTAGGCTATTTGATAAGTTAATGCAGGACCTGAGGCTTTCCATCATGCATGTGTATTACACCCGGGTCAACATCTCAGCTGCAGAGGGACTATCTACATGGATCTCTTAAGCCATGAACCACCTGAAAGAATGGGAGGGAATGGGAGACAAAGCTATACTCTTGCTGCTTATCTCCCTTGTGGGCCTGTGGTGCCTTTGTAGGCTGACACTTGCTCAGAGGCAGCATGAAGCTATGGTTTTCCAGCCATTTATAGCCATTGAGGCAGGGCAGTCCCCCCAGACATGGCTTGCTGTCATGAGTAAGAATTGATCCTTCACTCTCAGGTTGTATGGTTTAGCACTGCACTCCAAGTTGGCTCTGGATGCAAGCAACTCTGAGAAGGGCAATTATGGTTGCATGTGGGTTGGTGTCTGAGGCCCCACCTCCAGGAAGAAGATACCAGACGAGTGTGCCACTGACTTGGCTGACTACCAGGATTCAGGGTCCTTACAATGTCCACTAAGTTACTGGAGATCAGAACACTACCCTTGCCTGTTGCATTAATAAAACAAAAATGGGGAACTGTAGAGAGCTGCAAAGTTACATGCCTTAAAGATGGTGCTGGCTTCTGCCTTCCACCTTCCCAATGGTGAGCGCTCTGTTGTAAACAAGTTCTTATTTGGCTAAACTGTTCAGCTTGCTTGTTTCTTTATAAGAACAGCCTATCTTCAGGGTCCATGTGGCTCACTGGGGTTGGTCATCACATGGGGACTTAAGCCTGTGTGGGTGTTTCCCTGGGGTCAGAAGAAGAAGCTGTTCAAGGATCCTGAATAAACTGCTTGAAGAAGATCTTGCCTTAGTCATGTGTTCCTTGAAGGGGTAGGTTGGACACCACACCATAGAAACAAACTGAAAAAGAAAAAACCATATGATTATCTCCCTAGATGCTGAAAAAGCCTTCGACAAAATTCAATACCCTTTCATGATAAAGGTCTTGGAGAGGTCAGGGATAACAGGAACATACCTTAACATAATAAGAACAATATACAGCACACCAACAGCCAACATCAAACTGAATGGAGAAAAAACTTAAGCCTCTAAACTCATGAACAAGACAAGGCTGCCCTCTCTCTTCATATCTTCAATATCATACTAGAAGTTCTAGCTAATGCTATAAGACAACAAAAGGAGATCAAGGGGATCCAAATTGGAAAGGGGGAAGGTAAACTGTCTCTATTTGCAGAAGATATGCTGGTTTACATAAACAACCCAATAAAATCTACCAGGGAACTCCTACAGCCGATAAACACCTTCAGCAAACTAGCAGGATACAAGATAAACTCAAAAAAATCAGTAGCTATATTTTTTTCAGACGACAAAGAGGCAGAGAAAGAATTCAGAGAAACATCACCCTTTAAAATAGCCACAAGCAACATAAAGTATCTTGGTGTAACACTTACCAAACAAGTAAAAGACCTATATAATAAGAACTTTGTGGATCTAAAGAAAAAAAAGAAGATACCAGAAGATGGAAAGATCTCCTATGCTCTTCGATAATTAAGATAAATACAGTAAAAATGGCAATCTTGCCAAAAGCAATCTACAGATTCAATGCAATCCCCATTAAAATCCCACCACAATTCTTGACTCAACTTGAAAGGATAATAATCAACTGTACATCGAAAAACAAAAGAACCTGGATAGCCAAAACAACCATATACAATAAAAGAACTTCAGGAGGCATCAACATCCCTGACTTTAAGCTCTACTATAGAGCTATAGTAGAGCCTGGTAATTGCATAAAAATAGACAGGTAGACAAATGGAATCAAATATAAAATACTTATATTAACTCATACACCTATGAACACCTGATTTTCAACAAAACAGCTAAATCATACAATGGGGCAAGGACATCATCTTCAACAAATGGTGCTGGCACAATTGGATGAGGGTGTGTAGAAGACTGCAGATAGACCTATGCCTGTCACCATGCAGAAAACTCAAGTCCAAGTGGATCAAAGACTTCAACATCAATCCAGCCCCATAAAACCTCTTAGAAGAGAAAGTAGGATGTATTCTAGAAGAAATTGGTATAGGAGACCGCTTCCTGGGGCACAGACACTGCGAGCAACAATTAATAAATGGGACCTCTTCAAACTTAGAAGCTTCTGTAAGGCAAAGGACACAGTCCACCTGACAAAAGGGAAGCCCACAGACAGGGAAAATATTTTCACACATCCTATATCTGACAAAGGAGTGATCTCCAAAATATAAAAGAACTCATGAAACCATTCAACAAAACACCAAATAACCGTATTAAAAAATGGGGTACAGAACTGAAGAAAGAATTCTCAACAGAGGAAATCAAAAAAGCAGAAAGACACTTAATTAAGTGCTCCACATCCTTAGTTATATGGGAAATGTAAATCAAAACAATGTTGAGATACTATCTTACTCCTGCCAGATGGCTAAAATTAGAAATACCAATGATGACTCATGTTGGAAAAGATGTGAAGAAAGGGGAACACTCCTCCACTGCTGGTGGGTGTGCAAACTCATACAGCCATTTTGGAGATCAGTATAGCGGTTCTTCGGGAAAATGGGAATTATTTTACCACAGGACCCGGTCATCCCCCTCTTAGGCATATACCAAATGATCCACATCCAGGCAACAAAGACATCTGTTCAACTATGTTCATAGCAGCACTATTTGTAATAGCAAGAACCTGGAAGCAACATAGATGTCCCTTAATTGAAGAATGGATAATGAAGATGTGGCACATCTACACAATGGAGCACTACTCTGCAGAAAAAAAATAGTGGTATCTGGAAATTCGCAGACAAGTGGATGGCACTTGAAGAAACCATCCTGAATGAGGTAACCCAGTCACAAAAAGAGGAACACAGTATGTACTCACTCATATATGGATTTTAGAACTAGATCAAATGATCACTGGCCTGTAATTCACACCACCAGTAGTGAATTCTAACAGATTCATATAAAGTCCGTCACAGAACCGGGGAGGGACAATTCCCCCCAGAGCACAGGGGAAGTGGTGGGGGGCAGTGAAGGGAGAGAGAAGTAAGAGAAAATGAAAGGGAAGAAAGGAAAACACATGCAACCAGGAAGATTTAGCCCAGTTAGGAATAGAAGACAGGACAGAGACAGAGAGAGAGAGAGAGAACATAAAAGAGGGAGCCAATATTTTTTTGAGGATAAAACTGAACACAAAGAAAGGTCTAGAGAACTACAAGAGTGCAGCCAACTAACAATTTGAGCTTCCATGGAAGGGATACCATAAATGCCCTTCCCGGAGAGTGAGATCAACAACTAACTTATCCATGGATCCCTCAACTAATGCCTGTTGGAAACAGGAGCAAACACCCATACATAAACACTGAATAAAACTACAACCCAAATGCAGATGGAGAGGACAGAAACACCAGATTGCAGAAACACATAGAGACAGCTTACCTGAACAGGGAGGAGCTAACGGACCACCAGACTGATAGCTGGGAAGGAAGCATGGGACTCACTCATGTCCCCCTGAATATGGGTCTCAGGCAGAAGGACTGAGCAGTCTAAAGGATCTCAGACAGTGGAGCCAGGATGTATCCCTGGTGTACAAAAGGACTTTGCGAACACATCCTCCATGGAGGGATATGTGCCTTAACCTAGAGACAGGAGAGAAGCCCTAGTCCCTACTTCACATGACCTGTCAGATCTACATGACCCCAATTGAATGGCATTCCCCTACACATTGAATTGGGTTGCGGGGATGAGATGGGAGGGTGGTTAGGGTGCATGTGAAAGGGCAGAGAGAGTAAATCGGAGGGAGGGAGGGAAGAAGGAAAGAAAGGAGGGAGTCAGAACTGGGATCGACATGTAAAATAATAAATTCAATAAAAAACAATGTTTTGACTCCGAAATTTAAGTTCAAGGACAAGTTACTTGGGAAAGGATTTTTATTTTTGTTTCCACAGAAAATGAAAAGCTGTGGATTCCTTCCAGACTAATGTGGTTTGACCAAGCCAGACCACCTGAAACAGAGTAGCAGGTGATCCTAAATTCAAAACAGCAGGACCAAGCAGCCTTAGATTTCAGCCATGCTTTCTGCATCTTCTTAGAATCCCCGATGACAGCGCAGGAAGTAGTTTTGAAAAAACGACGCCCAAATTCCCAAATATGGTCTAAATATTTGTTTTCATTTAAATGGACTTAGTTATATAAAATTAAAAAAAAAAAAAAGAAAATCTTGAATGCACTGAACAAACTGGACCTCTCCATGTTCTGCAACTTGCCTTCCATATTCATGAAAAGCATGTTGGTGCTGACTATAAAGACATTTCCATAAAATGCTCCCTGATTGAAATCAATCCTCAGATTCAGCCCAAAAGTAGAAGTATTCATATTTTGCACCATGATCTGCATAGCTTCTAGGAATACATGGGACCTCACAAATTTGAATGACTCAATAGGTTTTCAACCATCCTCGGGGAAGCCCCGCCTCACAGACTCTCTGCCTCCAAATACCATCCTCTTAATCTTAGGATAGCATTCCCTTGCTTACCATTCTATGTCTTCCTTGCTCATCCATGCTCTTCATAGTTTTTTATAGCAGTATTCACAGAACAGCAACCAATCCAGTGGAGCCTGTTGTGCTATAAAATCAGCTATAGCTATAGCTCAGCTTCCACATTGGGCAGATGAAATCAGAGCTGAATTATTCAATGTTGTCTACTTGAGCAGGAATGGAAGAATACAGCCCTCTGTTTTTGTTGAAAGTGGAATATTGGGCTGTCTCAGAAGCTGAGGGCTTCTTAAAATCAAGCCTGCAGCATGGCTCCAGGAAGTTTCCTGAAAAACCTTAGGTTAGCCTTTGGGCCCAGATTCCCTGATTGGCTAGTGAGGCTTGGGTGACAAGAGTAAGTCCTCAATGGTTAAAGTGTTCTTAAAGACAAAGTAAAAACATGCATTTCTTTTTCTTTTATATTCTTATTTATTTATTTATTCATTTATTTTGTCTTTTCAGGACAGGGTTTGGCTGTGTACTACTTTTTGTCTTGTAACACACTTTGTGGACCAAGCTGGACAATTCAGAATCTTAATTATTATTATGATGATGATGAGGAGGAGGAGGAGGATGATTATTGTGATTACAACTATAACTATTGCTACTACTCATTCCGTCATTTTGTAGTAGATTTTTTCTCATTAATTAATTTTTTTTTAATTTATCGATTTTCCAACCCAGGTTTTCAATACTGGCTGATCCTGGAACTCTCTCAGTAGATCATGCTGCCCAGAATATTAAAAAAAATAAGGAGACTTAGGGCACAAAATGTGTCTGTTCTATAGATTCTTGCAGAGATCAAAGTATTGTGGGTAGTATTTACCTGGTTGCCACAGGCACCTCAGAAAACCATGAAAAAAATGCAGGAACCATATCACAAACAAGATGATATATTGTCCCGGACAGACATCTGGGTGGTATCTCCATTGCATTGTGAGTTTTAATCCTGAAGTTAGTGTCAAATGTTTGAGAAATGAATAATAATTATAAGTATTGTTTCATGGTAACTTGAATATTCAGAGAGAAAGTGGCTGGGAAGAATGCCTCTATGAGCACTATAGTGAGCCAGCTCAGCTTCCACATTGGGCAGGTGAAATCAGAGCTAAATTATTCAATGTTCTCTACTTGAGCAGGAATAGAAGAATACAGCCCTCTGTTTTTGTTGAAAGTGGATTATTGGGCTGTCTCAGAAGCTGAGGGCTTCTTAAATTTGCCTAACAATGGAAATTGGAAGAATTCTGTAGTTGTTTGGTTTATGAGTCTAGATGTCTCAGCTGGTCTTCAGCATACATGAGTATTTCAAAGAAATGCACTCTAAAGCTATTAAAGGAATAGACTCAGTAGGATCGATATGGCTTCCACTTTGTGGATCCTGTAAAATATTTCTTCAAGTATGATGGTATTTCGTGGCCCTTTAAAAAATGAAGCTCCATTTTATTCATTCATTAAACTTAAGTCATCAACCAAAGTTAGGGCAATGCCAGAGGATTTCTATTAATATCTATAAATGGCTAATAGGAATTGCTTCCCATAATACTAAACACACTCCATAACTTCAGGCACTGCCTTCAGGCACTGTATAGCTGCACTTACTCCTTGCCTGAAGGGTGTGTGTAAAACTGACTGGGCCCAGACATAATATTATTTAGATGGGAGACATTCACCATCAAGGCTCAGACATCCTATAGCAGGAAAGATTATGTCTTAAGTACAAGAATGTTATTTGATTTCAACTTTCCTGGTTGAAATGTGGTAATGTAAAGTTAAAAGCACTCTGGTCAAATCTTGCTGAAGGATGATCCCCATCTCCTTTTTCCACTGATGTTTAAAAATTGTACGGGGCACATGTAAGACAAACCTGAATGTGGAATGCCATATTCCTAAATTCCAGAAGCCAAAATTATAGTTTCTCCCCTGTGTGTTCCAAAACATGCCAAAAGCAAGCCTGTGATGCACACAGGAAAGCAATATTTGTTTCTCTTTTGTTTTCTTTTGGTTTGATTTGGTTTTCCAAGGCAGGGTTTCTCTGTAGGATTGGAATTTTCTTTGAAAATCAGCCTGGCCTAGAATTCACAGTGATCTGTCTGCCTCTACCTCCCAAGTGCTTGGATAAAAGTTTTGCACCACCACAGACCAGTATGGATACTGATATGAAAGCTATCTCATTCTCCTCAGGGAACATATATACAGGTAGGCTCAGAGCACAAAGGCCATTGACCTGGTCAGCACAAGTCACATGGTCCCTCAAAATCTCAATAGCAATGACAGCTAGGCAGAGCTGCTCTTCAAGCTCTGAAGCCTAGACATGCATCATGCTGTGTGGCAGTGGTTTACATTGGAGCTCCTACAAGAGAGCCTGCAATTTGGTTTCATATTAACATCTGTCCATTATCCAGATTATTGATTACTCTTGTCTGTGGATGGACACAAAGAAATGGCCATCTAGGCATTTTGTACATCATCTAAAATTGATTACAGGCTCCACACTGCTAATTTTCACCAATGGAAAACAGGAAATTGCTTGTGTTCCTTCTGTCTCCCACCTCTTTCTGCAGTGTCTACAGCAAAGTTAAAGTTCTTAAATGAACGCAATTCTTTCATATTCCTCTATTTGCAGTCACCAATACCAGCCACAGGGTTTGGTAAACCATCACTAAATGATCTGTATTTGCTTCTCAATGAGCATCCAAAGCCTCATCCTGAAGGATTTGCAGTAGTTTCTTCCCAGCACAGGGTAATACAGGCACGATTAAATGTGATCCATGCAATTTTCATTGACCTAACCTTGTGTGCCATGGCCCAGCTCAATATAAACTTGCAAAATTTTGATCACACAAATCTAGTCTGTCTTCATTCACCTGACATAAATTCATGCACCCTGAGTATTTAAAGAACACAATCACCTAATATGCATTAGTTAAGATTTTTTTATTGCTATGTATATACACAAACAAATTCCACAAGTCTTGTTGTTGTTGTTTGAGAAAGAGTTTCTCTGTGGCTTTGGAGTTTGTCCTGGAACTAGTCTTATATATCAGTCTGGTCTCCAACTAACAGAGATCTGCTTGACTCTGCCTCTTGAGTAGTACTCTCCCAGTCAGGGAACCCAACCCTGGCCTCACCAATGACAGACAGGGATGAGATATTCACCACTATATTATCCAGGAGAGATCTTATATTGAAGACACTTAATTGCAGTCACTCACAGTTTCAGAGGTCCAGTCCATTGTCATAATAAGAGAAAACATGATTGGAAGAAAAATGTGATTCTGCTTTCATCTTGATACACAGGCCAGAGGACGTCATCTTACACACTCGCTCATATCCAGAACATGGAAACCCCGAAAGCCCATCATCAGTGATGCTCTTCTTCCCAAACTGCAAACCAAACTGCAGCAAAGCCTCACCTTATAATAGTACTACTCCCTATAACATCATCGGCACAATCACACCCAAACCATCATGTTTCCTGAAGCAGGGCCTTTTTCATGATGGTAACTTAAGCAGCTGATTACCTACCCTGTTTCCCCTTGCAATACACTCAGAAACACTATTCATTTTACTCTAGTCTAAAGGCAGAAAACATGCTACTCATGAATTTTTTGTTTTCCTGTAAATGCAATGAATAGTTTACTCCATGATGTAAATGTACAATTTTAAAACTCTAAGGACATAATTTTTCATCTTCTGGTATTTTTAGATCATTTGTGATTTTGGAGTGGGTCATATTTTAAATCAAATTGCAGTGTTACAGATTAATGAGGTCTATTTATTAAATATTTCTGTAAAAATAATTGGTATCCACAAATAAAGTGTTTAAGATACTTGGTCTAAAGCATGTACTGAAGGAATACATTCATTTATTGAAGAAGGGATAATCAAGAGAAGCAAAAAACTGGTATCAAGGACACCTATGTCATAAAGAATGAGCCTGTCTCAGAAACATAATTCTAAAAAGCTGGAAGTGCAGCTGTTCTATAGTTTGCCTTTCCAATGAGAAAAAAATTCCATAGACTTAAGAGATAAATAAAGAATATCTTTATAATGATAGCATGCATCTTTTTTCTGGCTAATGGGAAAATGGAACATAACCTAAAAGAGATTTGTTGGGGGATTTT